>NW_006408748.1:2779231-2782387 GCF_000296735.1 Chrysochloris asiatica | reverse complement strand
AAGTGCCCTGATCCAGTTCCAACTCATAGTGATCCTGTTTAAGGTTTTTGAGAAGTGACTGCTGGGTTTGAACTGCCAACCTTGTAGCTAGCTGTCTATTGCTTATCCTACAGTGCCACACCAAGATTCCACATACTAGTACAGAGAGACATAAGTAAGACCTTTACTCTGTTTTATCATTGCTGCTAAATCCACTGAAATTTCCATCAATTGTTGAGGCTTTTATCAATCTCACTTATGATAATTTGTTTGTCTCAGCACAGCCTATAGGCTGAATTTTCTTGGATCAGATGTCACTGCATCTCTGGTCAGCCATAGGAGGTGTGAGTGTGGATTGGAGGTGATGGAGGACAGAGAAGAGAGGAGGTAGTTAGAGAGAGTAGAGAGGGCAGAGGAGCGAGAAGAATAAACCATCTTAAAAGAGAATGTGGGTGTCTGTTGGTCCAAGTGTGTGGGCCTCAGGCATCCTCCCATCCCTCCCCCTCCCTGCACCTCCAACAGCAGACCATTCACAAGGACTTTCCATTCAAGGCCCCAAAGTTTGTTACCCAAGATAATGAATGCTGACATGGATGCAGTTGATGCTGAAAATCAGGTGGCACTAGAGGAAAAAACACAACTTATTAATCAAATGTTAGAACTCCAGCATACCCTTAAAGATCTCTCTGCAAGAGTAGATGCAGTTAAGGAAGAAAATCTGAAGCTAAAATTAGAAAAGCAAGTTCTTGGACAATATATAGACAACCTCATGTCAGCTTCTAGTGTTTTTCAAACAAGTGACACAAAAATCAAAAGAAAGTAAGAGGTTGCTATCCTCTGGGTTTGATGGAATTGCTGCTGGTTTTTGTTTTGTTTTGTTTTCCTTTAAAACTTGGATAGATGCCAAAAGTTACAGTATCTTTGTTTGTGACTTCATTGAGTATTTATGAAGATAATGGCACATCTAGGCAAAATTAAGAGCATAAGAGGAGACTTCTATATTTTTGTATATTATCTTAGTCTATAAAAATGTGCAGATATAGAAACTTTATAATTAGAATTGCATATATTTATGAAAACTTAAAAATGAATGTTTTATCAAATTTGGGTTTTTTAGGTTTTTTTCTTATAGGTATAGTAAAAGATGATACAAGAAAGTAACTACCATATTGCGAAAGAGTGACCAAGTAATGTACTGAATACACAGCTTTCTATGTAGCCTGCCCACCATCTTGCTCAGATCAACCATCTTGTGCCTCTACTCCATTGCCTTCTTCCTTCCCATTTCCCTTCCCCTTCGGCGGGGAAAAAGATGGTTCCACGTTTGTAAAAGTAATTTTAATAGTTAATCATTCATGAAAGTACAACTTGAACTAATTGTTGAAACTTTACTTTCTCAGCTAGGTCCTATCATTTCTTTTAATTAGTAATTAGATAGGACTGATGGTTTTCCTTTTAATAAACTGAAAACAGACTACAAAAATGAAAATTATCCCTTGAGACTATCAACTTTCATATTGGGAAGATTTATTCTTTGATATTTCCTTCTGAAAAAGTGACCAGCTTGGTATCTGGTAGCTCTGATTGTATGTATTGAACATAAAAAGTCTTGAGGAAAAAAGAAATAGGGCAAGAAAAATACTTGGTAAGTGGTTGGTGGTGCTTATATGCTGTGGAGTTGGTTCCGACCCATAGCAACCCTGTACAGGGCTTCCAAGGCTGTAAATCTTTACAGGAGCAGAAAGCCTCATCTTTCTCCCACGAAACAGCTGGCAGTTTCGAACTGCTGACCTTGTGGTTCGCAGCCCAATTCGTAATCACTATGCTACCAGAGCTCCTTACTTGGTAAGTAGTAGTTTCCAACTCCCAAATGTTTTCATTTCAAATTTGTGTTGTCATCTTCACAACATAGGGTTTTGGGTTACAACATACATGAGTAACCTAATGTAAACCACATCTAGAAGAGAACACTTTAGAGTTTGGCCTCGTAAGGTTTATTTATAGCATCCAGAACATCATTTTGTAAAAAACTCTTCAGAGTTTATTGGTATCAGAATCACAAAGAGAATGGGAGAATTTTTCACATATACTTTGGACATATTGTCAGAAGTGAGCGAGGCAGTCATTGGAGAAGGATATCATGTTTGGTAAGGTGGAGGGTCAGATGTAAAAAGGAAGACCCCACACACACAACTGAGATGGATTGGTCAGGTAGTAGCATCGATGGATTCAAGCGTGGCAACAATAGTGAGGTTGGCCAAGGATCAGGCAGTGTTTCGTTCTACTGTGCATAATGTCGCTATGGGTCGGTACTGACTCGATGGCACCTAACACAACAATAGATAATTTTTCGTAGTATTTTATCTCACAATTTCTAGAATATTTTTTGTAAGTCCAGCTCTTTGGTTTGTTGAGTTTTAGGCATCCTTTTACTAAACAGGTTTTTTTAAATTCAATTGTAGTTTCCATTTAAAAAGGGAATTTATCCAAAGCAATGTTAAAATGTTCATTATAATAGGAAGAGAGAACCACTAGTAAGAGTTGTGTGTTATGAGACTTGGGCAACTTTTAATCACAGAATAATCTCATGATTGAGTTAGTATAAGTATGATTTGTCAAACTATTTATTTATATGAATACATAGTAGTCATACTGCAGGCATTTTGCAACCTTTTCATGATCTAATTGGCAAACATTTAAAACTTGTCTTATATTCTGCTTTGCTGTTTAACAAAAAGCTCTTTCACAGAGAAAAAAGAGAGAGAGAGAATGCAAGAACTTAAACATTGGCTACCTAAAATGGGGGTGCTATAAAGGCACATAGTACCAAATTTATAAATTTTCAAGAAGGATTTTAGTTTCAGAGCAAGTTGAGGGAGGTAGAATACCCACTGAATACTTTTCATCTTGTCTAGATGGATCTGGAGCAAGAAAATGGGGATAGAATTTTGATTCAATATTGAGCAATTGTTATCATAACTAATTGTGATTGTCACAACAGTAAAGTAGAAGATGTGTAACAAAAAGGGAGGAGTAGTTAATCTTACACCCAAGGAACAGACGACCAAAAAAGTTGTGGGATGACATCAAGAACCTCATACAGGAAGAAAGCAAAAAGTCATTAAGAAGACAAGTAAGAAGGAAAAGGTCAAAATGGATGTCAGAAGAGACACTGAA
>NW_006408748.1:2775981-2778398 GCF_000296735.1 Chrysochloris asiatica | reverse complement strand
GAAGTATGAGTATTCTGGAACACTTAATTGTGCTCATGAGGAATATGTACCTGGACCAAGAGGCAGTTGTTCGAACAGAACATGGGAACATGAATGGTTTAAAATTAAGAAAGGTGTGCGACAAGGTTGTATTCTTTCCGCATACTTATTCAACTAGTATGCTGAGCAAATAATCTGGGAAGCTGAGTTCTATGAAGAAAAAACGTGGCATCAGGATTGGAGGAAGACTCGTTAACAATATGCGATATGCAGATGATACAACCTTGCTTGCTGAAAGTGAAGAGGACTTAAAACATTGCCTGATGAAGATTAAAGAGCACAGCCTTCAGTATGGATTACATCTCAATGTAAAGAAGAGAAAAATCCTCACCACTGGACCAATAAACAAGATTCTTATCAATGGAAAAAGATTGAAGTTGTCAAGGACTTCATTCTTCTTGGATCAACCATCAACACTCATGGAAGCAGCAATCAAGAAATCAAACGACGTATTGCACTAGGCAAATCTGCTGCACAAGACCTTTTTAAAGTGTTGAAGAGCAGAGATGTCAGCTTGATGACTAAAGTGTGCCTGACCCAAGCCATGGTATTTTCAATAACCTCATATGCATGCGAAAGCTGGACAGTGAATAAGGAAGACCATAGAAGAATTCATGCTATTGAGTTATGGTGTTAGAGGAGAATATTGAAAGTGCCATGGGCTGCCAACAGAACCAACAGATATGTGTTGGAAGAAGTACAGCCAGAGTGATCCTTGGAGGCCAGGATGACCAAACTTCATCTCTCATACTTCGGACATATTGTCAGGAGGGACCAGTCACTGGAGAAGGATATCATGTTTGGTAAGGTAGATGGTCAATGAAAATGAGAAAGACCTCCAGTGAGATGGATTGGCTAAGTGACAGCATCAATGGGCTCAAGCATGGCAACAATTGCGAGGTTGGCCCATGACCAGGCAGTGTTTCATTCTGTTGTGCATAGGGTTGCTATGAGTCGGTGCTGACTCAATGGCACCTGACAACAACAACAACCCAGGAACAGAGGACTCTAAGACTATCAGGAAGGATGAACATTAGCAACATGTGGGATCCTAACCAGAGAAGCAGTACCACCAGAAACAGAGGCAGAGGTGATGGCGTGGACAAATAGAGCAGCTGAGAAAGAGAAAGGCTGTGTGCTGAAAGGCAGGCTTGCAAAATGAGCCTTCTGGTTGTTTAAATGATTATATATTCTTTGGTATTTCTGTATACATTAAAAAAAAAAAGAGAGAGGGAATAGAGGAAAATATTGTTAATCTATGGCACGTGAGGAGAATTGTAATGAAACAAAATATGATTGGTTGAGTGCAGAAACTGATGTTCTGCCATGTAAATTATCACTCAATTCACAATAAAAGCTTTAAAAAATAAAAATAAAACAGAGGGAATAGAAGTAAATGCTGGTAACTGATGGTGCATTGAGGGGATTGTAATCATTGCAATGAAACTATGATTTGTTAATGTAAACCAGATGGTCTGCCCTGTAACCCTTCACTTAATTCACAATAAAAAATTTAAAAAAACAAAAACAAGACAAAAAAGAGGAAGAAAGAATGCAAGAGAGTAGGCTATGACTATCCTCTCTAACATAGTTGAGAAAGGAGGCTATCTTGCCTTTAGTGTAGTAAAGCATTTGTCATGGCTTTACTGTCTTAATTAGTTTAAGTCATATGAAAGAAATAGAAGGCTAGCATTCCATTTGTATAATACAAAACACACCATAATGTGATTGTTGAAAGATTAATTGTCCTGGAAACTTTCAATCATCTGATCATTTATTTTCCTAATATGAACAACATGAGGAAGTGCTACAAAGAGGCATTTGTACAAAATATAATTGCAAATATCTTCTTATTTTACTACTATAGAAAACAAGCCATCATGGAATTTCTTTAACTTTTTTAGTAGCTGGCAATATAATTTCAAAAAACTCTAAGACTATAATACTAACTCAGGGGGAAAAGGGGATCTTGTGTTTATTTTTTTTCTCTTCTAGACCTCAGGTATCCTGGATTGGATTTATTATAATCTTGAGTCATGAAAAAGGCCCTCATTTATTCATTGTATAATGAATGTATGTGAATCCGCCATCCAAGAAAAGAATAAAGCTTTAACAAAAATATACCAGCATTTTGCTTGTAAGGTTCATTCTTCCATCTCGTTCTTCCCTCTTCTCTTCTATTTTGCCTTGTACTCTTGTTGCTGTTGTTGTAAGGTGTCATCAAGTGGGTACCAACCCATAGCGACCTTATGCACAGCAGAAAGAAACACTGCCTCATCCTGGGCCAGCCTTACTATCATTGCCACGCTTGAGTCCATCGATGCTGCCACTTGGCCAATCCATCTCGCTGGGGGTCTTCCTCTGTTCCTCTGACCCTC
>NW_006408748.1:2772084-2772906 GCF_000296735.1 Chrysochloris asiatica | reverse complement strand
TGACTGCAAAACAGACCTGGAGGCACTGTCTAGCCTCCTCCTATCTCACAAGGGGAAGGAAGCGAGTCAACAAACCAAAGTCAATTTTTCTGAGGCTGAGGTCATACATGTCTCCATCCTCCAGCCTTCTTTACCCTATTCAGACATCAACCATCACTCTTACTTCTCTGCTGAGTTTGATAATCCACTGCAGTGACCATACAGAACTCACAAACAATATTTACAATTATGGTATTCATTATTTGTGAGTTCTGTATGGTCATCACAACAAATTAGAGTCTTGGTGTAGTGCTGTAGGATGATCACTGAACTGCTAACCACAAAGTCGGTGCTTCAGACCCACCGGGTGCTCCTCAGAAACTATACATAGAGTTGCTATGAGTCAGAACTAGCTCAGTGGCACTTAACAACAACAACATGGGGATTGTTAGGGAAGTGAACAGGGTATACAATTCAGGATCAGAAGAAATGCAGGATACAGCAGTTCTCCAATAAGGAACACCTCCCCTCAGCTGCACTGCAGGCACGCCTCTCTCTCATCCTTACTCTCTTTTTTTTTTAAGGTTTTTATTGTGGATTGAGTGAAAGTTTACAGGGCACATCATCAGTTTCACGTTCAACAATTCATATGACTTGTTTCATTACATTGATTATAATCCCCTCCATACATCATCAGTTAACAGTGTTTCTATCCTCTTTAGCTTTTTATTTTTTTGGTGGGGGGGAGGGGGGAATCTTTGCCTTTTTGGAATTTACAGTCTCGGCTTTTAGGGAAGGTTTTTACATTTATCTGTGGATATCCAGGGCTCATGTATGCGATTA
>NW_006408748.1:2743906-2744588 GCF_000296735.1 Chrysochloris asiatica | reverse complement strand
GAAGTGAGGGGAGAAGCACAAGAACACCCAAACTTGCAGACAGTACCCATTTAACCTAGGCTTGATGGCTTGATAATCAGAACTCCACTAAAGGATAAAGGAAGCAAGGGTAAATTGCTTCAATTTGTTGAACCTGACCTATACTCGGAGTAGTAGTTACTCTAAATACCAACAGAGAGGGAAGGAGTCTTCACATCAAGTAACAGTGCTATCCCCTCTGTACACAGGGTAGATAGGGATGGGAAACTTAGACATTGGCTACCAAAAATGATGGGGCAATAAAGGCTCGAAGTGACTGGCTTACAAGGTTTCAAGAGGGAATTTAGTTTAAGCGTATGGGTGAAAGAAAGAGTCCCCACTGAATAGCTGTCATCTTGTCTAGATGGGGCTCGTGAAAAGAGATAGAGATAAGAGTCATATGATTCAATAGTGAATAATTATTATTATGACTAATCACGACTGTCACAATTGTAGAGGTAGAAGTTTTGTAACAAAAGCAGGGGAGTGGTTAATCTTACATTCCAGAAACAGAGGCCCTAGGACCATCAAGGGAGAAGCACAGGACTTTATCCAGAGAAACAGCGACTCCAGAAATGGAGGCAGAGATGTGGTCATGGAGAGGAGGAGCAGCTGAGGACTCTAGATTTATGGGAAGAGAGGGACTAAGAGCTGGTGGCCAGGA
>NW_006408748.1:2740833-2742736 GCF_000296735.1 Chrysochloris asiatica | reverse complement strand
AAGGTACACAACAGGCTTGTATTCTTCCACCATACTTATTCAACCTGTATGCTGAACAAATAATCTGAGAAGCTGGGTTATATGAAGAAAAATGTGACATCAGAATTGGAGGAAGACTCATTAACAACCTGTGATATGCAGATGATACAACCTTGCTTGCTGAAAGTGAAGAGGACTTAAAATACCTATTGATTAAAACCAAAGACCACAGCCTTCGGTATGGATTGCATCTCAATGTAAAAAACACAAAATCCTCACCACTGAACCAATAAACCGCATTCCTATAAATAGAAAAAAGATTGAAGTTGTCAAAGACTTTATTTTGCTCAGATCAACCATCAACACTCATGGAAGCAGCAGTCAAGGAATCAAACAACGTATTGCATTAGACAAATCTGCTGAAATGTTGAAAAGCAAAGATGTCAGCTTGAGGACTAAGGTGCGCCTGACCCAAGCCATGATATTTTCCATAACCTAATATGCATGCAAAAGCTGTATAGTGAATAAGGAAGACTGTAGCAGAATTAATGCATTTGAGTTACTGTGTTGGGGAATAATATTGAAAGTACCATAGATTGCCAAAAGATTTGTGTTGGAAGAAATACAGCCAGAGTGCTACTTGGAAGCTAGGATGTCCAGACTTTGTCTCTCATACTTTGGACATAATTGTCAGGATGGACTAGTCGCTAGAGAAAGATATCATGTTTGGTAAGGTGGAGGGTCAAAGAAAAAGAGGAAAGACCCCTGAGAAATGGATTGGCACCAGTGGCAACATCGATGGGCTCAAATGTAGCAACAATTGTGAATTTGGTCCAGGATGAGGCAGTGTTTCATTTTGTTGTCCATAGGGTCACTATGCGTCAGTACCAACTCCATGGCACCTAACAACAACAACAACAACAACATTCTGTTGGTTGTCTTTTCACTTTCTTGATAGTGTCATTGATGCACAAAAGTTTTTCATTTTTATAAAGTCCAATGTATCTATTTTTTTCTTTTGTTGACTGCGCTTTTCATATTGTATGTAAGAATCTGTTGTCACATCTAAGGTCATGAAACTTTTTCCCTGTTTTCTTCTAAAAGTTTTATAGTTTTAGTTTTTACATTAGACCTTTGATGTGTTGATTTTTATATGTGGTATAAGCTAAGGGCCAACTTACTTGTTTTGCATGTGGCTATTCAATTTTCTCAGCATCATTTATTGAAAACACTGTCCTTTCCTCTACTGAATAGTCTTGGCACCCTTGTTAAAAATCAATTGGACCTAGGAACACCTGGGCCCAGGAACAGGGACATGGCCACAGAGGACTAGAGCAGAGAGTGAAGGATCCAGCTGATAAGAAGTGAGGGGAGATGCACAAGAACACCCATACTTGTAGATAGTACCCATTTGACCTGGCTTCAATGGCTGGATAACCAGAACTCGACTAGAGGAAGAAAGAAAAATTTTAAAAAGAGTAATCTGCTACAAATTGATGAACTTGACCTATGCTTGTGGATGTAGTAGCTCAAAAGAGGGACCGAATCTTTACAGTGAGGGTCATTCCCACCTCCTAGGTACACAGAGTTAGAGTTGACAGGGATGGGCAACTTAGACATTAGTTACCAAAGTGTGGGGGGGTGGGGGGGATGGCACTACAAAGGCACGAAGTGACTGGCTTACAAGCTTTCAAGAGGGAGCCTAGTTTCAGAGGGTACGGGGAAAGGTAGAATCTTCACTGGGTGGTTTCCAACCTGTCTGGATGGGGCTGGTGAAAGGAGATGGGGATAATACTCTTGTGGTTCAATAGTGAATAATTGATATCAGGACTGATTGTGAGCATTGCAAATGTAAAGGTAGACACTTTGTTATAAAAGGAGGGGAGTGGCTGATCTTGTAGTCCAGAAGCAGAGGATTCTGGGA
>NW_006408748.1:2735327-2740248 GCF_000296735.1 Chrysochloris asiatica | reverse complement strand
GAAAGTCAAAGAGTATTGCTACTAGGGTTTCATTCCAAAAAAATATGTTTAAACATGTCTTTGCAATCTGTGGATGGCTGAAGACTGGTTCTCTCAGCAATACACTTGTCCTAGTCTCACTGTTGTTGCTAAGTGCCATCAAGTCGGTTCCCACTCATAGTGATCCTGTACAGGGTTTCCTAGAGTGGCTGTTGGGTTTGAACCACCAACCTGTGGTTAGTAGTCCAATATTTATCCTACAGTGCCAGAACTTAATGAGAGTGCTTTTAAAAGCAAGGATACTTTTTGCACCATGGGGTGGGGGGAAAGACAATTTTGAAGTCAGGGCTAATATCAAAGTTTTAACACAACTTAAATGAACATTTCCCCCAATAATTGAAGTTTTGCAGCAAATTTACAAGAATGCTAACAGCTTTAAGTTGGGTCAAATATTTTCAGTTAGGAAGACCTCAAAGATGAATCAAGGCAGAGAGGTCATTCAGCTCAGAAGGTTATGGTGACTGTCTTGTTCAAATTTTCTTGATAAATTTTCTCAAAAGGCATAGGATGATCATGGGGAAAAAAAAATTTTTTTGTTGTTTAATTGAAAACTACACTCGTGAAAAAAGGACCTAAAAAATTACACCAAGGAAATTTTTCCATCACTATAATGCTCATTCTTTGAGGATAGTAAGGAACTCTGGTAGCATAGTGGTTATGAGTCTGGCTGCTAACCTCAAGCTCAGCAGTTCGAAACTACCAGCTCTTCTGCAGGAGAAGGATGAGGATGTCTGTTCCTGTAAAGATTTACAGCCACAGCAGGGTCGCTATGAGTCAGAACCGACTCCAGGGCACACTGCCACCATCAAGGGCTGTCCTATGAGCATTTCACTGGGACACCTTATACCATCCCACTGATCTTGTCCCTTCAGATGTCTTTTTTGGTCCCAAAATTCAAAGTACATTTAAAAGAATCATGGTTTAAATCCCCCAAGGATGCCAAAACTGCCGTTTTGATGTGGTATAAATCAAAGAGTGCAGAATTCATCAGAGAAGGATTAGAAAGATTAAAATACTACCTAAAGAAATGTATAGACTGAGATGGAGGATATGTTGAGAAAAGTTATCTCACATTTTCATCTTTTTACTTAATGAAGTTTTCTATTATTTTCTAGTAATACTTTTTGGTGTATCCTCATATGTGAGACATTATTTCTAGACTTTCTTTTCTATTCCAGTTGTCTACATGGCTATCCTTTTTGATTCCTTAGGTTTATAGTAAATTTTGAAGTTCTGAAAGTGTGTATCTCCAAATTTGTTCTTCCTCAATATTGTTTTGGCTACTTAGAGTTCCTTGAAATTCCATATGAATTTTAAAAAGGGGTTTTCTGTCTTAAAAGCATGATTGGGAATAGATAGGGTTGCACTGAGTCTGTATATTATTTTTATTAGTATGAATTTGACTTTCAGATGGCTTGGATGTTTAAAAGATATCTATTTAACCACAGTCCTTCCCATCTCAGTAACTTCAACTTGACTATTCTAGTTTCAGTTGCTAGTGAGTTGATTCTAAATCATGGAAAGGCCATGTGGATCAGAGTAAAACTGTATTCTTTCAAAGGCTGATTTTTTAGAAGTAAGACATAATGCTTTTTCTTCTGAGGCACTTCTGGTTGGACTAGAACCTCTAACCTTTCAGATAATAATTGAACATTAACCATTTGCACCAAAACAAACCAGTTGCAGTAGAGTCAGTTCCAGTTGATGGTTACCATGTGTGGCAGAGTAGGGTTTTCAACCTATCAGAAGGAGGTCACCAGGTTTTCTTCTGCAGTGTCTCTGGGTGACTTTGAACAGCCAATCTTTCTGTTAGTAGTTCTATGCTAAATTGTTTGTGTCACCCAGAGATTCCATTTTTCTAGTTATTCAGGCCTACCTACACTAAATGATGTAGGGGGTTTTCTTGATTTCTTGACTTCTGTGATACTGAAGGTTTTGTGTCAACCTGACTGGGCCAGGATTCTCAGTGGTTTGGCAATTATGTAATGAAGTAACATGGCAGGTGGTGGTGGTGTGCTGTGGAGTTGGTCCTGACTCAGTGATCCTGAATAGTGTTTCTGAGCCTGTAAATATTTACGGGAGCAGAAAGCCTCACCTTTCTCCCATGGAATGGCTGGTAGTTTCAAACTGCTGAGCTTGAGGTTAGCAGCCCGACTCATAACCACTACACTACCAGAGTTTCTTAATATGGCAGTTGAGATGTAGTAATTTTCCATAATGGCATCAGTGAAGTTTCCTGGAGGATGAGGACAGCAACACCTCTTATCTTAGAAAGATAAAAGGAGACAGATGAACAGAGAAAGAAGGACATACTACCACCAAGAAAGAAAATCCCAGAGTGGAATATGTCGAAGTTCCTAAATCAAGGGAAAGACATATGGAGCTCTCCAAGGAATGCTGGGCCTACAAATGCTGAAAGGAGACAAACAACTTTCTCCAGAGCTAGTGCTCTGAATTCAGACTTCTAGCTTCCTAAACTGTGAGAGATCCAATTTCTGTTCAATAAAGCTATCTGCTTGTGATGTCTGTCTGCTTCTGAAAAGACTCCTTTTAAGCCAATCAGGATGGTGAAACCAGCCAATCCCCATGGCAGAATCCCCTACGCCCTATTTGCATGGTCCCACCCAGCTGTTTTTCCACCACTTATCAGTTTGTCATACTGTAGTGGCTTATGTGTGGCTGTGATGCTGGAAGCTTTTCTACTGATATTTTAAATACAAGCAGGATCACCCATGGTGGACAGATTTCCATGGAGGTTACAAACTAAGACTAGGAAGAGGAGCGTTAGACCACTTCTGAATGGACAGCCACTAAAAACCTTATGAATAGCAGAGGAACACTGTCAGATATAGTGCCAGAAAAAAAGCCCCTCAGGTTGGAAGATACTCAAAATACTATTGGGGAAGAGTTACCTCCTCAAGGTAGAGTTGACCTTAAATGATATGGATGGAGTTAAGCTTTCAAGACCTTCATTTTCTTTTCTTTTCTTTAAGTTTTTATTGTGACTTACGTGATAGTTTGAACAGGAAAAGGTAAAAAAAACATTCACTACCCTCTCTGCCCAGGAGAAAAGCTAAAATGCTAATCAGGTTACTGAATGGGATCAATCTTCCCACCCAGAAGACAAATTAAAATGCTAATCAGGTCACTGAATGGGACCAATCCCTTTGGTTTCCCCCCTACCCTCAAACAGGTATGCAGCCTGGCCCCTCCCCGACTCTGACCCCATATAGGCCTGTGTTGCGCTCCATTGGGGGGTTCAAAATCTGGAGAAATTAGCTCCTCTGAGCCAGCCGGCTTAATAAAATCTGAAAGTCTGCTTCACCTCTCTGAGTGGCCTCAGTTTCTTCAACCACGAATCTAAAACGGCTGTAACAAGTTTACATAGGAGAACATTAGCTTTACATTCATCCTATCTTATTTTGATTCATTGCAATGATTACAATTCCCTGCATGCATCATCAAACAACCAAACACCCTGCAAGCCTGCCCTCTAGCCATCAACACACAGACTCTCTCCCTCCCAGAGTTCAGAGTTCCCAGCCACTCCATCTCTCCACGTCATCTTCTCTGCCTCCATCTCTGGTGTCACTGCTTCTCTGGATAGGTGTTGGCAAGATCGTATTCTTCTAGGAGGTTCTAGGGGAGAGTCAATTTCCCTGTCTTTTCCAGCTTCTCAAGGATGCTGCATTTCTTGGCTTGTAGCTCCATGTTCAAAGCCAGTAACACGCAACAGAGTCAATCTCACATCTGCTTTTCTCTTCCATTTAAAGAGCCTTGTGATTACAGTGGACCCACTCAAATCATATGTTACTATTTTCCCATTTCAAGATCCTTAGTTTAATCAGATATGTAAAGTTCCTCTTGCCATTTTGTTGTTAGGTGCCCTCAAGCCAGTTCCAACTCATAACAGAACGAAACACCAACCAGTCTTGTACCTTCCTCACAATTGCTGTTAACACTCGATAATCTGCTGTCACTGTAATAATCCATATCATTGGAGGCCTTCCTCTTTTTTGCTGACCCTCCACTTTACCAAGCATTATGCCATTCTGTAGGGACTAGTCCCTCTTGATACTGCATCCAAAGTATGAAACAAAGTCAAGACCTTCATTTTCTGATGCGGCTCAACTCAAACTGAGATGAAACAGGAAACAGTTGCAAACACCTATTAAAAATCAGAACGTGGAACGTGCCAACTAGGAATCTAGGAGAACTGGAAGTTGTCAAGAATGAAATCAATATCCTAGGCATTATTGTGCTGAAATGAACTGGTATTGGCCATTTTGAAGCTGACAATCATATGATTTACATGCTGAGAACGACAAATTGAAGAAGAATGGTGTCACATTAATTGTTAAAAATAACATTTCAAGATCTATCTTGAAGTCCAATGTTGTCTGTGATAGAATAACATCTATATGCCTACAAGGAAGAACAGTTAATACCACTGTTACTCAAATTTATGCACCAACCACTAAAACTACTGATAGTAAAATTTAAGAATTCTAGATGAGGCTTTCTACTCCCATAAAGATTTACACCCTTGGAAACCCTGTACAGGGTCACTATGGGTCGGAACCGACTCAACGGCACTTAACAACAACAACAACAACCAACTTCTTCAAGGAGCCCTGGCAGCATAGTGGGTTATGTATTAGACTGTTAATTGTAAGGTCGGCAGTTTAAATGTACCAGTTGCTCCATGGGAGAAAGATTAGACTTTCTGCTCCCATAAAGATTTACAACCTCAGAAATCCTGTACAGGGCTGCTATGAGTCAGAACTGACTCGACGGCACACAAACACAACCAACATCTTCACTCTGAAATTGATCAAACTTGCAATAAAGATGCATTGATAATTACTGGTGATCAGAATAC
>NW_006408748.1:2731855-2732972 GCF_000296735.1 Chrysochloris asiatica | reverse complement strand
CGCACAGTGTTTTGGTCTGTTGTGCATAGGGTCACTATGAGTTGGTACCAACTCGATGGCACCTAACAACAACAACAATGACTTATTCATTGAAAATATATTTTTCAACAATATAAAATTCAATAAACAGAAGGACCTCACCAAATGGAATACATAGGAATAAAATTGACAACATCTGTAGGAAGAGCTAATAGAGAAGCTCAATATCATAAGCCAAAACAAGAGCAGGGGTCAACTTTGTAACAGATCATCAATTCCTCATATGCAAGTTCAGGCTGAGCCAGAAGAAATTAAAATAGATTCACAAGAACCAAAATATGACTTTGATCATATCCCATCTGAATTTAGAGACCATCTCAAGAACAGATTTGGACCTTTTTTTTTTTAACCAGCTGGGACCATGGAGGGTGTCGAAGAGAAGAAGAAGGTTCCTGCTGTGCCAGAGACCCTGAAAAAAAAGCAAAGGAATTTCGCAGAACTAAAGATCAAGTGCCGGAGAAAGAAGTTTGCCCAAAAGATGCTTCAAAAAGCAAGGAGGAAGCTTATCTATGAAAAAGCCAAGCACTATCACAAGGAATTTAGGCTGATGTCAGAACTGAGATACGAATGGCTAGGATGGCAAGAAAAGAAGGCAACTAATATGTACCTGGTGAGCCCAAGCTGGCATTTGTTATCAGGATCAGAGGTATCAATGGTGAGAGCCCAAAGGTTCGAAAGGTGTTGCAGCTTCTTTGCCTTCTCCAGAACTTCAGTGGCACCTTTGTTAAGCTCAACAAGGCTTCAATTAACATGTTGAAGATTGTGGAACCATATATTGCATGGGGGTACCCAAACTTGAAGTCAGTGAATGAACTGATCTACAAGCGTGGATATGGCAAAATCAATAAGAAGCAAATTGCCCTGATAGGTAACACATTGATTGCACGTGCTCTTTGTAAATATGGGATCATCTGCATGGAGGACCTGATTCATGAGATCTACACTGTTGGGAAATGTTTCAAAGAAGCAAATAACTTCCTGTGGCCCTTCAAATTATCTTCTCCTTATGGAATGAAGACAGAAACCACCCGTTTTGTAGAAGGTGAAGATGCTGGCAACAGGGAATACCAGATCAACA
>NW_006408748.1:2729525-2730560 GCF_000296735.1 Chrysochloris asiatica | reverse complement strand
GCTGGGTAAAGTGAAGGGTCAGCAAATAAAAGGAAGACCCAAACAAGATGAATTGACACAGTAGCAGCAACAATAGGCTCAAACATAACAATAATCGTGAGCTTGAGACAGAACCAGGAAGGGTTTCTTTCCTTTGTGCATTGGGTCACTATGAGTTGGAACCAACTTGATGGCACCTAACAATAACAATCTCACTTACTGACATAGTTAAGTTCCTAAAACTAGATTGGTATGCAAAAATCAGTGTTATGGGAAAATGGTGGATGACCACATCAGATTACAAAATAGAGAATGATTGCATGGTTACATAACATAATTGCCAAATTACATCATTATATAACTGCCAAACTGAGAATCGTGACCCAGCTAAATTGATACATAACTTTAACCATTATTGTTGTTGTTGTTGTTAAGTGTCATCGAGCTGGTTCCAACTAACATCAATCCTTAATAGGGTTTCCAAGGAGTGGATGGTTTATTATTCTCACTTCTTACTGGTCACAGCCAGGCAAACATAGTTAATGTGCAAAATAGCATATTTTTACTATTGTTTCAAATAAGAAATGACAGATAATGAGCTAATCATCAGGCAAGGAGTTGTTATTACTTTTGTTAAGTGCTGTGGAGTCAGTTCCTACTCATAGCAACCCTGTATAGGGTTTCTGAGGAGCAACTGTTGGTTTTGAACTGCCAACCTTGCAATTAGAAGTCCAATGTTTATCCTACAGGGCGATACCAGGACCGTAAGCAAGGAGTGTTGTTGTTGTTAGGTGGCATCGAGTTGGTACCGACCCACAGTGACCTTATGCACAGCAGAAAGAAACACTGCCCGATCCTGGGCCAACCTCACTATTGACGCCACACTTGAGCCCATTGATGCTGCCACTTGGCCAATCCATCTCACTGGGGGTCTTCCTCATTTTCCCTGACCCTCAACCTTACCAAACATGATATCCTTCTCCAGCAACTGTTCCCTCCTCACAATATGTCCAAAGTATGAGAGATGAGGTTTGGCCATCTTGGCCTCCAAGGAGC
>NW_006408748.1:2728008-2728480 GCF_000296735.1 Chrysochloris asiatica | reverse complement strand
CTCACATGGGCTATCAAAGAGATTGTCCGATGATTTCCGCATTCCGTTGGGTCATGTCTCTTTGGGATGGGCACATACATGGATCTCTTCCAATCAGCCAGCCAGATAGTTATTTTCCAAAATTTTTGGTAGAGATGAATGAGTGCCTCCTGGGCCACCTCACTTTCTTGAAAGATTTCAATTTTTTATATTCCATCAATGCTTGGTGCCTTTTTCTTTGTCTATTCCTTCAATGCACCTGGACATCCTCCTTCAGTAACATTGGCTCTTGATCGTATGCTACCTCTTGAAATGGTTGAACATTAACCATTTCCTTTTGGTACAGTGACTCTGCGTATTCCTTCTATTGTCTCTTGATGCCTTCTGCATCATTCAATAATTTGCCCAGAAAATCTTTCGATAACAAAAGTCAAAACTTGAATTTTTTCTTCAGTTTCCCCAGCTTGAGAAATGCTGAGCGTGTTCTTCCTTT
>NW_006408748.1:2724012-2725334 GCF_000296735.1 Chrysochloris asiatica | reverse complement strand
ATTTAAAATACTGGTGGCATAGCTTTCAAAATCACAGCAACTCACAAGCCACCATAGTACGACAAACTGACAGATGAATGGTGGCCGGTTTTAAGTCCTCTTAGCTTTCTGCAATCAAGGTTGTATCGTCTGCATATCGCAGGTTGTTAATGAGCCTTCCTCCAATCCTGATGCCACTTTCATCTTCATATACTCGAGCTTCTTGAATTATTAGTTCAGCATATAGATTGAATACATATGGTGAAAGGATATAACCCTGGGACACATATTTCCTTATTTTAAACCATTCACTATCCCCTTGTTCTGTTCTGTCTTTTGGTCTGTTTACAAGTTCTTCATGAGCACAATGAAATGTTCTAGAATACCCTTTCTTTGCAAACTTACTCATAGTATATCATGATCTACACAGTTGAAAACTTGTATATAGTCTATAAAACACAAGTAAGCATCCTTCTGATGGTCTCTGCTTTCAGTCAACATCCATTTAAGGTCATCAATGATAGTCCTAGTTCCACATTCTCCTCTGAATCTGACTTGATCTACTGGCCATTCCCTATCTATGGACTTTTGCAACTGTTTTTGAATTATCTTCAACAAAATTTTACTTGAATGTGATATTTATAATAATATGATATTAATAATAATATGGATTTCTTCCAATAGTTTGACTAGGCAGCTGTCTTTCAGATTTCTAGGCATAGATGAGTGAGGGCCTCCAGTGCTGCATTAGTTTATTGAAATATTTCGATTCGTGTTCCATCAATTCCTGGAGCCTTATTTTTCACCAATGCCTTCAGTTCTTGAATGGTTGAACATTGAACATTTCCTTTTGAACAGCAATTTTGTGTATTCCTACGATCTTCTTTTGATGCTTTCTGCATCATTCAATATATTGTCCATAGAATCTTTCAATATTGCAAGTCGAGGCTTGAATTTTTTTCTTCAGTCTTTTTAGCTGGAGAAATACTGAGCATGTTCTTCCCTTTTGGTTTTCTAGCTCCAGGACTTTGCACATTTCATTATAATACTTTACTTTGTCTTCTGAGACTGCCCTCAGAAATTTTCTGTTCAGCTATTTTACTTCTTCATTTCTTCCATTTGCTTTAGCTTCTCTATGCTCAAGGGCAAGTTTCAGAGTCTCTTCTGGCATCTATTTTGGTTCTTTCTTTCTACTTTTTACTTTCTTTCTGTATGCTGTTCTTGATGTCATCCCACAAGTAATCTGGTCTTCATTACAGCCTAAGGCATCAAATCTGTTTTTGAGACAGTTTCTAAATTCAAGTTGGATATAATCAAGCTGAGGACTCTAGACTCATGGAAAG
>NW_006408748.1:2698396-2723352 GCF_000296735.1 Chrysochloris asiatica | reverse complement strand
AGGACGTGGAATGAGGGATATCATTGCTGACATCTGATGGATCTTGGCTGAAAGGAATGAATATCAGAAAGATGTTTACTTGTTCTTTGTTACTACATAAAGGTTTTCAACTGTATGGATCATAGCAAGCTATGGACAACATTATGTTGTTGTTGTTGTTGAGTGCCGTTGTGTCCATTCCAACCCATAGCAAGCCTGTATAGGGTTTCCAAGGAGTAGCGGGTGAGTTTGAACTGCCAGCCTTGCAGTTCAAACAGCTTTGCAGTCTGACGCATTAACCTACAGCGCCACACCAGGACTCCGGACGACATTATAGAGAATCAGTATTCCAGAACTTTTAACTGTGCTCATGAGGAACTGTACGTAAATCAAGAGTCAGTCATTCTAAAGGGGGCACTGAATGGTTTAAAATTGTGAAAAGTGTGCACACAGGTCATATTTTTTCACCATACTTATTCAATCTGTGTACCGAACAAATAATCCAGGAAACTGGATTATATGAAGAACATGGCATCAGGACTGAAGGATGACTCAGTACAACATGGGATATACAGATGATACAATCTTGCTCACTGAAAGCAAAGAAGCTTTAAAATACTTATTGATGAAAATCAAATATCGCAGTCTTCAGTGTGGGTTGCACTTCAACATAAAGAAAACAAAAATCCTCACCACTGGACCAATAAATAACATCATGATAACTGGAGAAAAGATTGAAGTTGTCATAGGCTTCAGTTTGCTTGGATCTACTATCTATACTCATGAAAACACAAGTCAAAAAAACAAACGCCGTCCTGCAGTAGACAAATCATTGCACAAGACTTCTTTAAAGTGTTCAAGAACAAAGATGTCAGTCTGAGGACTAAAGTGTGCCTGACCCAAGCCATAGTATTTTCAGTAGTCTCATATCCATGTGAAAGTTAGACAATGAATAAGGAAGGCCATAGAAGAATTGCTGCATTTGAGTTATGGTGCTAGAGAAAATTTTTTTTAAAGGTACCATGGACTGTCAGAAGAACAAACAAATCTGTGTTGGCAGAAGTACAACCAGAATGGTCTTTCAAAGCCAGGATGATGAGACATCATCTGTCATACTTCAGCCACATTATCAGTAGGGACCAGTCCCTGGAGAAGGACATCATGCTTAGTAAAGTGAAGGTTCAGTTAAAAAGAAACCCCCAACTAGATAGAGCGGCACCATAGCAGCAGCAATAGGTTCAAGCATAGCAACAAATGTGCAGGACCGGGTGTTATTTTGTCCTGTGGCACATAGTGTTGCTATGGGTCAGAACCAACTTGACAGCACCTAGTAACAATGCCTAGGATATCAAACTTTTTCACTCCATGGATATTTACACAGGGTTGTTATGGGTCAGGATTGAATTGATGGCACTTAACAACAACAACAACAAGTAACAATGCCTAGGATATCAATCTTTATACATTATATTTCATTTCTGACAGCTTTCGAGTTTCCAAGATTTTTTACTTTATACATTACATGTTCTGATTAGTAATGAATGTTTGCAGCTGTTTCTCCTCATTTTGAGTAATGCCTCATCAGTAAATGAAGGTCCCGAAAGCTTTACTCCACTCCCACCATTATGATCAACTCTAAGGAGGCAGCTCTTCCCCAGTAGTATATTGAGTGCCTTCCAACCTGAGGGACTCATCTGTACTGTTTCTGACATGTTCTGCTGTTATTCACAAGGGTTTCAATGACTAACCACAATTGTGAGGTTGGCGCAGGACCAGGCACTATTTCATTCTGTTGTGCATAAGGTCACTATTAGTCGAAACCGACTTTGGCACCTCACAACAACAACCATTCAAAAGCAGTTTGCCTCTCCTTCTTCCTTGTCTTCTTAGTTGAAAACTGTGCTGAAACCTGTCCCCCATGGGTGCCCCTGCTGTATTTAAGATACTGGTGGCGTGGCTTTCAGCATCACAGCAATACTCAAGTCTCTACAGTGTGGTAAACTGACAGGCATTTGGTGGATAGAGTTGATTATATTATATCTCATCATGATGGATAACTGGAGTCCTGGTGTGGCACTGTAGGATAGGTATTGTACTGCTAAACGCAAGGTCAGCAGTTCAAACCCACCAGCTGCTCCTTGGAAACCCTATACAAGGTAGCTATTAGTTGGAACTGACTCGAAGGCACTAAACAACAACAAACAACCATGAGGGATAACTATATCTCAACTGCCAAACAACTTGAATCCTGTCAAGTTATCACAAAACCATTAACTATCACAGATTTATTTTCATTTTCTTCATCTTCAGCCTGAACTTGCATATTTATGGTGTGTTCCACAGTTTTTCCTGGTCTTGTTTTAACTGATGGTATTGAGTTTCTCCATTGTCTATTTTCATGGATGTAATCAATTTGATTCCTGTGTCTTCTCTCTGGGAGGTCTACATTTTGAACCCTTTATGTTGTGGAAAAAATGTATTTGCAATGACTAAGTCCTTGGTCTTGCAAAATTCTACCATGTGATCACTAGCATTATTTCTATCACCAAGGTCATATTTTCCAAGTACTGATCCTTCCTTTTTGTTTCCAACTTTAGCATTCAAATCACCAGAAATTATCAGTTCATCTTGATTGCATATTTGATTAATTTCATACTGAAGAAATTGGTAGAATTCTTCAATTTCTTCATCTTTGGCTTTGGTGTTTGGTGCATAAATTTGAATAATAGTGGTATTAACTGATCCTCTTGTAGATCTATGCATTTTATCCTATCACAGACAGCATTGTACTGTAAAGATAGATCTTGAAATGATATATGTGACAACATTCCTCTTCAGTTTGTCATTTCCGGCATAGTAAACCATATGGTTTTCTGATTCAAAATGGCCACTACCACACTATCAATCTGTTTCAGCTCATGAGTGTTTAGGATGTCAGTCTTTATGCATTTTATTTCATTTATGATGACTTCCTTTTTTCCTAGATTTATACTTCATACATTCCACGCTTCAGTTACTAAAAATGTGCTGCTTTTTCTTTTCATTTTGAGTTGTGCCCCATCAGCAAATGAGGGTTCCCAAACCTGCTCCATCCGCATCGGTAAGGTGAACTCTGCATTGAGGAGGCAGCTCTTCCCCAGTCATAGAGTTCCTCACAACCTGAGGGACTCATCTTCAGGCACTATTACCGCAAGGTTTTGCTGCTATTCATCCGGCTTTCAGTGGCTAACTTTACAGAAGTGATCTGTCTCTACTTCTTCAGAGTCTGTCTTAGTCTGGAAGCTCAGCTGACACCTCTCCACTGTGGGTGACCCTGCTGGTATTTAAAATACTGATGGCATAGCTTCCAGAATCACAGCAACATACAAGCCACCACTGATACAACAGTTTTCTGAAATTATGTGTGTGCTTAATTATTTACATTAAATTGCTCAAACACTGCTTCACTCTTCAGAGTTCAGTTTTTGAGTGTTTATAAAGTTCTGTGGAGTCCAGGTGTGGCATTGTAGGATAAACACTGAAAGGAAAGAGGTTTGAACTGCAAGGTCGGGGGTTCAAACTTACCAGTCACTTCTCGGAAACCTTATACAGGATCGTTATGAGTCAGACAGCATGTAACAACAACACTAACATGGGGTCCTAGTGTGGTGCTGTAGGATAAGCACTGGACTGCTAGCCACAAGGTTGGTGGTTCAAATCCACCACTACTTGGAAACCCTACACAGGGTCTCTCTGAGTTAGAACTGACTAGACAGCACTTAACAAAGCATACTATTAACAAACTTGTTGTTGTTAAATGCCCTAGAGTCAGGTCGACTCTAAGCTTCTCTTTTGAAGCTTTTATAACAAATTTTAGAAATCAAAGGGGGAGGGAATGGAGAACTCTGGCGGCTGTCAAAAAGCACACGAATGAGCAGCCCACGTTGTGCTATGTTGCAAAACTTTCAGCATCTTCCCTCCCCGCCCCCCCGCCCCGTTGAGTATTTCACCGTGTTATACCCGGTTCGTCCACGTCCCTCAGCACGACCCCAGAAAGTCATGAACTCCTGTTCGCTACAAAAGGTGAAAAACTCTGCTTTCCCTGCAGGCCCTCTCAGAGCCAAAGGGACTGGGGTTGACTTCCCGCCACCCGGGCCCTCCTCCGCCTCGCCCTCGCGGGTCAAGTCCTCCCGAAGGCTCTCCGAGCGGCAGGTCTTGGCGCCAACCGGGTGGCGGCGCTGTCCGACCCGCGTGCAGCCGCCTTGGGCCCAAGGGAGGCGGAGGTAGGGCCGCGGGAGGAAGGGGAGGGAGCGCGGTGCGCGGCTGCTCTCGCGTGCTCTCGCGCCGTTCGCGTGACCGCTGTGTGTGTGAGTGTGTGAGTCGCCGGCTCCCGGGGCTCGGACCGGCGGGCGCGCGCTGCTGCGAGGAGCGTTCGGGTCCGGGTTGGCTGCCTCGGCCAGCGCGAGAGGCGGGCGGGCGGGTTGTGGGGTCCTGGGCTGACACACGCGCACACGCTGCCGGCGGAGCTTGCTCTGAGGCTGCTCTTCCTCGGCCCGACGGAGAGCGGCAGTGTCTCCCCGCCCAGCGCACACTCGCCCCGCGTCTCCCCCCGCGGCGGCTGCTCTTCTTCGGCACCGCCAGCCCCAGTGCCGCTCCGGGGCGGGCGGCGGCGGGACCGCGGAGCCGCTTTGTGTGCAGCCTGGCGAGGGGCGGCGGCGCAACCACCTGACAGAGGCCCTGGCTCTGGATGCACCTTCCGGCCGCATGAGGAGAAGGTAAAGGCGGCGGTGGCGGCTCGGCTCCCGCCCTCGGCGGGTAGAGGGAGGCGACGGAAGAGGGGCCGGGGGAGGGGGAGGCAGCGGGTCCGAGGCCCGGAGGGGCTGCGCGAAGGTGCCGAGAAGGCCTTGGCGGCGCCGGGAGACCCGGAATGCCTGGGGGCGACGGGAGCCGCCGGAGCCCCGCAGTCGAAGTTGAAGGAACAAAATGTGAAGTGCAGAGCCGCGTCAGCCGCTTCCTGGCGTGGGCTTGGGGGTGGCGGGAGGCTCGTTTGCCTCTCCCGCGGGGGTGGGAGAGCGGGACAGCGGAGGGTGGGGCGGGGGTGCCCGGGGGGGTCCCGGGGCTCAGCCCGGCAAGGGCATTTTGTTCCCGGGAGCGCCGCTGCGTGGGGGTCCGCCTGGCTCCCGAGTTTTGCGGCCTAAGCCGAGCCCTATAGGCCTCGCGTCTCTCACCCCGGAGGGGCCGGCCGGGAGGGGACTCGGCGCTCCTCTGCGTCCCCGCGGAGGTCTCGGGGTTCCCGCCAGCCTTCCGAGGCCGCCAAACTTCTGCCCTTCGGGCTTGAGGACGGATTTAATTGTGAAAGGAGCGCTGGGAAACTCCTGGCGCGGCGCGGCTCCTCCTGCGGCCGGGAGAGCCCCCGGGCCCGGGGCTGGCACGGGTGGGAACGACGAGTCGGCCGGCAGAGAGCCGCCCGGGGAGGGCGAGGGGGTCGGGGGGCCGCCTGGCCCCGGCCTCCCCGGAGAAAGGGCCCTTTCTGGATTAGACATTTTTGAAATGAAAAAAGAGGTTACAAAGTCGCCCCTTTCCCGCTGAACTTTTGTTTTCTGACCGATAGAGGCCGGTAGAGGACTGTGAAAGAAAAGTTGTCCCCCAGGATGGACTTCTCCACCACGCAGCCCAAGCCAGCCACTGCCCTCTGTGGTGGCGTCGTGAGTGCTGATGGGAAGATCGCCTACCCTCCCGGGGTGAAGGAGATCACCGATAAGATCACCACCGATGAAATGATCAAACGACTCAAGGTAGGCGTTCTTATGTCTTTGCTACGAAGTGCTCTTCTCCTGAGCTATGTATATACTCCACTGCTGTTGTTGTTGTTAGGTGCCATCGAGTCGACACTGCTCGATCCTGGGCCAACCTCACTACTGTTGCCACTGTTGAGTCCATTAATGCTGCCACTTGGCCGATCCATCTCGTTGGGGGTCTTCCTCTTTTTCTCTGAACCCTCCACCTTACCAAACATGATATCCTTCTCCAGAGACTGGTCCCTCCTGACAATATGTCCAAAGTATGAGACCCCCAATGTGTCCAAAGTATGAGGCCTCCAAGGAGCATACTGGCTGCACTTCTTCCAAAACGGATCTATTGGTTCTTTTGGCAGCCCATGGCACTTTGAATATTCTCCTCCAACACGGTAATTCAAAAGCATCAGTTCTTCTGTGGTCTTCCTTATTCACTATCCAGCTTTTTAGCGTTACTGAGTGGCATAGGCAGTTAAGTGTTGGATTACTAGCTGAAAGGTTGGTAGAAGCACCTTGGAAGACAGGCCTGGATATCTGCTTCCAAAAGGTCTTGTTGTTATTAAATGCCATCAAGTCGACTCAGACTCATAGTTACTCTGTAAAGGATTTGCGAGGAGCCAACTGGTGGGTTTGAACTGCTGATCTTGTGATTGGAACTCTAGTGCTTATAAAAGATCATGTACCACCTTGAAAACCCAAGGAGCAATTTTACACTGCATACATGAGGTCACCACGAGTGAAGTTCCTGTCTTAAATGAGAACTTCACCTATTATGATTTTTCTACATCAATGTCTTGAATATATCTTTGAATAGAAGCTGTTGGATAAGCACTGGACTACTAACCAAATATCTTTGGTTCAAACCCACCAGCTGCTCCTTTTAAACTTTATACAGGGTCAGTGTGAATCAAAACAGACTCAATGGCACTGACATTGGGTAGGGATGTAACCAGTGTGGAGAAATTGAAAAGTATGTTTTTTTTAATCTTGCTATTTTTCAAGTGTAAGAATGCTAGGTTTTCAAAAAAATTTCTTTGAAATACTTTGTTTAGTGTCAATACAGTTGCTTGTAACCTTAATGTAAACAATAAATTTGCCTTGGAAAGTGTATATTGTCATCAGCTTTTGATTTAAAGGCAAAAAAAAGCATTTTTAAAAAGCAATTGCAGGGATGTGCCCTTTGGTTGTTTGAATGGTTATATATTCCTGAGTGCTTTGGTGTGCATCCAAAAAAAACAGGGAATGGAAGCAAATGCTGTTGAATGATGGTGCAAGAAGGGGATTGTAGTGATTGCAATGAAATGAAATACAATAGGATGAATGTAAAGCTGATGGTCTAAATTTATCACCCAATTCATAATATAAAAACTTAAAAAAAAAAGGTGTATACTTTTTAATATCTAGAAGCTTAAATATGTTACAGTATAATTAAACTTTGACAGAAAGTAGTAAGTTTTCAAAGTTCAAGCTGGAAAAAAGAAACTTTGTGTTTTTTTAAATTAGTTTTTTAATAGGGAATCAGCTTATTTAGTTTAGCTTGGTGGGTGGAAATGAGGTCAAGAGTGTTAAGTTTTAACCCTATGTTGATCAGACTTTTTGCTTTCTGTTCTGTGGCTAGCAGTATCATAAAATAAATCTGTTTTTGTGAAAGGGTCAGTTTTAAATACTTGTTCTCCACCAGGGTGACTGCCTCCCAAGGGATATTTGGTAGTATATTTGGTTGTCACACTGGAGCCCAAGTTGAAGTAAGGAGTCCAGGTAAAAGGTGTTGAAATTTTACAATAGGGCATTAACAATAGGAAGAGAGCAGTGCTGATTCAGCAGTCCTGGTGTATCACTGCAGGATAAACACCTGGACCTCAAGGTTGGTTTGAACCACAGGGTTGGTGGTTCAGAACTACCAGCCATTCCTTGCAAACTATACAGAGACACTATGAGTCAACCTACTAGATTGCACTTACCATGCTGGAGACAGGTTCAGTCCATAGCCTGTGCACCTCAATGTAGCCACCACCCATTTGTCAATGGAGGCTTGCTGTTCCGGATTTTTCAGGAAAAGGGCCTGACAATCTGCTTCCCAAACATTACCCAGTGAGAACCCTGTGGATTACAGTGATCCAGTCTCACTGTGCATAGAGTCACTGTGAGGTGGGGAAGTGACTCCATGGCAGCTAACAGCAACAGGATAGTTTGAATAAAGAGAGAGTGGTGATCCTAGAAACTTTTCAGTTAAGAATCATTGGATTTAGTGGAAGGTGAGGGAAGAAACAATGTTAACGATGTTTCTACCTTAGGCAATTTGGTCAAAATGTATCTTAGGGAATGATCTTTCCCCCTTTGCTAGTAGAGTTTAGCTACTGTTGCATGCTGGTTCCTACTCATAGAAATCCTATAAGGGGTTTCCAAGGCTGTAAATCATTACAGGAACAGAAAGCCTCATCTTTCTCCTGTGGAGCAGCTGGTAGATTTGAACTGCTGACCTTGGGGTTAGCAGGTTGATGTGAATAAACCACTACACTCCCAGGGATCCTTCTAGAACTTAGTATAGTAGTGTTTTTGTTGTTAAGTGCCATCCAGTCAGTTCCAACTCACAGTGACCCTGTATGGGGTTTCCAAGGAGTGACTTGTGGGTTTGAACAGCTGATCTTGGTTAGTATTGTCAGTTCCATCCATTGTTATTGTTGTTGTTGTTCAGTACCATGGAGTCGGTTCCGACTCATAGCGACCCTGTATAGGGTTTCTGAGGCTGTTAATATTTATGGGAGCAGAAAGCCTTAGCTTTCTCCCGTGGAACAGCTGGTAGTTTCGAACTGCCAACCTTGACATTAGCAGCCCGATTTGTAACCACTACGCGACCAGAGCTAAGCAACACTGTATAGGGCTTCCAAGGAGTGGCTTGTGAGCTTGAACCATCGACCTTGCCATTCAAACCGATTTTGCAGTCCAGCGCATTAGCCCACAGTACCATACCAGGACTTCCTAGCAATTGTATATATAATGTTGTGTTTCAATGAATTATTCGAGTATTCCTGTAGTTTTGTGGGTTTTTGTTTTTTTTTAATCAGATTTTGTAATTTATTACCTCTTAGAAAGGAATGGGGAGCGTGGTGGCTCTGTAGGATAAATATTGGACTGTGAAACACAAGGTCAGTGGTTTGAGCCCATGGGATAAAGATGGGGCTTTCTGCTCCCAGAAAGATTTACAGCCTCGGAAACCCTATACAGGGTTGCTGTGAATTGGAACCACTTAGATGGCACCCAACAAGAAGGAAGGAATAGGACACAATTCCTTCCATTAAAATAAATCTAAATGCTTACTTGATGCTTCTAAAGGCTATATCCAGTGCTTTGAGTTTCTGAAAACTGTGAAACATGAGATTGAGTTAAAAATTTATGAATTTTTAATTTTTATTGTTTTCAGATTAACACAGAAACCTTGAATTTTAGCAGTGTGTATTTTGGTTGGAAAAATAACATTTTGAATGTATTGGCATTTTCAATTTGAAAATATATTGATATCAAATATATATATAACTACAAGTCTAGAATGAGGCTTGTATTAGTATATCCATTTCTTGTAAGTTCATTTGGAAGTTAAAATTGACATGCATATTAACTAATTTAAATGTCCTACCTGTAAAATTTTGCTTGTTTCAACAATTCTTAAAATTAAAAAAAATTTCTCTTGCCTGCCTTTGCTGAAACTTTGGATGTTGTACTTTTTAGGGATCCTGTTTTAATGTGTTACTTTCTTACTGGAAATTCAGCTTTTTGACAATGCCTGAATGTGTTTTTTAAGGAGCTCTGGTAGCGTAGTGGTTACGAATTGGGCTGCGAGCCTTATGGTCAGCAGTTCAAAACTACCAGCTGTTTTGCCGGAGAAAGATGAGGCTTTCTGTTCCCGTAAAGATTTATAGTCTCGGAAACCCTGTACAAAGTCACTATGAGTCGAAACCGACTCCATGGCACATAACAATTGTGTTTTTTTTATAACTTTGGACTCTGTGTGTGTGTTATTAGAACTTTAGTTAAGGCAAATTTTATAAATTTTATAATTTGTGATTGCTACTGTGGAGTCCTGGTGTGGCGCTGTAGGATCAGCACTGGACTGCGAACCACAAGGTCAGCAGTTCAAACCCACTAGCTGCTAGTCAGAAACCCTATACAGGTCACTATGAATCGTAATGACTTGACAGCACTTAACAAAAAAAACAACTACAATTGCTACTATAAAATTGCAACAATGTTTAAATACTATATAAATACCAAGTGTACTTGTTGTTAAGTGCCAGTGCCGTTGATTGCGACCCTGTATAGGGTTTCTAAGGAGTGACTGGTGAGCTTGAACCACCAACTTTGCAATTCAAACAACTTTGCAGTCTGGTGCATTAACCCACATCAGGACTCCAAGCTTCTTGTTGTTAGGTGCCATCGAGTTGGTACCAACACATAGCGACCTTATGCACAGCAGAACAACAAAAACACTGCTCAGTCCTGGGCTAACCTTACTACGGTTGCCATGCTTGAGTTCATCAATGCTGCCACTTGGCCAGTTGGGGTTTTCCTTTTTTTCTCTGATCCTCCACCTTACCAAACATGATATCCTTCTCCAGCGACTGGTCACTCCTGACAATATGTCCGAAATTTAGGACATGTAAAATGTTGATCAGAGATACTTGTTCCATTCTGTTCAGTTTTCAGGAAGCAAAAAAGCATTTTTACTGTGAAAACATCATTTTGGAATTAGAATGATTTTGAAAGATATTCTGGAACCTCTCCTACTTCACAGATGATGAAAGTGAGGCCCAAAGTGGCCAAGTGACATTTACTGAGATCAGTCATAGGGCAGGTTAATGGCAGAACCCTGGCAATGGCATGTTATTTACTTTGATTCTTAGAGCTGTTTTCTTCCAAGGAATCCAAGAGTAAAATTAAGAAGTTGTGGAAGCAATTGTGATGCTTTGAAGCTTCTTTATGTCCTTGTTGTTATTGTTGTTGTTGTTGACTTGTAGTGACCTTGTACAGGGTTTCCAAGAGTGACTGGTGGGTTTAAACTGCTCACCTTGTGGTTAGCGCTGTTAGCAGTCCAGTGCTTACCCTGTCATGCCACACCAAAGCTAAGAATATGCCCTTGTTGTTAGGAGCCATCAAGTTGGTTCTGACTCATAGCGACACTGTTTAGTTTTCAAGGAGCAGCTGGTTAGTTTGAACCACCAAGTGGTGGTTAGAATTTTGATACTTATCCTACAGCGCCACACCAGAACTCTGAGTATGTCCTTGTTGTTGTTCAGTGCTGTCAAGTCGGTTCCGACCCATAGTGACCCTGTATAGTGTTTCCAAGGAGCAGACAACTAAAATATACTTGTTGTTGAGTGTCACTGAGTCAGGTCCAACTCATAGCGACCTCATGCACCACAAAACACTCACTGCCCAGTGTGCCATCCTCACAATCTTTGTTAAGCTTAAGCCCATTGCTGCTGCCACTGTGCCCAGTCCATCTCGCTAGGGGTCTTCCTCTTTTTTGTGGATCATCCACTTTACCTAGCATGATGTCCTTCTCCAAGGATTGGCCCCTCCTGAGAACATGTTCAAAGTATGAAAGGTGACATCTCGCTATCCTGCCTTTTGTGGTACACTCTGGCTGTACTTCTTCCAACACAGATTTGTTTGTTCTTCTAGCAGTCCATGTACTTAAATATTCTTCTCCTGCACCATAACTCAAATGCATCAATTTTTCTGTGGTGGTGGTAGTATGTCGTGGAGTCTCGCTTCCGACTCCCCTATAGAGGGTTTCTGAGGCTGTAAATCTTTATGGGAGCAGAAAGCCTCATCTTTCTCCTGTGGAACAGCTGGTAGTTTCAAACTGCTGATTTTCAGGTTAGCAGCCCAATTCAAAACCACTATGCTACCAGAGTTCCTTAGTTCTTCTATAGTTTTCCTTATTCATTAATTTCTGTTTCTAGAGGACTACGTAAAATTTAAAAGTATATAATTTGTTATGTCCAGTCATGCTGGTCATCTGTTATTGCCTTGATTGTGCCACGTTCAGTTATGTCTAGACAGATTACTCACATATGAGATTAAATCAAAAAGTAATGCTACTAGGGTTCCAGTTCACATGTACATGGGTCTATTCTAAACAAAATGTGTTTCAAAATGTCTGCCATCATCTGATGGCTGCAGACAAGTTCTCTCTGTGACGCCGTTGTCTTTGTCTCATCCAATCAAAACATTGGCTTCCTAGAAGATCTGTTGGGCCAGTTCGATTTAAGGTAGAGAGGTTAGTTCAGGTTATGCCTGCTTTTTTAAAATTTTTTTTATAAAGATTCCAAAGGGATGATCTCGCTAGATTTTCTGAACAAACACAAGGGCTTATCAGGAAGAGAGGTTTAAGAAAATTAAAACTGCACTGGGGAGAAAAGGGCCAGTAAAGTTATACCAAGGAATTTTTTCCCAGCACAACAGTGCACTTGCTTCTTAGTTAAAGGTAGCAAAGGCTGTCCTACGAGAATTTCATTGGGAAGCCTTTCACTATCCACTCTATATTCCTGACTGGAGATAGCCCCTTTAGGCCTCTGTTTTGTGCCCCAAAGTCAACATTTCAAAGGAACATGGTTTGAGTTCCTTAAGGATGCCAAAACTAAAGACTTTACATGGTGTAAATCAACAGTACACAATTTGTGGGGGGAGCATTTGGAGATGGAAACACCACCTTGAGAAATGTATGTAGACCTAGAGGATATATTAAGAAACAGTAACTTCACGTTTGTATATTTTTGTTTAGTAAATGATTTTATAGCTGTGCTTTTTTGCTTGTCCTTCTGTGTAGTCCATATTCACCAACATACTTATTACCTTGGTGCAAAATATAGGTAGTCCCCAACTTACTACATATTCCACTTATTATGAACTACACTTATGACCATCTGTTGTTTATTTACATATTATTGTCAATAATATACACCGTCCTGCTGTATGTAATTTGCTGATATCATTTGCAGACGTTCGCTCACAGATGCTCAGTGTTATGATTTGTAAAGATATTAATAAAAGACAGTAGTCATGAAAACTAAAAAGAAACACGTCAGACCTGACGTGTAATTGAGTCATCACAGTGGAGCCGTGTCATAAGTTAAGAACTACCTAAATTAAGAAAGATTAAAGACTATGGTTCTATTGCTTTGAAAATGTCTCTGGTTCTGTGTTTTCTTTGTATTTTTCTGTCATCTTTCTCTGAGTTAAATAACATTCACCTTCTCCCCACCCGTATCACTTCAACTTTCTACAGAATGGACTATTTTGCAATTGATTTGGAATTAGGATATGATAGACTTGATTGACCCTTAATGGTACAGTGAATTGCTTCGCTCTTAACCAAAAAGTTGGTGGTTCAGCCCCACCCAGAGATAATTCTGAAGAAAAGCTTGATAATCTGTGGCAAACGTTTCACAGCCATAACATTATACTCATGAAATATTACACAGTTCTGCTCTGTGACACACATAGGTTGACTGAGTCAGAATCAACTGAATTTAGTTTGGGAGGGAGAGGAAGAAATTTAGGAATAGGAAACCATGAATTCTTTTAAAACTTGACCTGGAATTGGCACTGTTAATTCTACCTTAAGCTTTTGGTCAAAGTAGTCATAGACAATACCAGACACAAGGGTGAATTAGCCTTATCTCTCAATGGGAGACATAGGAAAGAATTTGTAGCCATCTTTAATCTGCCACAGGAGCTCTCATGGCAAGTTAAAGTGTAGTTATAGTTACTGACCAAAAATATGAGACCAATCATTCCTCCCACGGCACGTTCTATTCTTCATCTAGGTTTGATAATTCATTGCAGCAGCCACAACCAAACTCAGAAACAACACTCATGCAGGCTTTATTAGGGAAGTTAACAGGTTACAAATTCAGGGTCAGAAATGCTCAGGCACAGTTGTTCAGTCAGAATAGCCTCTCTTCTACTCTGCTAGGGCTGCTGATAAATGCACACAGGATACACCACTCCACCAGAAGCCTTGGCCTGAAGACCCTGCTCTGGCTCCATGACTCAGCAAACCTAGCCCCAGTTAACTGCCTGAAAACACCCAACTCTGCAAGCAAGCCTCCTGCCCACAGTAGCTCAGCAGGGAAGTCGGCCACCCTGTCTGGTGCTCTGGCTTTTGGTTCTGCTGCAGCTGATCCCTCTTCCACTCCTCCAGTGTCACAACTTTCTGTCTGTGGGTCAGGGCTATTCAGTGTGCAGCAATCTTGGGTTCCAAGTGATGTGCTCCACTCCTGTCTTCTTTGATGGTAGTGAGAGTCCCCCTTCCTCCTTCTGAAAGGGGCTCTGGTAGTGTAGTGGTTACAAGTTGGACTGCTAACCTCAAGATCCACAGTTCAAAACTACCAGAAGTTTCACAGGAGAAAGATGAGGCTTTCTGGTCCCATAAAGATTTGTAACCTTGGAAACCCTATGCAGGGTCGCTATCAGTTGGAACTGACTCCACAGCACATCACAACCTCCTTCTGAGTTGGCTCACTTTAAATCCAGGTTTGAGTTTCAAGTTTTGTTTTGTTTTTTAGTATTTTTTTTGGTTTATTTTTTGATGATGACATTCCTCTTGAATTTTTCATTCCCAGCATAGTACTAAAATGACCAAATTCAGCTCACTAATGCCAAGGATATCAATCTTTATGTGTTCCATTTCATTTTTTTTTAATGTTTTATTGTGGATTATATGGTAGTTTACATAAGAGAACTTTAGTTTTACATTCATTCCATTGTATATCGAGTTTCAAGTTTTTAAAATTGTAGTCAGCTCTGTTAACATCCACAACTGAATCATGACATCATCTCTCAATAGCTTCTTGTACCTTCTCACCCAGATTCATTAGGAAGAGATGTGTTTGGGTGGAAGTTACAAAGACTAACTCATTGCACCATGGGCTCTTCTGGTTGTTGTCCCTTTCATATATGATGGGTTAACTTTCCTCATAACAAGAATTTTAATGGTCAGCACACCCCTGAAAGCTTTGTAAGCCAGCCACTTCATGCCTTTATCTGTCAGCATTTTAGATATTTAAAATTGCCTATCCCTTTCTGCTGTAGATTAATACTCTGGATTGCAAAGTCAATTTGAACCGCAAGGTTGGCAGTTCAAACTTACGAGCTGTTCCTTGGGAACACTATGCAGGTCCGCTATGGGCCAGAACTGACTCTATGACACTTAACAACAACAGCATCAACCTAGTACTCTCAGAAGACCAGCATGTTCCATGATAGGATGAATCTTCTGTTCCTGTTGGAACTTTAAGCATTTATATCCACAAGCAAAGACCAGTCCAGAACAAGCCATCAAAATTGCAGCAATTTACACTAGTTTACAATGTCACACCTTTTTTTTCATTTGGTATAGTTCTGGTCATTTCAGCCCTAGCACTCACATACTCTCCTCCCTGCCCCCCTAAAACTCCCAACACCTTCACCCCATCCCCACCTTTCTGGTTGCTCAAAATTCAAAATACCAGTAATTTCTCTTTCTGCACATCTTGCCTTCACAAGTAAGTGTCCTGTTCTCACCAGTTCTACAAAGGCTTAAAACAAAAGGCCTGTTTCTTCTGGGCAGTTTATAACTCCTCTTTAGCATATTCAATCAAGAATAGGATGAAGGTGGACTTTGAAGCTTCCTATAATTAAGATGTTGTTGTTAAAGTGCTGTCGAATCAGTTCCAACCCATAATGACCCTGTAGAGGGTATCCAAGGAGCAGTTGGGTTTGAACCACCAACTTTGTGGTTCAAACTCACCTTGAAGTCCAGCATATTATCCTGCAGGGCCACCCAATATTAATTTTCATCACATATGTGCCTATTTTACAATACTAGGTTGTAGAAACCAGTATCCATAGTACAGTCAGGTAAACAGATAACCCTTTCTATGACACCCAAATGCAATCATATCTTTACCACCTCTGGACTATCCCTCATTCATATGCATGTGGCCTTGAGCCTCTGATAGGGTGGATCCAGCAGGCCCTGGCCCTCCATTAACCGTTTTGGTTATGTGGCCTGGCTTTTGCCCTGGTGACTCCAGTACGAGCTTTTGTCCCCTCATTTGCAGCAAATATATCTCTTACCTTTCTTTCAACCATTACAGTTAAGAACCACCAGAGCAACCATCTAAGAACCAAAAGTTTCACTTCTATGTCCCTTTGTTCCTTCTCTGACAAAGCCCTATGCTTCTGTAAGTCTGGAGTCATTTCAACAAACCCTGCTTCTGATACCATCAGACACAAAACTATGAGAATAATTCGTTATACCACAGTATACTCATAAACCAAAGCAAAAAAATCTCAAAAACAGTAAATATTTGCAGACAACTTGCTGTTGTTGTTGTTGTTAGGTGCCATCAAGTCAGTACCGTCCCATAGCGACCTTATGTACAGCAGAATGAAACACTGCCCGATCCTGGGCCAGCCTCACTACTGTTGCCATGCTTGAGTCTATTGATGCTGCCACTCAGCCAAACTGTTTCATTGAGGGTCTTCCTCTTTTTCTCTGACCCTCCACCCAACCAAACATGATATTCTACTGCAGTGACTGTTCCCTCCTCACAATATGTCTAAAGTATGAGAGACGAAGTTTGGCCATCTTGGCCTCTAAGGAGCACTTTGGCTGCACTTCTTTCTTCCAAAATGGATCTATTGGTTCTTTTGGCAGCAGCCCATGGCACTTTCAATATTCTCCCCCAACACCATAACTCAAAAAGCATCAATTCTTCTACTGTCTTCTTTATTCACTGTCCAGCTTTCACATGCATATGAGGTTATTGAAAATACCATGGCTTGGGTCAGGCACACCTTAGTCCTCAAGCTGACATACTTGCTCTCCAACACTTTAAAAAGGTCTTGTGCAGCAGGTTTGCCTAATGCAATACGTCGTCTAATTTCTCTACTGCTGCTTCCATGAGTGTTGATAGTTGATCCAAGAAGAATGAAGTCCTTGACAACTTCAGTCTTTTCTCTGTTGATAAAATGTTGTTTATTGGTCCACTTGCAGTTTTTGTTTTCAATGCTGTGTTAAAACGGAGTAGAAGATAATGTTGAATGTTAGGGAAAAATTATGGGGAGATATGGAGGTTCTTGGAACCCTGATTCTTATTTTTCTCTTCTCCTTGAAAAATATTATTGGCATCATGATTATAATAATTATCTTTACTTTAAATTTTTCAACCAGGAAAAATGTTGCTTTAATTGTATTCGTAATGACTAATGGTCACAAATATTTCTTCATAATGTATTTTGGCCACCTGAATGTCTTCTTTGAAGTGTCTGCTCATGTCTTCTATGTTTAAATTGACTTTTTGGTCTTTTTCTTGTAGAGATGTTGTAGTTTTCTATAAATTTAAGAGATTAGTCCATTGTCTAATATGTCATTGCAAAATAATTTTCCTAGTCCATTTGCTCTGTTTGTACTTTTTGGAAAAATTTTTTGATGCACATAAGTGTCTAGTATTTAGGAGATTACAGTCATCTATTTTGTCTTCTGTTTGTGTATTTTTAATTATGTTTGACAGTATATTTATGCCATGTATTATAGCTCCTAAGTTTGCCCCTATTTTTTCATTGATGATCTTTATAGTTACAGGCTTTACAGTTAAGCCTTTAATCCACATTGGGTTTCTTTTTGTATTTCGTGTGAAATATGAGTGTTGTGTCATTCTTCTGCAAATTGATTTCCAGTTTTACCAGCAGCATTTGTTAAAGAGGCTACTTTCCCCCCATTTAATGTGTTTTGGCCCTTTGTCAAAGACAAGCTTGACTGTATATGGATGGATTTACTTCTGAGTTCTCAATTCTGTTCTGCGGATCTATGTGTCTTTCATTGTACTAGTACCAGGCTGTTTTGATCATTGTGGCTGTGTGGTAATTTTTTAGTTCCGTGAATGAGAGGTCTTCTTAAGGCAGTGCTTTGCTTATCCCAGGTCTATTTCCTCTCCATATAAAGGTTGGGATAGTTTTTCCCATCTCTTTAAATAATAATGTTGGAATATGGAGTGCTTTGAGTAGTACTGGTATTTTCACGATGTTAAGTCTTCCTGTCCATGAACATGGTATAGTCTTCTGTTTTTGTAAATCTCTTTTGATTGTGTGTAGTAATGTTTTGGGCCCCAGTGTGGTGGCTCCATGTTATAAGCACTGGACTGTGAACCACAAAGTCCGCAGTTCAAGCCTGCCATCTGCTCCACAGGACAAAGATGAGGCTTTCTGCTCCTATGAAGATTTAAGAGCCTCAGAAACCCTACATAGGGTTGCTATGAGTCACAGCCAACTCAACGGTATTTAACAACAACAGTAGCATTTTGTAATTTTCTTTGTGTAGGTGTTTCGTTTGTCTGGTTAGATTTATTCGTAAGTATTTCATCTTTTGGGTGTCTATTGTAAATGGTTTTGTTTCCTTTATTTCCTTTTCAGAGCTTTCTATTAGTGTAGAGGAATCCAACTGATTTTTATTTATTGATCTTATACCTTGCCACTTTGCTGAATGTTTCAGTGAGTTCCACCAATTTTCTTGTTGAGTCTTTGGGATTTTCTTATGTGCAGGATCATATCACCTGCAAATAGAGTTTTACTTCTTCTTTGCCACTTTGTTGTTGTTGTTGTTGTTGTTGTTGTTAAGTACTGAAGAGTTGGTTGTAACTCATAGTGACCCTGCACAGGGTTTCCGAGGTTGTAAATCTTTATGGAAGCAGAACGCTTCATCTTTCTCCCGCGGAACCACTGGTAGTTTAGAACTGCTGACCTTGAGGTCGGCAGCCCAACTCATAACCACTACGCTACCAGTTGTTGTTGTTGTTGTTGTTGTTGTTAGTACCCGTAGAGTCGGTTCCAACTCATAGTGACCCTGTACATGGTTTTCAAGGCTTCAGATCTTTACAGGAGCAGAAAGCCTCATCGTTCTCCCACGGAACAGCTGGTAGTTTCGAACTGCCAACCTGAGGTTAGCAGCCCAATTCGTAACCACTACGCTACCAGAGCTGCCTTTAATTTCCCTTTCTTGCCTTATGTTGCTTTTGTTAAGTGCTGTCAAGTTGATTCTGACCCATAGTGACTCTTTATAGGGTTTCTGAGGAACAGCTGGTGAGCTTGAACCACTAATCTTGCTGTTCAAAGTGACTTTGCAGTCTGGCACATTAACCCACAGCGCCACAACAAAATGTTAAATAGAAGTGGTGATAAGAAGTGGTGATAAAGGTTATCTTTGTTTCCTATTCATAAAGGGAATTCTTTCCATTGAAAATAATGTTGGCTTTTGGATTTGTATTGTTGTTGTTGTTAAGTGCCATTGAGTCGGTTCCCACCCATAGTGACCCTGTATAGGGTTTCCAAGTAGTGACTGGTGAGCTTGAAACGCCAATGAAGAATTTCCTTTCTGTTCTTATTTTGTTGAGTGTTTCTATTAAGAACGGATGTTGATTTTGTTAAATGCCTTTTCTGCCTCAATGGATAGGATTATGTGGGTCTTTCCTTTTGTTTTTTTAATGTGGTGGATTACAGTGATTATTTTCTTATATTGAACCATCCTTGCATCCCTGGTATGAATTCCATTTGATCATGTTGTGTTTTTTTAGGTTCAACAAAGTTGAATTCTGTGGGCTAGAATTTTGTTGAGAATTTTTACAAATGTGTTCATGAGGGATATTGGTCTATGGTTTTCTATTTTAGTGATATCTCTGCTTCTTGGTTTGGTATGACGGTTATGCTCACTTCATAAAATGTTCTTAGTTTTCCCTCCATTTTTAGGTTCTGGAATAGTTAGAGTTGATGTCAGCTCTTTGAATGTTTGGTCACATTCACCAGTAAAGCCATTTGAGTTCAGACTTTTTTTTGTTGAGAGTTTTTTAATGACCTAATCAATTTCTTCTTTCATTAGGGTTTTTCTGTTCATTCTGTGTTAGTGTCAGTAAGTTGTGTTTTTCTAAAATATTTTTCCATTTGTAGACTTTCAAATTTATTGGAGCACAGTTCTCCATAGTATTCTGTTGTTATCCTTTTTATTTCCCTTGGCTCTATTGTGATGTCACCCATAGTGTTTCTTATGCTTGTTATTTGCATTTTCTTTTCTTTTGTTGAATTTGCCAGTGGTTTGCCAATTTTATTAATCATTTTAAATAACCAACTTTTTGTCTTGTTGATTCTTTGTATTGTTTTTTCTGTTATCTAGTTCATTTATTTCTACTCTAATCTTTATTTTTTCTGGTGGCTGTAGGCTTGCTTACTTTACTGTTCTTTTTCTAATTGTTGGAAATGTTATGTTAATGTGTTGATTTTGGTTCTTCTTTTTTGGATAGGTATGTATATTGCTATAAATTGCCCACTAAGCACTGCTTTCACTGTTTATTAAAGGTTTTGTGTGTTGTGTTTTCATTCTCATTTGATTCAGAACTTTTTTATTTCATTTTTTATTTGTTCTATTACCCAATAACTTTCAAGCAGAGTATTACTCAATTTTCATTTATTTGATTTTTTTACTTGGTCTTATTGTTGATTTCTAATTTTATAGCATTGTGATCTGGAAAGACGTTTTGTAGTATTTCAGTGTTTTTAAATTTATTGAGGTTTGCTTTGTGGCTTAACATATGCTCGTTCTATTTTGGAGAAAGTTCCATGTACACTGGACAAGAATTATGGTGTTGTTGAGGTGAATGTTCTGTATAACGCTGAATCAAGTTGGTTGGTTGTGTTTAGTTCTCCTGTTTCTTTGTTGACTTGTTTTCTACCTCTGTCCTTCATCAAAAGTGCTATATTAAAATCACCTATGAATTGGGCTGCTAACTTTAAGGTTGGCAGTGCGAAACTACCAGCCATTCTGCGGGAGAAGGATGAGGCTTTCTGCTCCCGTAAAAATTTACAGCCTTGGAAACCCTGTACAGGGTCACTATGAGTCGGAATCAACTCCACGGCACTTAACAACAACTTTTATTGTAAAGCTGTCTGTATATTTCTTATATTCTATTAGAGTTTGATTTATGTATTTTGAGGCTCTTTAACTGGTTGTTGTTGTTAAGTGCTGTTGAGTCGATTCCAACCTATAGCGACGCTGTATAGGTTTCTGAGGAGTAGCTGGTGAACTTGAACCACCGACCATGCAGTACAAATGACTTTGCAGTCTGACGCATTAACCCACAGTGTCACACCAGGACTCCTGCCACACCAGGAGCATAGATAATTTATATATTCTTTGTTTTTCAGTAGACTCTTTAATCATGAGATAATGTCCTTTGTCTCTAATGCTGGCTTTTGTCATTAAGTCTGTGTTGTCAGAAAGTAATATTGCTACTCCTGCTGATTTTTATTGGTGTTAGCTTGATATATTTTTTTCATCCTTTGATTTTTAATCTATTTTGTCTTTGCGTGTAAGGTGTATCTCATGTAGACAGCATGTCAAAGGATCATGTTTTCTTATCCATTCTGCTGCTCTCCTTGGTGCACTTCCACTCAATCTGCCATCTTGTTTGTTCTCCCCGTTTAGTATTTTTTTGTAAAATTACAGATTCCTTTAATTTCTGTTTATCTGGAAATGTTTTCATTTTGTCATCATATTTGAGGGGCAGTTTTGCTGGTATATGGTTCTTGATTGGCAATTTTTTTTTTCACAGTGTTGTAAATGTCTTCTCATTGCTTTCTTGCTGGCATTGTTTCTGCTGATTAATCAGAACTTAATCTTTTTGGTTCTCCTTTGAAGGTAACTTCATTATTCCATGCTGCTCTCAGGATTCTTTCCTTGTCTTTTATTTTCGAGAGTTTGATTCTGATATGTCTTGGTGATTTTCTTTTGGGTCTATCCTGTTTGGGATTTGTTCAGTTTCTTGCACAGTTGTCTTCTTGTCTTTCATGTTAAGGAAGTTTTCTTCCAACAGCTCTTGGACTTTCTTTTTTGTGCTTTCTTTATCTCTTTTTTCCTCTTCTGGAATGATTTACATGTAAGTTATTCCTCTTCATGTTGTCCCACCAGATTCAGACTTTATTTCGATTTTTTCATTCGTTTTTTTCTGATTGTTCTTCTATCCAGGGCTGCCATCTGTATCTGTTTTACTCATCCCCCATGTCTTTGTTGCAAAGGGTCTGCCCAGTGCATCTGCCTACCCTGCCATCTTGACTTGGAAGTAAAATGCTTTTTTTCTCAGTGGTTATTTTATCAATGTTTTTGTCTGTATCCAGTTTTAGCTTCCACTCTAGAGAGAAAAACTGGGATCTAGCCAAGAAATACACAAGGTGGAGGCAGGAGGGATGTAACAGTGGAGTTCCTGGCCCTAGATGAAGTTCCTGTAGACCCAGGTATAATCTATGTTCTGGACACTCAATCCAGAAGTAGTGTGTGGAAGTCCTTAATGGAACTGGTTTCAGTGTCTGTCAGGACCACAGAAGAATATGAGGAAAAAAAAGTTTTTGTACCTTTCCTGTTGCCTGTGTGAGTCTGCTCTGCCAGGCTACCTTCTGTTGTCAGAGCTGCTCACAAAACTTCAAGATGGTTGCACATGTGTTCCTTCTCCAAGGATTAGTCCCTCCTGTGACATGTCCAAAGCATGTGAGGCAAAATCCTGCCATTCTTCTGGCAGTTCTTGGTATACTCAGTATTCTTAGCCAGCAAAGAAAAGCACCATCCTTACTCATTGTCTAGCTTTCCCATGCATGAAGTAATTGAGAACACCATAGCTTGTATCAGGCTTAGTTTCAAGGTGACATCTCTCCTCTTTAATGCTTTAAAGAAATATTTTTGCAGCAGATTTGCCAAGTGGTTCTGTTTCTTTACTGCTGCCTCCATGATACATTCATACCAATAAAGCACATCAGGGGCACAAACACAGGCACTTATTAAACACCTTGTGGGATTGCTTTATGGGGTCTGAAGACTTAGAATCATAGTCTTGTGTGAGTGTTCTGTAATTGGCATGATATGTATATTTTGTATTCTACCTCCTGGTTTGGTGAGTGATATCTGGGGTCTTAAAAACTTTCTCAGTGACCTCTAGCATGCAACTATTGAGCTCTGAGTGGCCAGAGTAAAACCAAAGACTCAGAGAAGAAAGAAGCTAGTCCATAGAGTAATAGTTTATACAAACTATAACCTCATATATTCTACGACCAGAAAAACTACATGATTCCCAGCTACCACTACTTACTGTTCGGATTAGGAATAGAATATAAGTGGATCCTGATAGAATGGGAGAAAAATGTGGAATAGAACACAAATTCTTAAAAAGTCCGAAGTTACTGGCTCAGTTGAGACAGAAGGGTTCCCTTAGATTGTTGTTGTTGTCGTTATGTGCCGTGGAGTCTTTTCCGACTCATAGCGATCCTGTACAGGGTTTCCAAGGCTGTAAATCTTTACAGGAGCAGAACGCCTCATCTTTCTCCCACGGAGCAGCTGGTAGTTTCGAACTGCTGACCTTGTGGTTCACAGCCCAATTCATAACCACTATGCTACCAGATTGTAGCCCTGAAAAATTCTTTAAACTTTGCACCAAAACTATTCCTTCCATAAGGTCATCTGTTAGCTAAATGACAGATTGGCTCATGAAATAAACAATATAACCATGCATAGTGTGCTTTTTTTAAAAATCATCTACATGAGACTAACATTCACTCTACAGCAGAGAAGGCAAAGGGGCAGGGAAACTAGCTTAGTGGAAATGGACCATACAGAAAGAAAACAATGAAAAGTTGGCACAGTGTAAATTGTAAACAACATCACTGAAACAATTATGTTGAAATTGTTTTCAACATAATTTGCTGCATTCGAGGAGAGGGATGATCTCAAAAAACAACAACAACAAATCACTGTTAGTATTTTATGTACTAGATTACTTATTTATGATGCGAATCTGGCTTTTCCATAGAATTTCATAGAATTCTGTGGTGGCAGTTCAAAGTAAACATTAATAATTAATTAATACCAGATTATTTTCTTTTACAAAATTCAGTACTTGCAAAGTGTGTTAGGTTCACTTTGTTGTTGTTGTTAAGTGCCACCAAGTCAATCACGACCCTGTATCGAGTGTCCGAGGAGCAGATGGTGAGCTTGAACCGCTGAATTTACAGTTCAAGCGGCTTTGCAGTCTGATCCATTAACCCACAGCACCACACCAGGTTAGGTTCGCTAGACATGTTTAATTGTCCTGTAATTGCAAGTGATTGTTGAATTGAGTATCATTCATTTAGCCCAGTATAAGATAAGGAGAAATTAATTGCTTATGTGCAAAAAAAGAAATTCATTGAATAAAAGTATTTTCCTAAAGATTCACAAGGATTAAGATTACGTATAAGGAGACTTGTTTGTCTTTGTCAGAACCTATTTAGAATATTTATCTTCTTGGCATGCAACTAATTGTATTTAAAGTGATGAAGATCAGGCAGTAATGAAATGAAATTGTTTTCGTATCTTTTTGAGATAATGGTATTTTGTCCATGGTTATTGATGTCGCAGATATTCTGATCTTTAATTCATTTCTGTAGTCTGAATTATTCTATACATTATATATTTTCTAGAATGATAAGTCCCAATATTTATTATTTGTTTGTTGTTCAATCTAGATTTATTATCTTCCTCTTAACATTTCTAATTTTGATTTCCCTCCCCCCTCAAAAAAGTGAAGCACTCTGTGCTTTGCAGACTGTTTCAAATCCTGAAGAAAATCAGCATACTTATTCTAGATAATTGGTTCCCAAACATTTATAGTTCTTAAACGTAACCTAGTGATTTTGTTCAGAATCAGTTGCTTGGTGTCCATGACCCCTTTCATTTTCTCCTCTTCCCAAAGCCAATTTAGTAGTTCAGAATTGGGCTCATCACTACATTTTTTTCTCATTAAAATTATATTCATCTTCCAGTGATTTTCATAAAGGAAAAAAAGAAACTGTACTTAGAATCTAAGAAATATATTTTATTTTCCTTATTGCCAAGTTTCATGTTAACTATTTTCACAGGTTAAAAAATGTTTTTTAATTTTTACATTAGCTATAAGATGTTTTAAGGAGCTCTGGTAGCGTAGTGGTTACGAATCGGGCTGCGAACCGGAAGGTCAGCAGTTCGAAACTACCAGCTGCTCCGCGGGAGAAAGATGAGGCGATCTGCTCCCGTAAAGATTTACAGCCTCGGAAACCCTATTCAGGGTCGCTATGGGTCGAAACCGACTCGACGGCACTTAACAATAACAA
>NW_006408748.1:2695116-2697071 GCF_000296735.1 Chrysochloris asiatica | reverse complement strand
CTGTGCATGGGGTCGCTATGAGTCGGTTCTGACTCGATGGCACCTGACAACAACAACAACAACAAGAGACAGTAGTGAGTTACCTTTAAAAAGTCTGAATTTATTTGAAAGCTTTATAACTCTATATATACATTGGAGTCCTTTACCTTTTCTAGTGATAATCTGTTATTTAGGTCGGTGGTTCAAATTCACCAGCCACTGCTTAGAAACCCTATACTGGGTTGCTATGAGGTGGAACCAACTTGACAGCACTTAGCAACAACAAAAACAGTCTGTTATTTAGAACTTCATATTAGTCTCCATTTCTGTTAATTTACTAGTAGTATAAGGAGTCCTGGGTTGGTGCTGTAGGATAAGCATTCAACAGCAAGTTTGATTTAAACTGCAAGGTCTACGGTTCAGAAACCCCTATGCAGGATCACTGTGGGTGGGAACCAACTCAGTGTCACTAACAGCAACAGTAAGGAGTCCTAGTGTGGAGCTGTAGGATCAATAGCGAATTGCTGACCATAAGTTTAGTGTTTCAAACCTACCTGCTGCTCTTCAGAAACCCTATACAGGCTGCTGTAAGTCAGAACAGATTTGACAGCACTAAACAACAACAATAAACCCAATTGATGAGATTATTATTTGTGAAGGTAGACAGTCTAGGTTTCCAAATGAAATCTCAGTTCCATCTTTTCTTCCTAATTTGAACTTTTCACAAATAACGTATAAATATAGACATACTCAACATTCTTGTTTAGGTGGGGTTTTTTTGTTGTTGTTGTTTTTCTACTTCAAGCTGAATTTGGCAGTTACTATACATTTTTACTGAGAGTTTTGCTTTATCCAAAATAGGATCAGTAAGTATTTGTATGTTTTGCATTTTCAGTAGCATGTGGCATTAAAAAATGAATCGTTTTTATTTACATATGTAATATGCATCCTGTGGTACTTCTGAAACATCAAGGTTGAAATGTTTATGTGGACTTTTAGTTACTTACAAATTGACAGTACTTAAAATATATTATGGTAATTAAGTAGAATATATCAAATAAGGTATATTGCCTTATTCCCTAGTAAGAGAGATTATTACTATTCTCTGGTTGGCCTCAAGATTTTTGCTCTATTTAACTATACTCTTTTTTGTTTATATTTGTATATATTCTGTTTAGGGTTCTTACAGTTTCTTGCATCTCAAGTTTATTGTCTTTCATTACTTTTGAAATAAAATATTCTTTCTCATTCTTCCTCTCTTCTACTATGCTCCAGTTTGCTTGATATTATTAGCTTAAAGTTCCTATCTGATATGTGTAGCATGTGGGGCATGTCTCAGTCTGGTTCTCTTGACCCGTTTCTATCTTGACAACAGAACTTTTTCTTTTATTCCCCCTCCCTTGTTTTTTGTTAACTGGTGGACATTGGGAGGTAAATTATATTTATAACCAGAAATAAACGTACCTATTTTTTTTTGGATAACATTGTTCTGGGTATTCCAGAACACTTCACTGTGCTCAAGAGGAACCTGTACAGAGGCAGTTTTAGAACAGAACATGGAGACAGAATGGTTTAAAATCAGGAAAGGTATTTGTCAGGGTTGTATCCTTTCACCATACTTATTGAATCTGTATGCTGAGTAAATAATCAAAGAAACTGGATTATATGAAATACATGGCATCAGGATTGAAGTAAGACTTATGAACAATCTGCGATATACAAATGATACAACATTGCTTACTGAAAGCAAAGAGCTTAAAGTACTTAGGAAAATCAAAGACTACAATCATCAGTATTGAATTGCACTTCAGTATAAAGAAATAAATAACATGATAAATGGAGAAAAGACTGAAGTTGCCAAAGACTTCAGTTTGTTTGCATTCATAATCAATGTTTGTTTGCATCCATAATCAACGTTCATGGAAGCAGCAGTCAAGAAATTAAAGGAAGTAGAGGAACAAACAAGATGGCAGATC
>NW_006408748.1:2689415-2692001 GCF_000296735.1 Chrysochloris asiatica | reverse complement strand
CATTAGGCAGATTTGCTGCACAAGATTTCTTTAAAGTGTTCAAGAGCAAAGATGTCAGTTTGAGGACTAAGGTGTACCTGACCCAAGCCATAGTATTTTCAATCACTTCATATGCATGTGAAAGTTGGACAGTGACTAAGGAAAAAACCATAGAAGAATATTAAAAGTACCATGCAATGCCAGAAGAACAAACAAAATCTGTCTTTAAAGAAGTACAGCCAGAATGTTCTTTAGAAGTGAAGATGGGAAGACTGTCGCTTATACTTTTGGACATATTGTCTGGTGGGAACAGTCCCTTGTGAAGGACAGCATGCTTGAAAAAGTAGAAATTCATCAAGAAAGAGGAAGACCTCCAACAAGGTGGATTGACATAGTGGCAGTTCAAACACAGCTGTTGTGAGGATGGCGCAGGACCAGACAGTGAATTATTCTGTTGTGCATAGGATCATTGTGAGTCAGAATTGACTTGATGGCACCTAGCAATAGTTCTTTTACCCTGGTGTAGCACTATAGTATAAACTGGACTTCTAACCAAAAGGTTGGTGGCTCAAACCCACTAGCTGCTCTATGGAAACCCTGTACAAGGTTGCTATGAGTCAGAATCAGTTCTGCGACACTTAGCAACAACAGCATTCTTTTGTCCCACTGTTAGTATGGGTGATTCAATCAGTTTTAGTCTCTATTTGAGCAGGCTTTGGATAACTTTGTTAGGCTGACTTAAGTACACTAGAGACTTTAAATTTTTTCAGTTCTTAATGTAAGACTTGGATTGCCTTAGGTCTGTTCCACCATTGGTTTTCAGCAGACCCTGCATGACTTCTTCACCACTGGGATGGGTTGTCTCTCTGCTCATTCTCTTCCTCAGCAGCTCAAGACAATTACTTGTTAATTAGAACAAGGATTATGGTGGGAACTGGAATGGTTTCTCCATACTCTGATCCAGTTTCAGTCTTGTGATAAGTACACCTGAACCTAAGGAGTAGGGCTCTGCTGGCCTTCTTGTCCTTTCTCCAGCAGTCAGCAGCCTGTCTGCTGCTCAGTTGTTGTTGCTAAGTGCTGTTGAGTTGGTTCTGACCCATAGCCACCGTGTATAGGGTTTCAGAGGAGCAGCTGGTGAGCTTGAACTGCCAACCTTGCTTAGTGCAGAGTTATATGTAAGCAGGTTTTCTATCCCTCCAGTGGCAGCAGACCTCCTCTGAGTGTTTGTTATTATCTTGTGCTGGAAAGGGTTTCCCAATGACAGACAGCTCTTGCCACTATTACAGCAAAGTCTGGTCTGAGCCGTAATTGGATTTCTTATACTCTTAAAACCTGAGTGTTTTGTGACTGCCCTCCCAGTGGCAGAACTCATGCAGAACCTGAAACATGGGTTAGCTTTTTTAGATACTTCTGCTTCACCCTCAAATCGAAGCTGACCATATATACCTACATCACCAAGATGAGACATTCATTTCTCCTGTCCTGACCCCAGTTGCTCTTTTAAGTACCTGGTGGTGGGTGGTGGTGGTTGTTAAGCGTCACTGAGTCAGTTGTGACTCATAGCAACCCTGTATAGGGTTTTCAAGGAGCATCTGGTAGGTTTGAATTGCCAACCTTGTGGTTCACAGTCCAGTGTTTATCCTACAGCACCACGCCAGGAGTCCCTGGTGGCACAGTGGATTAAATGTGCTGTTAACTAAAAGTCAGTGGTTTAAACTCATCAGCTGTACCAGAGGAGAAAGATGAGACTCTACTTCTGCAAAGATTTGATGTTGTTAAGTGCTGTCAAGTCAGTTCTGACCCATAGCAGCCCTATACAGTGTTCCTGAGGAGTGGCTGGTGAGCTTGAACTGCCCACCTTGCAGTTCAAACCAACCTTGCAGTCCAACACATTAACCCACAGCACAACAGTCTTGTAAATCCCGAGGAGCAGTTGTACTTTGTCCTGTAGGTCTACTCGATGGCAATAGATTTGATTTTAGCTAGGTGTGTCCAGACTCACAGACTCTTGTGTCTGGGGACCCAAGGATTATGTGTAATGTTCTAACTGTTTTAGCTCACTTTCTAACCTTTAAGAATTTGTTAAAAATTAAGTTATTTTCTTAGTGTCATGGGAGATCATCTTAGATAATACTTTCCCCCTTATTCTGCCAAAGTATTCCCTTGCCCCTGAGTGACTTTGCTGTCTTGGAATTCATTTCATGTAGTTGCCTTTCAGGAGTCCTGGTGTGTCACTGTAGAATAATCAAACTCACCAGCCAGTCAGTCCTTGGAAACCCTATAATAGGGTCACTATGAGTAGGAACCAACTTCAGGGCACATAACAGCAAGTTACCTTATAAGGTCTCTGGGTAGCACAGACGTTTGCTCTCAGCTACTTACCAATAGGTTGGTGATTCAAACCCACCAAATGACACCTCAGAAGAAATGCTTGACGCTTTACTTCCATGACTGTTGTTGTAGGTGCCATCGAGTCGGCTCTGACATATAGTGATCCTATGCACAACAGAGTGAAACACTGCCCAGTCCTGTTGCATCCTCTTCACAATTGTTATGTTTGAGTCCATTGTTGCAGCCACTGTGTCAGTCCATCTTATTGGAGAGCTT
>NW_006408748.1:2687142-2689060 GCF_000296735.1 Chrysochloris asiatica | reverse complement strand
GTCGAGTCGGTTCCGACCCATAGCGACCCTGTACAGGGTTTCTGAGGGTGTAAATCTTTACGGGAGTAGAAAGCCTCATCTTTCTCCCGCAGAGCAGTAACATTGTCTAATTTCCTTATTCATTATCTAACTTTCACACTAAATCCTTACCAATGAATGCATCAGTAAATAACTAAGATAAATAGAGAAAACATTGACATCAAAAACTTCATTCTGCTCAGATCAACCATCAACATTCATGGAAGCAGCAATCAGGAAATCAGAAGACTTATTTTATTAGGTAAATCTGCTGCACAGACCTCTTTAAAGTATTCAAGAGCAAGGGTGTCAGTTTAAGGACTAAGGTGCACCTGACCCAAGCTATGGTAGTTTCAGTAACCTCATATTCATGTGAAAGTTGGACAATGAATAAAAAAGACTGTAGAAGAATTGATGCATCTGAGTTATGGTGTTAGAGAAGAACATTGAAAGTGCCATGAACTGCCAAAAGAACAAACCAATCTGTGTTAGAAGTATAGCCAGAATGTTCCTTAGATGCCAGGATGGCCAGACTTCATCTCTCATACTTTGGACATTTTATCAGGAGGGACCAGTCCCTGGAGAAAGGACATTATGCTTGGTAAAGTGGAGGGTCAACAAAAAAGAGGAAGACCCCAATGGATTGGCACAGTGACAGCAGCAATGGGCTCAAGTGTAGCAACAATTATAAGGTTGGCACAGGACCAGGCAGTGTTTCGTTCTGTTGTACATAAGGTCATTATGAGTCGGTATCTACTCAACAGCATCTAACAACAACAAAGCGTAGTGGTTACGAATCGGGCTGCGAACCTTAAGGTCAGCGGTTCGAAACTACCAGCCGTTCCGTGGGAGAAAGATGAGGCTTTTTACTCCCGTAAGGATTTACACCTTCGGAAACCCTGTACAGGGTCGCTATGGGTCGGAACCGACTTGACGGCACTTAACAACAACAACATGAGGTGATCATAAATACCATGACTTGGGTCAGGTTCACCTTAGCCCTCAAAGTGACATCTTTACTCCAAGTACAATAAGATATACGTCTCCCACCCAAACAATAAAAACAGATAATAGTAATGTTTTGGGAACAGCTGAGCCGAAGGTCCTTGACTTGGGGGTAGTTTAACCGAAGGATCGCAACTGAATAGTTGTGGTCTAGAAACTCGGGCTGCTTCCAAATCAAAGTTCCCCATCCCCCCACCCACCCCCGAGAAATTTGCAGGGCTGCCTAATGGGTCTGGGAACTTGCAAGGTCTCTCCTTGTATTTAGCTGTTGTGTCCTTTAGCTCAGCCTGCGCAAGATTCTAGCGGCCTTATCTGTTTCCCTAGCAACTACATTCTTCTGATAAAGTCCTACTTACTGCATGCATCAAAACACCAGATGTTATTTTCTGGTAGTGTAGTGGTTACAAATCGGGCTGCTAACCTCAGGGCCAGCAGTTTGAAACTACCAGCTGTTCCGCAGTAGAAAGATGAGGCTTTCTACTCCCATAAAGACTTACAGCCTTGGAAACCGTGTACAGAATCACTATGAGTTGGAACTGACTCCACTGCACATAACAACAACTGCATGCATCAAAACCACCAGATGTTATTCTTTTCCCTGCCCCCAACTACCTCCCCTTGAGTATAAAATAAACTCGCTGCCTAGGTCTGTGTCATAGTATCTCCATCAGAGTGCTGCATCCCACCTGGTTCCAACTATTCTATTTTCAAATGTATCTTGTGTCTTCCTTTATTTCTATCTCCCGTTGCCCCTGTTGTTGTTGTTGTTGTTGTTGTTAGGTGCCACCGAGTCAATACCGACTCATAGTGACTTTACGCACAGCAGAACAAAACACTGCCCAATCCTGGGCCAACCTCATTACTGTTGCCAAGCTTGAGTCCATTGATGCTGCCA
>NW_006408748.1:2684047-2686427 GCF_000296735.1 Chrysochloris asiatica | reverse complement strand
TGAGTCTTCCTCCAATCCTGATGCCATGTTTTTCTTCATAGAACCCAGCTTCTTGGATTATTTGCTCAGCATACAGGTTGAATAAGTATGGTAGAAGAATACAACACTGTCACACACCTTTTCCCGCGGAGCAGCTGGTAGTTTCGAACTGATGACCCTGAGGTTAGCAGCCCAATTCGTAACCACGATGCTACCAGAGCTCCTTTTCCTTCATCTAGGGTTTGCTTTTTAGGCTATGGCTTTCTATTATATTAATTGCTCTTTTTATTTACCATTAAAAATAACAAATAAAGAAGACATAACTCAGCTCCCCTTCATTAGTTGTTGTCTTATTTCCCTGTTTCCCTTTATAGCCTAATTTGTCACATGAGCACAATTATGTAATGTCTCCTAATTACCTCTGAGCGCTAGGTGATAATATGCAGATGCCCCAGTGACAGTTTTATGTGTAAACTTAAAGGACTTTAAATCAGAATACTTAAATTCTTGATTTCTTTGTGTTCAGAAAATGTTACCACCGTTTCCCTCATGCTAGAAATGTAGAAACCATCCTTGAGTCTTTTATTTTTTCTTTCTCTGTATCTTTGGTCAGTCAACAATGCCAGTTCAGTTGATATCTAAAATGTATTTCCTTGCTGTTCTTGCTTCCCTCTAATTCACAGATCAATAAATGGAATCTTCAAATGTAAAGGCATCCTGGTAGGGTCAGCACTGAACTGCTAACCACATTCAGACTTGCTGTGGAACCAACTCAACAACACTTAACAACATATACATGATTATGTCATCTGCAATAAAGGGAATTTTACTTCTTCCTTTCCAATTTTGACACCTTTTATTTCTTTTTTTCTTTTTTTCTTTTTTTGTCTAGCTCATCTGCGTAGAACTTCGGTACAATATTGAATAGCAGTAGTGTAAATGGGCTTTCTTGTCTTGTTCTGATCTTAAAGGGAATGTGCATAGTTTTTCACCATCGAATGTGATATTATCATGTTGACAAAGTTTCCTTCTATTCCTAGGTTTTTTTTAGTATTCTTATGAAAGGATGTTGGACACATCAAATGCCTTTTCTGTGCTGAATAAAATGATCATGTGCTTCTTTTCTGTATTAATGCAGTATTGCAAAAAAAATACACAATTATTCCTCCTACAGCACTCTCTTCTCACCAGGGTTCAATAATTCATTGCAATGACCACACAAAACTCAGGCAGTGACCATGCTCACAGTTACATGGTTTATTAAGGAAGTGTTAAACCAGTTACGATTCAGTATCAGAAATGTTGTAGTCAGGACAGCGTCTCCTCAGCCTTGCCCCCACAGACAGAGCTCTCTCTGCCTGCCCAATGTTACAGAGATCTTGTAGAACTGCTGACAAATGCCCACAGAACACACCACTCCACTATAAGCCCCAGCCTGAGGGCGTCCAACTCTAGCTCTGTGGATCAACAAACAGCCCTCCCACACACACAATTAATTCTGTAAGCCCAGTGTCACTCAATTTTGCTTGTTCTCTGGTTTGGAAAGCCTACCACTCTCTCTGATGTGCTGACTCTTGGTTTTGCTGCTACTGCTCCTCTGCTACACTCCTCCAGTGTCAAAGCTTCCTGTCCCTGGGTTGAGGAAGTTCAACATGAAAGGATCTCAGGGTACAAAGGACATGATGCATTCTTGGCTCTTCCTTGGTGGTAATGAGATCCCCCTGCTCCTGCTTCTGAGATGGCTCATTTTCAGCCCACATTAGAGTTCCAAGTTTTTACAATTACAGTTAACTCTGTTAACCGTCACAACTGAACTATATCATTCTCCCACCTTTTCTTACCAGACCCAGCAAGGTAAAAATGTTTGATGGGAGATACAAAGACTATGGACAGAAGAGCCATATGAAATAATTCACTGCACTGCAGGCATGTTACATTGGTAGATATTCTAATGTTGAACCACCTTTACCTTCCTGAGATAACCCAAACTTGATTATTATCCTTTAATATATATAATGCTTTGGGGTGCTGCCTTAGTTTCTTAGAGCTCCTATACCACAATTATCACAAGTAGGTAGCTTTAATAAGCACCTTTATTTTCTCACAGTTGAGAAGGGTGTTGATACTGACTCATAGTAATCCCTATGCACAGCAGAAACATTCCCAGTCCTGCGCCAGCCTCACAATCATTGCTCTATTTGAGCCCATCATTGCTGCTGCCACTGTACCGGTCCATCTAGTTAGGGGTCTTCCTCTTTTTTCCTGACCCTCCACTTTATCAAACATGATATCCTTCTCCTGGGACTGGTCCCTCCTGATAGTATGTCTGAAGTATGAGAGACAAAGTCTGGCCATCCTGGTTCCTAAGAGCATTCTGGCTGTATTTCTCCCATCACAGATT
>NW_006408748.1:2674943-2679642 GCF_000296735.1 Chrysochloris asiatica | reverse complement strand
TTAAATTTTTAATTCAATTCTTGAACCTGGAGAAATTCTGAGTGTGGTCTTCCCTTTTGGTTCTCTAACGCCAGGTCTTTGCACATTTAATTATAATATTTGACTGTGCCTTCTTGAGCTGCCCTTAGGAATTTTCTGCTCAGCTCCTTTACCCCACCTCATTTCTTCGATTTGCTTTAACGTCATTACGGCTGGAGAGCAAGTTTCAGTGTCTCTTCTGACATCCATTTTGGTCTTTTCTTTCTTTGTTGCCTTCTTAATAACCTTTTGCTTTCTTCCTATATGGTGTTCTTGATGTCATCCCACAACTCTTCTGGTCTTCAATCATTAGTGTTTAATGCATCAGATCTGTTCGTGAAATGATCTCTAAATTAGGTGGGATGTGTTCAACATCAAATTTGGCTTTCATGGATTTGTTTTAATTTTCTTCAGCTTCAGCCTGAACTTATATAGGAGCAAATTATGATCTGTTCCACAGTCTGCCCCTGGCCTTGTTTTGGCTGGTGATAGATATGGAGCTTTTCCACCTTCTCTTTCCACAGACGTTGTCAATTTGATTTCTGTGTATTCAATTTGATGGGATCCATGTGTTTTAAAAAAGTATTTACAATGAAGAAGTCATTGGTCTTGCAAAATTTTATCAAATGATTTCCAGAATTGTTGTTTCTGTTACCAAGACCTTATTTTCCAACTACTGATCCTTCCTTTTTGCTTCCAACCTATGCATTCCAATCACCAGTAATTATCAGTACATCTTGACTGCATATCTGATCGACTTCAGACTGAAGAAGTTGGTAGAGTTCTTCAATTTCATCATCACTGTCTTTAGTGGTTTGTGGGCAAAATTTGAATAATAGTTGTGTTAACTGGTCTTCCCTGTAGGTGTATGGATATTATCCTATCACGGACAGCATTGTACTTAAAAATAGACCATGATATGTTCTTTTCCATGATGAATGTGATGCATTCCTTTTAAAATTTGTCATTTCGACGTAATAAACCTTATGATTATCAGATTCAAAATGACCAATAACACAGTCCATTTCAGCTGTTACCCAGGACATCGATGTTTATGTGTTTCATTTCATTTTTGATAACTTCCAGTTTTCCTAGATTCATATTTCATACATTCCATGTTCCAGTAATTAATGGGTGTTTGCAGCTATTTCTCTTCATTTTGAGTTGTGCCCCATCAGCAAATGAAGGTCCCGAACATATCTTAGTAGTGTTGTTCCCCCTATATAAGTATTTACTGTTTGACAGAAAATTGGTTCACGCGGTTTGAGTTCTGTTCCAGACCTAAAACATGACTGAGCTCCATTGTCTTGGTTTCCTTCTGTCTCTTTCTGATAAATAAGTCTGGTCTGTTTTATAATTTTGAGGTTTGCTCTACATTTTCTCCACTTCTATCTGGAGCCTTCTAATGTGATCCCTTTCAGGGTACTGGGTAATGGTAGCCAGGCACCGTTTAGTTCTTCTGGTCTTAGAAATGTATAGTCTGATGTTCACATGTTCCCTTAGTTCATTGTACTAATTGTTTCCAAATGTTTTTGATTATCATCACTTTTCTTTCCTCAGCCCATAGAGAGACCACCTTACATGGCCACTCATGAGGTTTTAAAATTTCAGTTGCTACTCACCAAATTAGAATGCAGAACACTCTTTGTGGACTATGTTATGCCAGTTGATCATGGTGTCCCACTGGAGGCTATGGTCCTGAGCACCAGGCCCAACAGCTCGTTGCCCTAAAGTGTTGAGTAGGGTCTAAGAAGTTTTCATCATTTTGTCCACTGTATGCTTCACAATATTCATAGATGTGTTTGCAGCAAGGTACAACTATCTTGCCAAATCGTTGTATATTTGTGATTATACACTCTTCCTTCCATAACTGTTCAGTCTGTGTATGTATCCATGAACCTACCCATACAGCACTGTTGTTTCTGGGTTGTGTATATAACAGTATTTACCTGTATTCCCTTTATTATTGTTGTTCTTAAGTGCCATGGAGTTGGTTCCAACCCATAGTGACCCTGTATATGGTTTTCAAGGAGCTCCTGATGGATATGAACCACCAACCTTGCAGTTCATGTCAACATTGCAGTCAAGTGTTTATCTTATAATGTCACTCTAGGGCTCCCTATTCCTTTTAACTCTTTTATTTCTCCCCATGCCTTCATCATTCTTCTGCCAACATCCCTCTTATATAGTATATTGTCTCCTATCCCCCAAGTTAGCATGGAGTGTTCTGTGGCACTATTTGATAAGCACTGGACTGCTAACCAGCTGCTCCTTGGAAACCCTATACAGGGTCCCTATGAGACAGAACTGACTCACCAACACTTAACAACAACATTGTAAGATAAGCAGTGGACTGCTAACTACATGGTCAGCAGGTCACACCTACCAGCTGCTCCTCAGAAACTGTACAGGGTCACTATGAGTCAGAATCAACTTGACAGCACTTACCAACAAAAATACCCTACAGCCAGTAAATTATCCTCCCTTCTTCGCCACCCCTGGTAACCACCAAAGACTGTTTCTTTTAGTGTGAAAATCTTTTTTTTTACTTTTACAGTAATGGTCTCATACAATATTTGCCCTTTTATGTTCAACTAATTTCACTCAACTAGGTGTAGTACCACAAAGTCAGTTTGAACAGCAAGGTTCACAGTTCAAACTTACCAGCCTCTCTTTGGAGACCCTATATAAGTTACTATGAGTTGGAACCATCCTAGCAGCATTTAACAACAGTTTCACTCCACATATGTCCTTCATGTTCATCAGTGTTATGAAATGCTCCACAAACTCATAATTTACTTCAATGTTGGGTAGTATTCTATTCTGTGTAGCCACCAAAATTTGTTTATCTATTCTTCTTTTGATGGGCATTTAGGTTGTCGTCATCTTTTTGCTATTGTGAATAGTGCTATGATGAACATGGGCATGCATGTAGTTACTCATGTCATGGCTCTTATTTCTTAGTGATATATACCAAGAGGAGTCCTAGTGTGGCGCTGTGGGTTAATGTGCCAGGCTGCAAAGCCATTTGAACTGCAATGTTGGCAGTTCAAGCTCACCAGCTGCTTCTCGAAAACCCTGTACAGGGTTGTTGAAACCAGTGCAACAACACTTAACAAAAACATCAAATATATCAAGATATATTGTTGAGTCACACTGTATTAATACTTTTTGAGGATGCTCCAGACCATTTTCTACAGCGGTTGTACCTTTTTACATTCCCAGCAACAATGTAGGAGGGTCCCAGTCTCTCCACACCTTTGCCAGCATTTGTTATTTTCTGTATTTTGTTTTTTAACTTTGCTACTTATTAATGCTGTAGGCTAATGCATCAGACTGCAAAGTCGTTTGAACTGCAAAGTCAGTGGTTCAAGCTCACCAGCTGCTCCTTGGAAACCCTATACAGGGTCACTATAGGTCGGAATCAACTTGATGGCATTTAACAACAACAACAACTTATTAATACTGTGGTGAGATTTCGCCTTGTTTTTTGATTTGCATCTCTAATGCTGTATGTTTTTTGGCTGCTTGAATGTCTTCTTTGGTGAAATGTCGGTTCTTTTTGCTCACACCATTTGCTGAAGAGATTATCTTTTCCCCGTTTAATGTGTTTTGACTCTTTGTCAAATACCAGCTGATTATATGTGGACAGATTTACTTCTGGGTTCTCAATTCTGTTCCATTGATTTATGTACAAATAAAGATACCACTGTTTTGATCACTGTGAATTTGTAGTAGGTTTTGAGATCAGGAAGTGAGAGACTTCCAACTTTGTACTTAAGTAATGCCTTGATTATCACCACATAAAGTTTGTGATCAGTTTTTCCATGTTTTAAAGAATGATGTTATAATCTAGATTCGGATTGCATTATACTTACAGATTGCCTTGGGTAGTTGTTAGGTACCATCAAGTTGGTACTGTCTCATACCAACCCTGTGCACAATAGAACGAAACACTGCCTAGTCCTGCGCCACCCTTTCAGTCGTTGCTACTACCACTGTGCCAACCCATCTAGTTCCTCTTCTTCTCCGACCCTCCATTTTACCAAGCATGATAACCTTTTCCAGGGACTGGTCCCTCCTGATAATATGTCCAATATATAAGAGACGAAGTCTGGCCATTCTGGCTTCCAGGGAGCATTCTGGCTATCTTCTTATAACACAGATTGGTTTGTTCTTTTGGCAGTCCATGGTACTTTTAATATTTTCCTCCAGCACTATAGCTCAATTGCATCGATTCTTCTAGGGTCTTCCTATTCATTGTGCAACTTTCACATGCATATGAGGTTATTGAAAATATCATGATTGAGTCAGGAGCACCTTAGTCCTCAAACTGACATATTTGCTCTTCAACACTTTACAGAGGTCAACAACAGGAACAAAACATGGTATATTCCTCCATTTCTGCAGGTCTCTTGATTTCTTTTGTTAGTGTTCTGTAGTTTTATTTGTATAGGTCTTTTTTCTCCCCTGGTTAGATACATTCTTAAATATGTCATCTGTTGAGTGGCTATTGTAAATGACATTGTTTTCCTGACTTTTTTTCAGAGCTCTCTTTATTACATATATGTTGCTTTACTTTTTATGGTGAATTTCTATTCCACCCTCCTTTGCATCCCTTCTCAATTTTGTCCTTAAGTATATGTTGCCCTTTTGATCTTGAATGATGACCATTCCATGA
>NW_006408748.1:2651814-2674533 GCF_000296735.1 Chrysochloris asiatica | reverse complement strand
GGAGTCGGTTCCGACTCATAGTGACCCTGCACAGGGTTTCCGAGGCTGTAAATCTTTATGGGAGCAGAACGCTTCATCTTTCTCCCGCGGAACAGCTGGTAGTTTTGAACTGCCGACCTTGAGGTTAGCAGCCCGATTTGTAACCACTACGCTACCAGAGCTCCTTTTTATAGGATCATAAAATCTGCAGATACAGAACATTTTTCTTCATTGCCAATTTGAATGCCTGTAACTTCCCTTTCTTGTTTTATAGCTGTGGCAAGATTTCCAGGACAATATTGAATATTGTTGTTAAGTGCCATCGAGTTTCTGAGGAGTGGCTGGTGAGCTTGCACTGCCAACCTTGCGGTTCAAACCAGTATTGTGATCCATTGCATTAACCCACAGCGCCAGGACAATACTGAATAGGAGTGGTGATCAAGGGCATCTTTTTTGATTATTAGGCAGTGCATGTTTATAAGTTTGATGTTTTGCCTCAGAATATTGATTATGTAAGTTTTTCCTTTCCCCTCCTAATAGGGATGTTCACAGAAAAATTTGTGTGATCATAGAAGCAAATATCAAAAGCTATAAAATATTTATATACTTATTTTATTACCTAAAAGTAGTTTTTACATCAAGACGTGCTTATATAGTCTTACTTAATGATTATATGTGTAAAAAAAACTTCATGTCAGAAAGTTTGTAAGTACCTTAAACAAAATCTGATCCTTAATTTCCTCATCTGTAAATAGGAGCTTTAATTATTCTTTTGACAGAAGTTAGATAAATCATGTCTGTATAGAAAGATCTTTATGAAATTATTTCAGGTAGTCTGGATAATCCTACCAAAGTAATTGTTAAGAATATCTTTGACCCCTTCACATCTCCTGTTTGGTTCACTTTACTTATTGTAAGAACTCCCCAGTATTATCTTCTGTATCATTCTAACTTTCAAGTAGATAACAATCTACTAAAATATTAACTTTCAAGTAGATAACAATCTACTAAAACATTGCGAAGTATTAATATTCCGGAACACTTAATTGTGCTCATGAGGACAATTGTGTACATGGACCAAAAGGCAGTTGTTCAAACAGAACATGGGAACACTGAATGGCTTAAAATTAAGAAAGGTGTGTGACATGGTTGTTTTCTTTCACCATACTTATTCAACCTGTATGCTGAGCAAATCCGAGAAGCTGGGTTCTTTGAAGAAAAGCGTGGCATCAGGATTGGAGGAAGACTCTTGAACAACCTGCAATATGTAGATGATGCAACCTTGCTTGCTGAAAGTGGAGAAGACTTAAAATATTTACTGATGAAGATCAAAGAGCACAGCCTTCTGTATGGATTGCATCTCAATGTAAAGAAAACAAAGATCCTCACCACTGGACCAATAAACAACATTCTTATCAAGTGAGAAAAGATTGAAGTTGTCAAGGACTTCATTCTTCTTGGATCAACTGTCAACACTCATGGAAGAGCAGTCAGGAAATCAAATGACATATTGCATTAGGCAAATCTGCTGCACAAGACCTTTTTAAAGTGTTGAAGAGCAAAGATGTCAGCTTGAGGACTAAGGTGTGCCTGACCCAAGCCATGGTATTTTCAATAACCTCATATACATGTGAAAGCTGGTCAATGAGTTAGGAAGACCGTAGAAGAATTGATGCTTTTGAGTTATGGTGTTGGAGAAGAATATTGAAAGTGCCATGGGCCGCCAAAAGAACCAACAGATCTGAGTTGGAAGAAGTGTAGCCAGAATGCTCCCTGGAGGCCAGGATGGTCAAACTTCATCTCTCATACTTTGGACATATTGTCAGAAGGAACCAGTTGCTGGAGAAAGATATCATGTTTGATAAGGTGGAGGGGTCAGAGGGAAAGAGGAAGACCCCAGCGAGATGGATTGGCAAAGTGGCAGCATCAAAGGGCTCTCAAATGTAGCAACAGTTGTGAGGTTGGCCTAGGGTCAGGCAGTGTTTCATTCTGTTGTGCATACGGTCGCTATGAGTCGGTGCCAACTCAATGGCACCTAACAAAAACAACTTAGTATTAATTTTCACTGGTATGTTTGTACCAGTTTGTACTTTAAAAGCAAACCCTCATTGATCACTATGACTGCATAGCAAAACCAAGATATGCAGTAATAACATCAAAATAGCAAGCAAAAACTTGATGTTAGGTGTTGTCAAGTCAGTTCTGACTCATAGTGACCCTATGCACAACAGAATGAAACACTGCCTGGTCCTGTACCATCCATATATTTCTTGTTATGTTTATTCATACTTTGTTATTACCACTGTGTCAGCCCGTCTCATTCAGGGTCTTCCTCTTTTTTGCTGTCTCTCCACTTTACCAAGCATGATGTGCTCCAGGGTCTGGTCCCTCCTTACATGTCCAGAGTACAAAAGATGAAGTCTTGCTATCCTCACTTCTAAGGAGCATTCTGGTTGTTCTTATTCCAAGACAGAATGGTTTGTTTTTCTGGCAGTCCATGGTACTCCTATTTCTTGCCAGCACATTAACTCAAATACATCAATTTAGCTACCACCTTCCTTATTTATTGTCCAATTTTCACCTCCATATGAGGTGATTTAAAATATCATGGCTTGGGTCAGAACATACCTTAGTCCTCAAAGTGGTATCTTTGCTTATTAACATTTAAAGAGGTCTTTTGTGGCAGATTTGTCCAATTCAGTGCATCATTTAATTTCCTGACTGTTGATTCCATGAATGTTGATTATGGATCCAAGCAAAATGAAGTCTTTGACAACTTCAATCTTTTTTGTTTATCATGATGCTCTTAACTGGTCCAGTTTGGGAGATTTTCGGGGTTTTTGTTTTGTTTTGTTTTTTACCTTGAGGGTACAGTCCATACTGAAGGCTGTAATCTTTGCTCTTCATCAGTAAATATTTCAAGACTTCTTTGTTTCCAGCAATCAAGGTTGTGCCATCTGCATATCACGGGTTGTTAATGAGCCTTCCCCCAACCTTGATGCCATGTTCTTGAGGTAATCCAACTTTTCAGATTATTTGCTCAGCATACAGATAAAATAAATGTGGTGGAAAAGTACAACCGTGATGCACACCTTTCCTGATTTTGAACCATTCAGTATTCCCCTTGTTCTCTTCTAACAACTTCCTCCTGGTCTATGCATTTCTCATGTTTTGGAATTCCTATTCTTCACAATGTTACCCTTGGTTTGTTATTATCCACACAGTTGAATGCCTGTGGTTATTCAATAAAGCATAAGTAAACACTCTGCTTTCAGCCAAGATTCATCTGATGTCAGCAGTGATATCCCTCTTTGTGTATCCTCTTCTGAAATCTGGCTTGAATTTCTGGCAGCTCCCTGAATCTTCAGCAAACTTTTACTTGCATATGATATCATGATATTGTTAGATGCTTTTTCATTCTGTTGGGTCACCTTTCTTTAGAATAGGCACAGATAATGGGTCTCTTCCAGTCAGATAGCCAAGTCTTCTTCCAAAGTTTTTGGCATAGATGAAGGAGTGCCTCCAGTGCTGCATCAGTTTACTGAAACATTTCACTTTGTATTCTGTCAATTCCTGGAGCTTTGTATTTTGCTAAAGCCTTCAATACAGCTTGGACTTCTTCCTTAAGTACCATCAGTTCTTTAGCATGTTCTCTCTATTAAATGGTTCCATATCATCCAATTCTTTTGGTGCAGTGACTCTGTATTCCTTCTGTCTTAAATTGAATTGTATTAACCCCAAATTTATGTCACCTTGATTGGACCATGATTCTCAGTGGTTTGGCAGATATGTGATGATCCCCATGAAGTGATCTGATATAATAAATCAACAACAGGATTAAGGGTGGGATACACCACCCTTTGTCTCACCACAACCCTGATCTGATATACAGGAGATTTCTAAGAGTATAGCATGTAATACCTATGATCTTACAAGAGATAAAAGGAGAGTGATGTGAACCAAGAGAGTGGGGCCCAATGCCACTAACAAAGAAGAGCCAGTAGTGGAGTGTGTCCTTTGGATCTAGTGTCTCCCTGCACTGTGAAGGTCCTGCATCCAGGGAATGATTGACGTCATGACACATGGAACTCTCTAAGGAATGCCAGGCCCACAGAGGCTGAAAGGATACAAGGACCTTTCTTCCACAGCTGGTTTTCTGTATTTGGACTTTGAGCCTCCCAAACTGAGAGGAAATAAATTTCTGCCTGTTAAAGCCATCTACTTGCGGTATTTCTGGTATAGCAATACTAGATAACTAAGACTGAAATTGGTACCAGAAGAGTTGGGTGCTACTCCAACAGATACCTAAAATGTGAAAGCAGTTTTGGAATTGGGTGTTGAGCAGAGGCTGGAAGAATAGTAAGCTACCTAATTGTAAAAGCCTTAATTGCCTAGAAGACACTATTAGTGGAGTTACAGATATCAAAGGCAATTCTGATGAGGGTTTAGAAGGAAATGAGGAGAGTTGTAACACTGGAGACAGTATAGTTGGTGAGGAACTGCAGCCTCAAACCCAGGAGACTGACACAAGACAACACAGGAGTAGATCCACAGAGCAAGAGAATTGAGCGCCTTTATGCAGGAGGCTTCCTGGTGGAGGAGGTTCATCTGGGCACTTGGCAGCGGAGTTAGATTATCTGACCCACTGAGCTAGGAAGCTGAGCAGCTTCTGGCCGAGACTTACTGGTGGAGTGGAGTGTCTCTGGGCACTTATCAGTAGAGCCAAAGAGCTTTATAATGTGTGCCTGAGCAGAGACCAGGTGGTCCTCTTCAAGAGACCAAGGAACCAAGAAATAAAAGCTCAAGAGACAAGGAGTGTGGAATTAGAACTGCCTCAGTCTCAGGAAGCAGGGCCGCCGTGAGCTCTGGGGTCTCAAAGAGTGGGTTCCTAAGGGTGGGACCACAGTTTCCTAAGTTTCAAGTTCATGTCACCAATTTGTTTTTGGAGTGTGGGGCTGCAGTTAAAATGGGGCCTCTGACCAAAGATGAGGGGGCGGGGCTGCCATGGACCATTCTGGGCTGCCCAATGCCAAGGAAGTAGAGTTGCCTTTCCAGTGGGCCTAGAATGCAGAGCTGAAGCCCAGCGTATAAGGAGCCTTTTCCAAGAATCCAGAGTTCCAGTGTGACACTGTAGGATAAGCACTGGAATACTAACCACAAGGTCAGTAGTTCATACCCATCAGGCATTCCTTGTAAACCTCTCATACAGGATTGCTATAAGTTAGAACTAACTGCACAACACTTAACAACAACAACCCAGAATCCAGAGTATATGACCAAAACTCAAGCGTCTGGAGGGAAAGGCCATTGCCTAGATGGTCTCAGAGAATAGGATTATTTTCAAAACTTGAGAGCAAATGTAAATTGTTCTGCTAGGTTTCTAACTTGCTTACTACCTGTTAGTCCTTCTTTCCCTCCAGTTGCTTCTATTTGTAACTTTCTCTGCCATTTTACTTCAGAAGCATATAACTTGAATTCTAAATTTATAGAAGAAGATAAATACCCCCGATTGGAATTTTGATTTGAAATACTTTTGGGATGATATGATGGAGTGAAAATGTTTTGCCACAGACTGGTTTGTTGGTTATGTGCCATGGAGCCAGTTCCGACTCATAGCAACGCTGTACAGGGTTTCCCAGGCTGTAAATCTTTACAGGAGCAGAAAGCCTCATCTTTTTTCCTGCGGGAACAGCAGGTAGTTTCGAACTGCTGACCTTGAGAATTGAGCAGCCCAACTTGTAATTAACTGCACTACCAGAGTCCCTAATCCCACCAATGCCTTGTCCTGATATACAGGAGATTTCCAAGGGTGTGGCATTAAACACCTTTGATCTTATACAAGAGAAAAGAAGAGAAGTGTGAGCAAAGAGAAAGCGATCCACTACCACCATGAAGTGTCCTGGTGTGGCACTTGGGAGGAAGCACTGGACTACAGGTCAGTTTGAACCACAGGGTTGCAGTTAAAACTTATCAGTTGCTCCTTGGAAAACCTATATAGAGTCACTATGAGTTAGAACCAACTCAGTGGCACTTAACAACAACAACCAGCAAGAAAGAATAGTAAGTAGTGGAGTGTGTCCTTTGGACCTAGAGTCCCTGCACTGTGAAGCTGCTAGTTCCAGGGGAATGGTTGATGTCAAGTCACATGGAGCTCTCCAAGGAATGCTGGGCCTACAGATGCTCAAAAGAAAACGACCTTATCCGTAGCTGGTGTCCTATATTCAGACACCAAATTAATTTCTGTTTGTTAAAGTCATACACTTGTGGTGTTTCTGGTATAACAGTACTAGAGAACTAAGACACCTTACATCTTCTTTTGATGCTCCCTGTATCATTCAATACTCTGCCCTTAGAATCCTTCAGTATTTCAACTCAGAGCTTGAAATTTTTCTTCAGTTCTTTCAGTTGAGAAAGAACTTCCCTTTTGGTTTTCTAACTTCAGGTCTTTGCACATTTTATTATAATACTCTGTCTTCTATTGCTACCCTCTGAAATTTTCTGTTGAGCTCTTTTACTTCCTCATTTCTTCAGTCACTTTAGCTTCTCTATGTTCAGAGTGATTTTCAGAGTCTCTTCTGGCATCCATTTGGTCTTATCTTTCTTTCCTATCTTTTTAATGGCCTTTTGCTTTCTTCATGTTTGATATTCTTGATGTCATTCCACAAATGCTCTGGTCTTCTGTCATTAGTATCCACTGCATCAAATCTGTTCTTGAAATGGTCTCTAAATTTAGGTGGGATATACTTAAGATCATGTTTTAGCTTGTTTGAATCTTTTTCAGCTTCATCCTGAGCTTGCATATGAGCAAATTCAGTTTCTTTTCATAGAAATTTCTTTCTTTCAAACTCACTTTCTGTTCATAGACACAAGATCATTCCGATTTTTCCCCATGTAACAGATTTTCTTTTTTCTAATATACTATTAGGATGTATAGTAATAAGTCCTGTTTTTTATTCTAGATAGTTGCATTTCTTAAATCTTATATATGATGTTGATAATGCTTTTTTCTTTTTCTTTAACATGCACAGTTGACTCTTGACCAACACCTGGGTTAGGAATGCCAACCTCTTCTGCACATTTGAAAATCTGAGTATAATTTAGAGTTAACCCTTGAACAAAACAGGTTTGAACTGCATGAGTCCCACTTATGTGGATTTTTTTCCTGTTGCTACTGTAGTGAGCTCAAGTGTTACCAGTATCTGCTTAAAAACTCCATGTGACATAAACTGTCTCCTCAAGAACATTTTGTCTTTTTCCAGTTAGTGGGGATGTAAGGGTGTGGGGTTAGCAATTACTGGAGAGACAAACTGCTCATGTAGAGACAGTTAGCATCACACAGCATTTTTAGTGGCGTACACAGTAGCAGGAGGGGAAAAAATTAATGCATTTCAAACCTGTGTTGTTGAAAACTCCCCTGTATTATTTTAGTGAAAATATACAAAGTAAAAAACTATTCTTGTTGTTAATTCACTTTTCTGTATTTATTCAAGCTAGAGTTCTGTCGATTGTTCTTTTCTATAGCCTTTGTCATTGATTTTTTTTTTAATTGCCATTATTCTTACTTCTTGAGATGGAATGTAGATCATTAATACCTCATTCTATCTTTCTGATAGACACATTGAAGACTGAATTCTCCTTAAGCACAGCTTCAACTGCACCTCATAAGTTTTGATAGTTTATCTTCATTATTATTCAGTTCAAAATGCTTTCTAATTTTCATTATGTTTCTTTCTTTAATACAATTAGATTTTAAGGAAGAAAGAAAATCAGTCTTACCAATTTTCCATAATTAAGGAATACTTCTCAATTTGTTTCATACCAGTATAGCCTCAGTAGTAAGTATGACAAGATATCTTAAAAGAAAATTACAAGCCAATTTCTGTCATGAATATACAAGAAAAATGTAAACACTGCAATAGTAAATCAAATCCAGTGATAAACAAAAGCACTCTGACCAAATTGAGTTCATTTTAAAACTATAAACTTGGATTAAAATTATATACAAAGAATGTCCTGGTGGGCACTTGGTGTGGCACTATGGGCTAATGCATCAGACTGCAAAGTTGTTTGAACTATAAGATCGGTGGTTCAAGCTCACCAGCTACTCCTTGGAAACCCTATACAGGGTCCCTGTGGGTCAGAAGTGACTTGACGGAACTTAACAACAACAACAATCACAGAATTAGGGGTCAGATATTTGTTGCTGTAGTTGCTCCAACAGAATGAAACACTGCCCAGTCCATTGCCATCCTCACAATTGTTGTTACATTTTTAGCCCATTGCTGCTGCCACTGTAGCAATCCATATCCTTGGGGGAGGTAGGGAGGGTCTTTTTTTTTGGATGACCCTCTGTTTGCCAACTGTGGTGTTCGTCTTATGAGAGATGAAGTCTCACCATCCTGGCTTCTAAGCAGTACTCTGGTTGTACTTCTTCTCGCACAGATTTGTTTGTTCACCTGGCAGTACTTGGTATTTTTAATATTCTCTCTAACACAGTAATTCAAATACATCAGTTTTATTGCTTTCCTATTCATTGTCCAGCTTCCACATGCATGTGAGGAAATTGACAATACCATGGTTTGGGTCAGGTATGCCTTAGTCCTCAAACTGGTATTTTACTCTTGAACACTTTAAAGAGGTTTTTTGCAGCAGATTTGCCTAATGCAATACATCATTTGATTTCTTGACTGCTGATCCCCATGAGTGTTGATTGCAGATTCAAGCAAAATGAAGTCTTTGACAACTTCAGTCTTTTCACCATTTATCATGGTGTTATTTACTGGTCAAGTTGAAGGTTTTTGTTATCTTTACTGAGGTACAATCCATACCAAAGGCTGTAGTCGTTGATCTTTGTCAGTAAGTATTTTAACTCCTCTTTACTTTCAGCATGCACCTCTCAGGTTGTTATTCAGTCTTCTTCCAATCCTGATGCCACATGCTACTTCATATAATCCATCTTCTTGAATTATTTACTCAGAATATAAATTAAATAAGTGTACAGCCCTGGTGCACACCTTTCCTGATTTTAAACTGTTCAGTATTCCCCTTGTTCTGTTCTAACAACTGCCTCTTGGTCTATGTACAGGTTTTTCATAAGCAAAATGTAGTGTTCTGGAATCCTCTCATTCATCTCAGTTTTATCCATAGCTTGTCATGATCCACACAGTCAAAAGCCTTTGCATAGTCAATAAAGCACAAGTAAACATCTTACGGAACCCTGGTGTGATATATCATGTTTGGTAAGGTGGAGAGTCAGAGAAAAAGTGGAAGACCCCCAGCAAGATGGATTGGCCAAGTGGCAGCATCGTCGGGCTCAAGCATGGCAACAATAGTGAGGTTGGCCCAGGATTGGGCAGTGTTTCATTCTGTTGTGCATAAGGTCACTATGAGTTGGTACTGACTCGATGGCACCTGACAACAACAACTAACCACTGTAAATGCAAGGTCAACTGTTCAAACCCACCAGACACTGGGGCAAATCCTATGCAGGGTCAATATGAATTAGAACCAACTCAATGAATGACACACACCAGCAAAACAACAACAAACATCTTTCTGGTATTCTCTGCTTTCAGACAAGACCCATCTGATATCAGCAATGATATCCCTAGTTCCACACATCCTTTCCTGAATCCAGCTTAGATTTGTGGAAGTTGTTCCCTGTGTACTGTTGTAAAGTATGTTAAGCAAAATTTTACTTGCATGCTATATTAATGATAGTGTTCCATGATTTCTGCATTCCGTTGGGTCATCTCTCTTGTAATTACACAATATGGATCTCTTCTAGTCAGTTGGCCAAGTAGTTGTCTTCCAAATTTCATGGCACAGATGAATTTGCGCCTCCAATGCCACATCAGTTTGCTGAAAGATTTCAATTTGTGTTCTGTCAATTCCTGGAGCCTTGTTTTTCACCATCGTCTCCATTGCAGTTTGGACTAATTCCTTCAGTATCACCAGTTCCTGATCAGATGCTACCTCTTAAAATGGTTGAATATTGACCATTTCTTTTTTCAGTACAGTGACTGTATGTATTCCTTCCATCTTCTTATCTTTTCTGTTTCAGTCAGTATTTTGCCTGTGTTGTTAAGTGCCATTGAGTCAGTTATGACTCATGGTGACCCCATATAGAGTTTCTGAGGAGCAGCTGGTGGGTTTGAACTGCTAACCTTGAGTTTTTACTTTTTCTCCCTCCTTTGTTATTGTTGTTAAGTGTTACCAAGTCAATTCTGACCCTTAGCCAGCCTATATAGGGTCTCCAGGATGCTGCTGGTGAGTTTTAACTGCTGACCTTGCAGTTCAAATCAACCTTGTGTTCCAGTGCATTGTATTATAATGCAACACCAGGACTCCTTCCTCCTTACTCAACAATACCTGTTGTTTTTATATACAAATGTATTTCCCTGCTATTGTTCCTTCCCTCTAATTCACAGATCAATAAAGGGAATCTTAAAAGGTGTGGTGTTGTAGGATAAAGCACTGGATTGCATACCACAAGGTCAGCAGTTCAAATCCACCAGCTGCTCCTCGGAAACCCTATACAGAGTTGCTATGAGTCGAAACCAACTCGACAGCACTTATAACAACAACAGAAATAAAAAGAATGAGAGTATTACATTCTTAATAAATCTGTTGCCAATGTAGATGTGTCTATAAATAAGCTAAAAGTTGACATTTGTTTATATATACAGTTTACTTTGATAATAGTAGCCTTTTTATGTTTGTGAGCTTAACCTAAATTCTTAAGTTTTTAAAGTACATTCTCCAATGAATTGTACATTTAAGAATTAATTCTATTTCTCTTTTATAAATGATTACAGATGGTAGTGAAAACTTTTATGGATATGGATCAGGACTCAGAAGATGAAAAGCAGCAGTATCTCCCACTGGCCTTGCATCTTGCATCTGAATTCTTCCTCAGGAATCCCAATAAAGATGTGCGTCTCCTTGTAGCATGTTGTTTGGCTGACATCTTTCGAATTTATGCCCCAGAAGCGCCATATACTTCCCATGATAAACTTAAGGTAAATATAATCTTTACAAAATCCTTTTGCTTTTATTTTTCTAGTTTAGCTTACTCTTTGAACCTAGATTTAATTATTCATGTAATCATTTTGTTAAGTACCATTGAGTCAGTTCCAACTCATAGTGACCCTATACAGGGTTTCCGAGGCTGTAAATCTTTATGGGAGCAGAAAGCCTCATCTTTCTCCTGCGAAACAGCTGGTAGTCTCGAACTGCCGACCTTGAGGTTAGCAGCCTGATTCATAACCACTATACTACCTGAGCTCTTTATGAAGTTTATATTATTTGTAAATAGTAAAGCAAACTAATTATTCATTTAATATTCGTTGAGCGTCCACAAGAATTCCTGTTATTTTTGTAAGGCATTAACAGCTACAAATCAAAACTGGTCCCCATCTATTCATTTACCTTCAGGATAACTGACCAGAAAGCTCAAATGGTAAAATTGAAGGCACAAGTAGCAGGTTAGTAATACTGTTTTTAAAAAATAATACACCAAAATTGACACAAGGAAATGATTATTTTCCCCTACTAGTTATTCAGTATGGAAAACTGTATACTCATCTCTACCTTGGTTCAAAATATTCCTCTTATATTGAGTTTATATTTTAAACCTTTGGATTACATTCTTTAAAGGAAAAAAGAAGAAGAAGAAACCCATTGCCATCAAATTGATTCTTACTCCAAAAGACCCTATGTAGTTTCTGAATCTATAAATCTATAAGGAAGCAGACAGCCTCATCTTTGTCGTGCAGAGTAGCTGATGGGATTGAATCTTATGGTTAGCAACCCAACATATAACCCATAGCATCACCAGTCTGAAACTCATCTTGTCTCATGATATTTTGAGCTAAAACTTCTAAAAGCTTTAATCTAGCTCCTGAAAATGAAGATCAGTAGTGTTGTGGTTACAAGTCGGGCTACTAGCCTCAATGTCAGCAGTTTGAAACTACCAGTGGTTCCATGGGAGAAAGATGAGGCTTTCTGCTCCTGTAAAGATTTACAGTCTCGGAAACCCTATACAGGGTCATTATGGGTTGGAACTGACTCGACAGCACTTAATAGCAACAGCAACAAGGTGCAGATAGTGAGTAAAGGGGAAGTGCTATAGAGGAAAAGGTAATAAACCAAGACTCTTCTGGGTTCCTCTCTGAATAAGAAAGCCTAGAGATTTGTGGAAGTAATGATCTGTAGTATTGCTTCTACAGGATGTAATTTTAGGCAATTTAATATTTTCCAGGTCCCTTGAATAAAGGAGTAAGCCAATTAGCTTAGACGTTCAAATAAAAATTGTTCTATTATTGTTTTTTGTACTGGATGCTATGTGCAGACTATTACGTTGTGAAAGAATAGTAAATACTTGTTTCTGAATTAATATATCTCATCATTTTTTTGACAGGACATATTTTTGTTTATTACCAGACAATTAAAAGGTTTGGAGGATACAAAGAGTCCACAATTTAATAGATACTTTTATTTATTAGAGGTAAAAAAATTTATTTAATACATTTATTTAGTAACTGACTTGACAACACCTAATACATAGTATTTTGTTTATCGTGCATAATAGATTCTGTGTAGTAATTTTATACTGTAAAATTCATCTCTTTTTGGTTTATAAAACATACTTAATGAAATATCTTTTACATTTCACAAAAGAAACAGTCTTTTTATTCGTCATGTTATGAAGACATAAAATATATTTCACTAGAAAAACTTATGTTTGAAACACTAGTCTTTATTTTCTACTTTTGATTTTTACATTTTTTTCATAATATGAAATTGTATTAGTTTTCACTATTCTTATATTAATATATATATGAATCTACCAACTTCCAACAATTTAGTATTTTCCAATATGAGAAGGCCAATGCCAACTGATGTGTGTATTTTAAAATTATGTCAGGGTACATAATTAATTTTATATTTATATTTTACTTTAGGGTCCTTAAAGGATTTACTGCAATTTCTAGTTCTAAAATAAATTCCGTATTAATGATTTTGCTTTATTGTAAATATTTTGTGTATACAATTACATTATTTGTTTATTTATTTTTAAAGAATTTAGCTTGGGTTAAATCATACAACATCTGCTTTGAATTGGAAGATTGCAATGAAATTTTTATTCAACTTTTTAGAACTCTCTTCTCAGTGATCAAGTAAGTTATTTTCTTAAACACTCTTTTTAAATGGCTCTTGTTCTTGCTGTGTACATTGAAGTGTCATGTCTCACTAAGATATTTTAGACTTACAGGCATGCCTTGTTTTATTGTGATTTACTTTATTGAGCTGCATAGATACTGTGTTTTTCACAAATTGCCGTTCTTGTGGCAACCATAAGTCGAGCAAGTCTGTTACACCATTTTCCATCAGTTTGTGTTCACTTTTTGTCTCAGTGCCACATTTTGGTAATTCTTACAATATTTTAAACTTTTTCATAGTGTTGTACACTAATGTAGTATAAATATAACTTTTATATGTACTGGGAAACAAAGAAAAATTTTTTGTGTGACTGGCTTTCATGTGATGTTTGTATTGCAGTGATCAGAAACTGAAGTATCTCTAAGGTATGCTTGTATGTAACGAACTCTTTCTCTTAAATGATTTCACATGAAGGGAAATCAACCAAAATTCTATTATCTGAAAACTATTTTGGCTCTTTTAGAATCATTTTAAAGTGTAGTGTCCATTTATTGATTGCCTCTTGTGTACCAAATGTAGTAAAGTTATGGAACAATAGAAAAGTGCAAATAAGAACTCTTAATGAGGTTGAAGCAAAAAATATTGCTGCTATTCATAGAAACTTATATTAAACAAAATCTCAAAACGTGAAGCTATTATTTCTCAACATATCCTCCTCCTGTGTCTGTAGACTTCTGAAGGAAGTATTTCCATCTCTGCTCCTTCCCTGAAGAATTCTATGTTATTTGATTTACGTCATCTTGAAAAAGCAGTTTGGGCATCTTTGAGGGGCTCAAATTGTGTTCCTTTTCAATATTCTTTAAGTTTTGGAACAGAAAGTCTGGGAGGGACAAGATACATGCTTTAGGATGGATGAGGTAAAGTTTCACAACAAAATTCTCTTAAGGCAGCCCTTGCTACCCTCAAAGAATGAACAAATAAGAGACAACAAATAATAAATGTAAAACAAATGTTATAAGATATTATATAATGAAGTACTGGACTCTGAAGTAGGGATTATAAGTATTGTTTGTAACCTCAGTACAGGCAAGGAGAATTGCTCAGTGCTTAAGAAAGTGATATCTTCTCAACTCTTAAGAAACAGGGAAACAAATGCACAGCAAGGATCTGTGCTAGCTTTCTTAAGGTCAAATTACTGGACAGCAGAACTAAACCTCAGACTTTCAGTTCAGTTTTGCTTTGTTTATTATAAACCAAACATTATTTTAAAATATGTTCTAGAGCAGTGTATTGTATAGAAACATAGCGTCATATAAATTTCATGTTTTCCTAGTAGCCAGAATAAGAAAGATAAAAAATTTCAGATGAACTAAATAATAATATTTTACAAACTGGCCTGTTAACCTCAAAGTCAGCAGTAGTAATCCACCAGTTCCACAGGAGAAAGGTTAGGCTCTCTGCTCCCGTAAAGATTTACAGCCTCAGAAACCCTATACAGGGTTGCTATGAGTCAGAACCAACTCGGTGGCACACAACCACCACCACATCCAAAAGTATTAGTCAGTCATTTGTCTCTATCTGTTTTTCCTGCACTCAACCTCCACATGTTGCTAATGACTTACATATTAGTATGTTTCCTGTTGTTCTTAGGTGCCATTGAGTCGGTACCAACTCAGAGCAACCTTATGCACAGCAGAACGAAACACTGCCTGGTCATGGGCCAACCTCACTACTGTTGCCACACTTGAGTCCATTGATGCTGCCATTTGGCCAGTCCATTTCACTGGGGGTCTTCCTCTTTTTCTCTGACCCTCCACCTTACCAAACATGATATCCTTCTCCAGCGACTGGTCCCTGCTGACAATACGTCCAAAGTATGAGAGACGAAGTTTGGCCATCTTGGCCTCAAAGGAACACTTTGGCTGCAGTTCTTCCAAAAAGGATCTATTGATGGTCTTTTGGCAGCCCATGGCACTTTCAATATTCTCCTCCAACCCCACAACTCAAAAGCATCAATTCTCCGATCTTCCTTATTCATTGTCCAGCTTTCACATGCATATGAGGTTATTGAAAACACCCTGGCTTGGGTCAGGTGTACATTAGTCCTCAAACTGACATCTTTACTCTTTAACACTTAAAAAAGGTCCTGTGCAGCAGATTTGCCTAATGCAATACGTCATTTGATTTCTTGACTGCTGCTTCTGTGAGTGTTGATAGTTGATCCAAGAAGAATGAAATTTTTGACAACTTTAATCTTTTCTCCCTTGATTAAGAATGTTGTTTATTGGTCCAATGGCGAGGATATTTTTTTTCTATACATTGAAATGTAATCCATACCGTAGGCTGTGCTCTTTGATCTTCATCAGTAAATATTTTAAATCCTCTTCACTTTCAGTAAGCAAGGTTGTATCATCTGCATATTGCAGGTTGTTCAAGAGTCTTCATCCAATCCTGATGCCATGTTTTTCTTCATAGAACCCAGCTTCTCGGATTATTTGCTCAGCATACAGGTTGAATAAGTATAGTGAAAGAATACAACCTTGTTGCACACCTTTCTTAATTTTAAACCATTTATTGTTCCCATGTTCTGTTTGAACAACTGCCTCTTGGTCCAGGTACAGATTCCTCATGAGCACAATGAAGTGTTCTGGAATACTCATACTTCGCAGTGTTGTCTATAGCTTGTCATGATCCACACAATCAGAAGCCTTTGTGTAGTCAGTAAAGCACAGGTAAACATCTTTCTGATATTCTCTGCTTTCAGCCAAGATCCATTGGACATCAGCAATGATATTCCTCATTCTATGGCCTCTTCTGAATTCAGCTTGAACCTCTGGAAGTTCTCTGTCAATGTATGCTTGCAGCCGTTTCTGTATTACCTTTAGTAAAACTTTACTCGAATGGGATATCAAAGAGATTGTCCGATGATTTCCGCTTTCCGTTGGGTCACTTTTCTTTGGATTGGTCACAAATACGGATCTCTTCCAATCAGTCAGCCAGATAGTTGTCTTCCAAATTTCTTGGCAGAGATGAGTGAATGCCTCCTGTGCCTCCCATGGTGGACAGGTTTCAAATGAGCTTCCAGAGGAATATAGAGACTAGGAAGGAGGAGTGATGAACTACTTCCAAATATTTAGTCACTGAAAACCTTATGAATAGAAGAGAAACACTGTCAGATACAGTGCCAGAAAATGAGCCCCTCAGGTTGGAAGGCACTTAAAATGCAACTCTGGTAGAGCTGCCTCTTCAAAACAAAGTTGACCGTGATGACGTGAATGGAGTAAAGCCCGTGGGAGGAAAGCCTTCATTTGCTGATGGGACACTACTCAAAATGAAGAGAAACAACTGTAAACTTCCATTGAAAATCGGAACATGAATTGTACGAAATATGAATCTGGGAAATTTGGAAGTTGTCAAAAATTAAATGGAACGCATAAACATCAATATCTTAGGCGTTAGCTGAAAAGGACTGGTATTGTCCATTTTGAATATGATGACCACATGGTTTCTTGTGCCGAAAATGACAAATTGAAGAGGAATGGTGTTGCATTCATTGTCAAAAAGAACATACCCAGATCAGTCATGAGGTACAACGCTGTCTGTGATAGGATAATATCCATGCGCCTACAGGGAGGCCCAATTAATACCACTATTATTCAAATTTATGCACAAACCACTAGAGCCAGTGTGGATGAAATGGAATAATTCTACCAACTTCTCCAATCTGAAATTGATCAAACATGCATTCAAGATGTATTGATCATTACTGGTGATTGGAATGCAAAGGTTGGAAGCAAAGAGGAAGGATCCAGTTGGAAAATATGGCCTTGGCAATAGAAATGATGCTGGAGATTGCATGATAGAATTCTGCAAAATCAATGATTTATTCGTTTCACATACCTTCTTTAGACAGCATAAGAGACAACTACACATGGACCTCGCCAGATGGAATACATAGAAATCAAATTGACTACATCTGCAGAAAGAGACGATGGAAAAGCTCCATATCATCAGTGAAAGCAAGGCCAGGGGAAGACTGGAACAGACAGATCATCAGTAGTTATTCCTATGTAAATTCAAACTGAAGCTGAAGAAAATGAAAACAAATTCACAATACCCAAAATATGACCTTGAATATATCCCACCTGAATTTAGAGATCATCTAGATACATTAAACACTAAAGACCAAAGACCAGAAGAGTTGTGGGATGACATGAAGAAAGCAAGAAGTCATTAAGAAGACAAGAAAGAAGGAAAAAGTCAAAATGAATGTCAGGTGAGACACTGAAACTTGCTCTCCAGCGTAGAGATGCTAAAGCAAATGGAAGAAATGGGAAGGTCCAAGAGCCGAGCAGAAAATTTCAAAGATAGCTGAAGAAGATAAAGCATAATATTACAACAAAATGTGCAAAGATCTGGAACCAGAAAACTTAAAAAGAAAAACATGCTCAGCATTTCTCAAGCTGAGGGAAGTGAAGAAAAAATTCAAGCCTCAACTTTCGTTATTAAAAGATTCTCTGGACAAATCATTGAATGATGCAGAAAGCATCAAGAGAAGATGGAAGGAATACAGAGTCACTGTACCAAAGGAAATGGTTAATGTTCAACCATATCAAGAGATAACATAATCAAGAGCCTATAATACTGAAGGAGGAAGTCCAAGGTGCATTGAAGAAATTGGCAATGAACAAGGCACCAGGAATCGACGGAATAAAAATTGAAATCTTTCAAGAAAGTGAGGCAGCACAGGAGGCACTCACGTTTCCTGGAGCTTTTTTATAAATACTGTATCATATCATTCTTTTTTTTTCTTTCTTTCTTCCTTAGAATAGTGGGATTATAAAGTAATCTGGATAAAGAGGAGAGGACCAGACTAACTTTCTTTAGAGTCCAAGTTAGAAACTATATAAGAAAAAGCTTTGGATGGAATTTGACTAACACTAGGCCCTTAAATAAAATGATTTAATATAAACTTTATCTTTTATATTAGTTAGCGCTTGCTTCATAGCAAAGCAGTCTAAAACTTGGTGGCTTAATTAAAGCAAACTCCCTTTTATTTAGATCACAGTTCTTCTTGGAAGACTTCTTTACATGCTTTCAGACATTCAAAAGTAACCAGAAAGGGGAAGCCCAAGTACACTAGTAGTTTTCAAACCTTTCCTCACTTCTTAACATACTTATGTTTCATTAACCAAAGCAAGATGGAGAAGCTGATGTTTAAGGGTTGGTTAAATAGACTCCTAATGCCTCAGATTTGTTCTTGAGATGTTCTCTAAATTCAGGTATCTTTTTTGTGAACTGAGTGATAGTTTACATGGGAGAACATCAACTTTACACCATCATTTTCATTGCAGTGATTACAATCTCCTCCATACTTTATCATTCAGCAGTATTTGCTTCCATTCCCTGTGTTTTTGTGGGGGCAGGGAGCATAGGGAGGTGTATACACACTCAGGAATATATTAAAATTTAAACAACTAAAGAGCACATTTTGCAAGCCTGCCTCCTGGCCGCCAGTGCTCAGTCCCTCTCTTGCCATGAATCTAGAGCTCTCAGCTGTGCTCCCTCTCTCCATATCCTCTTCTCTGCCTTCCATCTGTGGTATCATGTATCTGTTTTTGGTGTGTTTTTTTTTTTAAAAAGAAATTCTTTGGAAGGTTCCAGGGTAACATTTTCAGAATCTTGTGTTTCAGAACATAAGTTCTCCTATGTTGTTGTTGTTGTCAGATGCCATCAAGTCGGAACCGACCAAAGTGACCCCATGCACAGTAGAACGAAACAATGTCCGATCCTGGGCCAACCTCACTACCGCTGCTACACTTGAGTCCATCAATGATGCCACCTGGCCTATCCATCTCGTTAGGGGTCTTCCTCTTTTTCTCTGACCCTCCACCTTACCCAGCATGACATCCTTCTCCAGCGACTGTTTCCTCCGGACAATATGTCCGAAATATGAGAGACAAAGCTTAGCCATCCTGGCCTCCAAGGAGCACTCTGGCTGTACTTCTTCCAAAACAGATCTATTGGTTCTTTTGGCAGTCCATGGCACTTTCAGTATTCTCCTCCAACACCACAACTCAAAGGCATCAATTCTTCTGCGATCTTCCTTATTCACTGTCCAGCTTTCACATCCATTTTAGATCAGACTTAAGCATTTTAGATCAGACTTTTGCATTTTAGTATTGATGAACTTAAACTACTAATTGTTATTGTTGTTAAGTGTCATCAAGTTAGTTCCGACTCATAGTGACCCTATGAAGGGTTTCTGAGGAGCAGCTGGAGAATTTGAACCACCAACCTTGCAGTTCGAACTAACCTTGAGGTCAAGTGTTTATCCTACAATGCAACACCAGAAGATAAAACAAAAAATTTTTGTGTTTGCTTAAGCTGTTTTTGTGTTTGACTATGTATTGTTTTATCTTATATTAGGGAATACATTAAGATCTAAAAGAAAAAAAAAAGATTTAAAAATTATCTGCTTTCATTACCTTGTACCTTTTTTGTTTGTTTCCCTTTAAACTGTGGGACATAGGTAAGAACAAAACAGTTCTTTCTTTGATGTTGACATTTTTGTTTAGTTGAATTTAACTCACTCTTGGAATACAGATTGGGTAAGGACATACTCATTTTGAAGTTCTTTGTTTTGTTAAAATACTTTACAACAATAAATTACAGATGCTATGTTAGTCTTTTTTTTTTTCCATTTAATTTTTTATTCTTAATTGAGTGAAGGTTTAGAGACAAGATCTTCAGTTTTACATTCAACAAATCGTGCACTTTGTTTCATCTCAATGATTGCAGTCCCCTGCAACAATAGTTATCCTGCTTCTTCCCTGTGGTTCCTATTTGCATTCCACCCACCTTCCATCCCTTCTCAATTCTGTCCTTAGGAAAATGCTGCCCTTATGGCACAGTTCTTCTACGTGAAAATCTTTTATGTCTAAGATTATTCTTTTAAACCTTGGAAGCTTAATTTTTTTTTTTTTTTAATCTTTGCATTTTTTTTCCCTTCTTATTTTAGCAATAGCCACAATAAGAAGGTACAAATGCACATGCTGGACTTGATGAGTTCTATCATCATGGAAGGTGATGGAGTTACTCAAGAATTATTGGACTCCATTCTTATTAACCTCATTCCTGCACATAAGGTCTGTAGAGAATAATGATATTAAAGATTAACATTTAATGGTAGTACTACACATGCAAATGAGTAATTGTTTTTGACAATTTGCCCTCGTACATAACTGTTTTCACTACCACTCCCCAGCCTTAACTAAAATAGAGTAGCACACATTAGCCTTGTAGCCATTTTTGTTTTCAGAAGACGTTATTTAACATACTGTTATGTTGATGCAGATTTTCATACAGTTAAATGCTTTCTTTTCTTATATTCACCACTCCTATTGAGTATGGAAATTGTAAGGGCACAGAGTATTGGTTTTTGGGTTACTTTTATTTGGAATGTAAAATTTATGATGTAGAACACAGGGATTCAGAAATCTTCTTAGAATCCTTATTATATGTCTTTCTTAGGCATTTTTAGAAAGGGATTTAGAAAGAAGCAGAAACTATATCACTAATGTTAAGGGGGAATGGATGGATCAGAGGCATATCATTCCTCCCTGTATTCCCTTTTATATGTTTCCATGCCAGATTGTCCTAAGAAATCGAAAGAATGGCTCCCCGTAAGCTCCTCCACTGGGCTCCACATTTTCTTTTTCTGCCCTCTTGTTCTTTTACACTAATGGTTCAGTGGCCTGTTGGCAGGTGTTAAATGTATCTAATTAAACTTATTCACAATATGATGTGATTAACTTTAAATTCTCTTATTTTACTTTATTTCTTTAATTCATTTGGATTTCATTCAAATGAATATGTAGCTGGTAAAAGTTTTGACAGTATGTCACAGGGGAGTATATCTCAGGCAGAATAAGAGAGGAAAAACTGTGAGGGAAATGTGAAGCATATTTGGCATTTATATTCCAGATAGAGAATGTTTTTATGAGGGGGCAACACATCTGTTTTGGAAATAGAAAATTGACTTTTAAAAATACTAATCCTGTTTTGTTTACAATGGAATGAAAGCCAAGAGCAGAAATCAGGAAGCTATAGCTTGTGGACCAGATTTGGCCCATTGCCTGTTTATATAAATAAAGTTTTATTGAAACACAGCCATGCTCATTAATTTTCATTTTGCCTGTGGCTGCTTTCACACTACAATTGCAGAATTGAGTAGTGGCAGTAAAGACTAAATATTGTAATGTCCCAAATCTAAGTATTTATCTGGCCCTTTAGAAAAAAGTTCATTGATCACTGGCTTTAAGTATATTTTACTAGCATCTTTTTGCTAGTAGGACAAGGAGATTATGAACACATCTCATTTTGGTTCAAAACTTCAAAATATAAAGATGTTAATTGGCATTCTTCAAACAATTTTTCATTAAATTTTTTAGAAATAATATCTTTTCTACAGTCCTTATAGACACTTTAATGTGTTAAGAGTACATTGGCAATCTGGAGGAGGGTGCACAGTATTTCAGAAGTACAATTGATCAAGAATCCTTCTTACCCAGAACACTTCTGCGGACTGTGTTTCCTCAGAACATACTGAAATACTGAACATTGTGAGTTACATAAATGTATTGGGTTTTGGGGTTGGTTTTTTTGTTTTGTTTTTGTAGATAACACCAAGTATAGTTTCCAGTTCAAATTGGGTGACAGATGTTTAAAGCCAGAAAGCCATAGGTTTATTTTCAGTTTGATAAGACTTGAAGTTTTGGCTATCCTAATGCATTTTAGGTCTTGATTCATAGTTATGTTGAATTTATTTATAACTAACTGTGTGTTCTTATACTGTTTTCCAGAACTTAAATAAGCAGTCTTTTGACCTTGCAAAAGTACTGCTAAAAAGGACAGTCCAGACTATTGAGGCATGCATTGCCAATGTATGTATTTCTGCCTACTTTTATTCCATATTTGTATTGTTTGTAATCTAGTGAACTAATTTTGTTAGAATCTCTTATATGTATGTTTGTTTAGCCTATCATTTTCATCTACTCAGAGCAAATATGAAGTGATATATACAAATGTAACTAAGGTTAAAGAAATGTAGCATTGTTTTTAAATAGCATAAGATGGAGGATGATACTTTATGAAGGCTTTGCTACAACCCCTGCTTTGTCTTCTGCTGCCTTTGTATTTATAGGTATCTTTTTATCTCCTGAATATGTTGATGTCTTTCACTTTTCTCCCTTAGTGTTCACCTTTAGGTCTCTGCTCTGTCTTTATCTTCAGTTTCATGCCTTCCTAGTCATTCCATCGAAACACTTTTGTTTCTTCATCTTGAATACTTCTTGTATAGTGATTTAAAAATACCTTTTCTTTTCTTTTTTTTTTTACTTTATTGAATAGAAGTTTATTCTGTTAAGATTTTTTCACTAAAATTACAATAATTTTGAACCAAAAACTGTATTTACAATTTCACTCCCTAATGGTTACGAATCGGGCTGCGAACCTCAGGTCAGCAGTTCGAAACTACCAGCTGCTCCGCGGGAGAAAGATGAGGCGTTCTGCTCC
>NW_006408748.1:2647795-2651714 GCF_000296735.1 Chrysochloris asiatica | reverse complement strand
AACCTCAAGGTCAGCAGTTCTAAACTACCAGCTGTTCCGCGGGAGAAAGATGAGGCGTTCTGCTCCTGTAAAGATTAACAGCCTCGGAAACCCTGTGCAGGGTCACTATGAGTCGGAACCGACTCCACGGCATATAACAACAATAGTACAGCATTTAATTTCCTTGTTGTACCTTTCCTCCCATTCATATCCATTTTTTCACATGCTTTATATAAAAATTTTATCTTCTTTCTCTATATATTTTGACACTGTCTTGAGATTTATAATTGAATGACTATAATTATTTCTTGAATTGTTACATACCCAAAATTTGCCTAGCCATTTCCCTATTGTCTTACCATTTAGGGTCTTATAATATTTTCTTCATTAATCATTTTTATGAATGTGACTTTTATCTTTTATTGAATTATTTTCTCCAGGTGTTATTTTGTCAAATAATACCAAAAAGTTCATCCTATAATGACTTGATAATAATTTTATTTATATATATATGTTTGGAGATTGCTTGTTCTATTGTATAGGTGATTGTCCCATTATGTGTTTGTAATTGCAACACCTATTGGTGTGGTGCTGTGGGCTAATGCACTAGACTGCAAAGCTTATTTGAACTGCAAGGTTGGTGGTTCAAGTTCACCATCCGTTACTTGGAAATCTTATACAGAGTCACTATGGGTCAGAAATGACTCAGTGACACTTAATAGTAACAACATTATGCATCATAAAGAGTAAGGTGACTCCATTGGCTAAGCAGTGGACTTCAAATCACAAGGTCAGCATTTTGAACCTACCAACTGTTTCAAGGGAGAAAGATGAGGTGTTCTGCTCCTGTAAAGATTTTTTTTTTAAATCCTCAAAAACCCAGGGTTACTATGAGTCACAACCTACTCAGTGTCACAACAACATTATGCATTATCCCCTTTACTTGTGTACGTAATTCCTGGTTATATTGTACTTTTAAAAAGAACATGTTTATAGACAATCCATGCAGGTGATTTAATGAAATGTATGTTTAATTTTTGTTTTTAATGTTTTCTATAGTTTTTCAATCAAGTCCTGGTGCTGGGAAGGTCTTCTGTAAGTGATTTGTCAGAACATGTGTTTGATCTGATTCAGGAACTTTTTGCTATCGATCCTCATTTATTATTATCTGTCATGCCACAGCTTGAATTCAAACTGAAGGTAGGATTGATAAAACAATTTTTAACCCTTTAATCCTCAAGGTGAAAATGTATATCATGTAATTTTTCTCTTAACTGTAAAAAAAATAAAATAGAAATTCCATTTATATCTCCTCAAACAAAATTTAAAACTGGTACTATATTCACCACTTAGCTAAACTTGAAGAAATAACACTTTACATTTGTTTAATACAATGTTCTACTTTTTAAAGATTTTTTATATCTTAATATCTTAGTTGGTCTTTAAATCAAACTGATATAATTGGGTCTTATATCACAGTTTTGATTTTTGAGTTGGAAAACTTAAAGATGAAGTACTTTGCCCTGTCATAGTCAAAGCAAGTATGAGATTTGTTGTGTATGTTGTAAAGGACACTGTAATTGGCTTTTAAGAAACTCAGGTTGTAGGGAAAATATAGAGAACAACTTCTAGAGAACTTCTAGAGACTTTATGTGTCTAGTTTTTGTTTTGCTTTTGTCTTTTACTATTAAGAATTTATTTTAAAAGCAGCCCAAAATATGTACATACCAAATTATTTCTGAGTATAAGACATTAAAATATTGCTCATCTATGACACTGTTGGGTAAAGCACTTGGACTGCAAGTACGGTTTGAATCCCAAGTCAGAGTTCAAACTCACCAGCTGCTCCTTGGAAAAACCCTATACAGGGTCGCTATAAGTCAAATCTGAGTAGGTGGCACTTAGCAACAACAGTCTAGTTTTGAGGAGCCTTTATGGCACAGTGGTGAAGTAAGCACTTGACTGCTAACTGAAAAGTTGGTGGTTCAAACCTACCAGCCATTCCAAAAGAGAAAGATGTAGCAATCTGCTTCTCAGCCTTGGATTTACAGCCTTGGAAACCACCCTGTATGCCCATTTTGCTCTGTCCTACAGGGTCTCTTATGAGTCAGAATCAACTGAATGGTAATGAGTTAATCTAGTTCTATAGAGTCTGAACATATCAAATCAAACCTCTTAAGTAGGACTGCCATGATAAGATGGCATAAAGTGATGGAGAAATTAATGTTTAGATTTCCTTTTTATGGACATGGACAGTAAACAGAGGGAGGCTAAGCCAAAGTAGTTGTGAATACTTTATTCTTTTATGATTGGAAAAAAGCTCTTCTTGCCAACAAGTTGAATTCAGCTCAAAGTAAACTTTATTTGACTTATTAGAAGTATTTTCTCTCTTTTGTTGCTAGAATTAAATGTTTGAACTTAAAAATCGGGTAATATTGTTTAGAGATCCAGATATTTGGTCTTTCTTTTAAAAAAAAAAGATATAGTAACATGGCAGCAGAATGACTAGAACTGAGTAGTAACACCTTTCTAAATTGGTATGTGAGCTCTCCAGTTTATCACAGTCCCCATGATGGCTTTCTTCTTTGATATAATTTAATTTCATAGTCCCAGTCTTAAAGGCATATCTTTATTCCTTGTTTAGTATGTCAACACTATAGTCATTAAATGTTATAGCTGACTGTGTGGTATATTTAAGTATATTATATTGAACAGAAGGCCATTGTTTTTGTTTTTTCTATGTTCTTAGGCAAATTTCCTTTTTTTAAATCTCTATAATGAACTACTATTGTGTCTAAATTATTGTAGCAATCAAATGTTTTGTTTGCTTTCAATATAGAGGTTCCATCACCTGTATTCTTTTGTGCTCCTGGCTGCAACCGTAGCTTGTACGGGTATTAGTTTTCTCATCACAAATGAAGAAACAGATTCAGATTAGTTGTGTTTCATAGTAGTCTTGGCAGGAAATTCACCACATTTTACATTTAAGATTCACTGCTGCTGCCATCACTGCCACCTGTTTTTAATATCTGACATTCAGAGAGAAGGAAAAAAAACAGTGATATTTATGTTTATTCCTAAAATTTAAAAGCATTGGAGTCTTGGTGGTGTATTGTTGGTTAGTACGCTGGACTGCAAAGTTGGTTTGAATTGCAAGGTTGGTGGTTCAGGCTCACTGACTACTCCTTGGAAACCCTATACAGGTTCTCTGTGGGTTTGAACTGACTCAACGGCACTTAACAGCAACAATATAAAAGTCATATTTGTCTTAATAAGGTTGTAGTAAAAATTAACTTTTACAGAGTTTCTGAATGAATTACTTTGTACTTATAAACAATAGTGTAGTTAGTTACCTTTTATGGCTAGCATTGGAAAGAAATGAAAACTTGAAGTGACTTTATTAATAAGCTGCTAATGTAGAATTTCCGGTTTTACCCACTTTTAGTTATTCATGTATATATATTGGGATTTGTAACTCAGATAACATATGATGTAATCTCTTTAATGGGATCATGTTCTCTTTGGGATAGGTATAATACAGTTGTAGATCAGAGATAACAAATGATTGCTACACAAGAAAAACATTACCAACACTGTAGCCATACTCCTACATCACTCAAGTGCTGGTGAAGGCTATGTGCCATCGAGTCGGTTCTGACTCATAGCAACCCTGTATACGGTTTCTGAGGTGGTAAATCTTTAGGGGAACAGAAAGCCTCATCTTTCTCCCTTGGAACTTCTGATAGTTTAGAACTGCTGACCTTGAGATTAGCAGCCTGACTCACAACCACTACTACCAGAGCGCCTTACATCACACAAGTAGTATACTTTAAATTATAAAGAGGGAGGGAGGGATTATAACCATGGCAATGAAACGACATATACGATAGAATGTAAAACTATGTTCTCCCATGTAAACTATCATATAATTCACACTAAA
>NW_006408748.1:2634383-2647695 GCF_000296735.1 Chrysochloris asiatica | reverse complement strand
ATAGAGAGGGAATATGAAAAGAGAGACCAGAGAATAGTAAAGATAAATGAAGAGAGAGGAAAAAAAGAGGGTGGAATGAGAAACAAGAAAATATTAAAAAAAAAAAAAAAAAGCAGAGCTAGAAAGGATAAAAAAGGGAGGGTGGTAAATAAATTCTCACTGAGCTTTTTATTTCTGTAGTTTATGAACTGTCCTTCTGTGTCTTAGTTATCTAGTGCTGCTATAACAGAAATAACACAAGTAGATGCTTTTAGGAAACAGAAATTTATTGTCTCACAGTTTAGGAAGCTAAAAGTCCAAATTCAGAAAGTCAGTCAGCTATAGGGGGAGACTTTCTCTTTGTCAACTTTGGAGAAAGAGCCTTTACCTTCCTTTAACATCTGTAAACCCAACATTGTTTGCATATTTCCATGCATCTTGCATCAGTCTTCCTCTGGATCTAGGAATTTCACAGTGCAGGAACCACAAGTCCAACGGATACACTCCATTCTCACTCTTCTTTCTTGGTGGTCCTTCCTCCTCTGCTCACTTCTCTCTCTTATCTTTGCAAGATGAAATATGTTGCAGCCACACCTCCGAAGAAACTTCCTTTCAATTGATTGGCTGCTTGTAGCAGATCCCATCATGGAGGTGATTACATTATATTAGATCTCGTCATGGTGAATTATTGTATCTAACTGCCAAACCATAGAGACTCCCAGCCCAGCAAGTTGACACAAAACCCTAACCATTACATACTATCAGTTGAAATAATCATTAATCTATTAAAATAGTCACTTGTAAGCAGGGTAAAACTTTCACTCATTCCAGTGTTTGACATTTAAAGAATAGATTAACTGTTCTTAACTAAAAATTATGTTACCCAGTAAACTAGACTTATCAGACGGCCTTCAACTCTGTACTGTTGTCACTTCGTCAAAGAATATCATTTTATTGTTCATAATTATAAGTGTTAAAACTTGATAACAATTTTCATTTTTTCCATGCTTGATAAGTGTGCTTGTTGTATCCACACACCCTCTATTTTTGAGAGTTAAAATATTAGTAATGAAGGATATTATTCCTGTGGTTTTAATTTCAAAATAACTTTAGCTTTTTCTCTTTTCAACACTAAAAGTTTTTTATTGGATTTCTAGTGTTGCTTGAAACGTACAGTGTATCTGAATGCTAAAACATTAGTAGTTGCTATTTAAGTATTACATTTATTTTCCTAGTGAATAAGTGACATTAAAACGTGGCATTACTAGTGAAATTGGAACAGCACTTTAATGCCATGTATTGGTTCTGGTTAAGAAACTAGGAAGACCTTAATGAAAAACAACTTTTAAGTTTTACAACTTTTTGTAAAGTTCAGTTCACATAACCATTTAGATCCGCTTAGGAATCTTGCTCTGCTATTAAAATTAGTTTTCCTGAATCTTGGCATTCATTAATGCCATGTTCTCCAGTTAGAAAGGGACATATGATTAAAACTTACATATCAAAACCTTAATTGGTATATGTTAACTTCTTTGGCATCTTTGTGGCTTTTTATATCAGAGTTTAAACTACAAGATAGATTTCTTTAAAAGAAAGCTTATATTAGGACAGAATTTGCAACTTTATTCTTAACAGAATTTTTTACTAGGGCACTTACAAAATGTTAATATTGAATGATTTTCTTATTTCTATAGCATCTATAATGAATGTGTAAATTGCAAACAAGCTCTGACACATGCATAAATTAACAGGTGGGAGGGTGTGAAATAAGAGCAAAGAACCACATGATCTAATATGGACTCATAATAGAAGTAAACATATGATATTTTGAAGTTCTCATTATAAGCAGAAATATGAAATTGTGCTTTGGTAAATAATTCCAGGCTTTTTTCTCTCTCTTTTTACTTCTTAGAGCAATGATGGAGAAGAACGTTTAGCTGTTGTTCGACTTCTAGCTAAGTTGTTTGGTTCTAAAGACTCTGACTTAGCAACACAGAATCGTCCACTTTGGCAGTGTTTTCTTGGACGGTAAGAGAACATGTAATTCTGATTTCTGTGTTTTAGAGGCCAGTTAGTAAGCTTCACTTGATTAAAGCCACACATAAAAACTTCAGGTGACATCTGCTAGTTTACGTGGTATCTGTGTCCTGTATCTGGTATCTGTAAACATTTGTCCTGCAATTTATTCTTTGATGGAGAATAAAATGTAGGACAAATGTTTTTAGAAAGCTTGTTTTTTACCCACATAACACTTTACCTTTTACTTGTGTGTTTGTGTGCTAAAATTATATCATTAAAATAAATAGATAACATTTGTAGTTGTTCTAAATCTTCAGATTTTTTAATAACTCATGAGACTAAAGATATACTGGTCCAATTTTAAGAATCTATGGCAGTTGCCAGTATAGCAACTTATACTAGGGCTTATCTTTTGGGTCTGTGGCTTATCTAATTGCATAATGTACTTTTAACTAGATTGGTATAGTTGTCTGACTCTTAAATTGAATATATCATTGCTCTTAACTCATAGTTATAAATGTCTTCTTAAAACAGAATGATAATGTTTTAACATGATTGAGAAGTGTATTTGTACAATTAGTATTCTAGAGAACATTTGAGGTTTATTATTGTTTAGCTCAGCTGCCTCAAAATTTTAGTAAACAATTATAATCCTGTATGTATTAATTATGATAAACAAATCTGAGACATTTCTGACACTATAATTTTATCTTAGCATATATTGGCTCAGAACTGTCCATTTTGAAGCTCTTAAGGAATAAATAACAAATATTCAAATAGTTGCTTTATTCCATAAGAATTTAATATAGAAAGAATGAAGCAATTAAAACTAATACAAATACAGAGAAAGAATTCTCTGCCCCTATATTTATAGCAAAACATTTGAAATAAAAATACAAGACTTAGTTTTTATCTGGGTTACTTATAAAAGCTGTATCAGCTGTATTAGCTCTTTACATTCATCATTTTCCACTCACCACTAACTCTCATGATGTTTGTCTAGTTCATAGAAACAAAGAAATGTTGTCAGTCTTTCTGTTCTTTTGTATTATTTTTCTTAAATACAGGTTTGCATTTGAATACTTTATAGTACTACTTGACTGTAAAATAATGTTTCCTTTTTACTTACAGTTAGAAATTTATAAATCTAAATAAAAGGTTTTATTAAAATGTGATGATTGACTCAGGATAAGAAGTCACAGACATTAAGATATTTACTAAACTTTAGTATAATATTTTATGAAGTCACTTCAAAAATAAAATATTCCCTGCTGTATAAAATTTGCATCATATGTAATTGACAATTTATGTTTAAAACCTTGCCCAATAGTAAGTTTATAGTTGAAAGTTGCTCACCTTCACGAAAAAAAAAAAAAGGATAGTGGGGGGATTAGGAAAGAATAATGAAGATGATTATACAATATGATGAAAACAGTTTGTATCACTGAATTTTGCATGTAAAATATGTTAAAATGGCATATTAAAAAGTTTCCTCTTCACCTGTGGGGAGTGGGGAAGAAGTTGCTCACTTAACCTTGTTGTATAAAGTTTTGATTTTATATGTGGTATTTTGTGCAGTAGGCATTTTTAAAGAGCTAAAACGCTATACATGCTAGTCCTGGCCAGTTGCACTCATTTTTAAACTTCTGGCTCCTCCGTTTATATGTATAGTCTTGCTTTCCTTCTCGTCCTCCCCAGTATTTTCCTCTTAAAGCTTATTTTTTAAACAGACTGTGCAGTTACAATTTATTTTTTAAACACTTAAATTTTTTGACCCTAGAAACTTGGTAGTTGGAATCGGTTCCAACTCATAGTGACCCTGTACAGGGTTTCCAAGGCTGTAAATCTTTACAGGAGCAGAAAGCCTCATCTTTCTCCCGCGGAACCGCTGGTAGTTTCGAACTGCCGACCTTGAAGGTTAACAACCCGATTCGTAACCACTATGCTAGGGGGTTATTTATATTGTGTTTAGTTTGTTTTTGCATGATAAACAAATTTTTTAAATGTGTTTATGAAATTATGTATCTGTTCATGTATGAGTACTACATTTATGTTCTTCCTTTAGAGCATGTTAGCTATCCCCAGAATAATCAACAAGCTCCCTTATCAGTGACTGTTGATTATAAACATTTATAATCCTTACGTTGTTGTTGTTGTAATCCTTATAAGATATGCCTTATTTGAAAATAGTTTGGTTAAAAATTAATATTTAGCAATCTTTTGTAGATTTAATGACATTCATGTTCCCGTGAGATTAGAAAGTGTGAAATTTGCCAGTCACTGTTTAATGAATCACCCAGATTTAGCAAAGGATCTCACAGGTAAGCTCGCTGGTTTATTATAAATTTTAGAGTAAGCACATTAATATATTTTAGGGGTAACTTATAACCCAACTTAATTTTCTAAACCAGTTAATTCAGAACCAACTCAACAGCACTTAATAACAATGTATCTGTCATGGACTAGTAAGTGATTTCATGTTTATATGATAAAATTGCATTTGAAATCTTAGCATTTTAATCCTTTGGAATTTTTTTGGAAATCATATTTTAGTAAAATAAATTATTCCTTGTAGCATTGAGTTTGAGCACAAATTACTATTTGTGCATAATAATTGTAGTAATGGTGGTGGTAATGTGTGGGTTCCAACTTATAGCAACCCTTTATAGTGTTTCCAAGGCTGTAAATCTTTACGGGAGTAGAATTATAGTAGTATGCCAGCAATAAAGGGAAAAGTGATTATCTCCTCTACTAGAATTTCTTTCATTCTTTGCTTTAACTCAGAGCATTTAAACTGACCTTTCTTTCAGAAAATTAACCACAAAAAGAGGCGATAACATTTCTTTCGTTTTCATATTGTGAGTTATTTTAGAATATTTTTTAGAAGTCATAGAATTTTAGTTTAGATTTTATATTATGTTGAACACAGGTAGGTGTCTGCCAGCTAACTTCGTATATTTTTTTTTCCATTTTAAACATAGTTTTTATGTCATAGATTTATTCTTTTCAACAAATCATCTCTAAGCAAATGGCAATTTTCTAAGTACAAATATTTTTAGATCCAGTAGGTGCTATTTTACAGTTAAAATATAATAGAACTCTTTGTAAAATTTTGTTTATAAAAATGTGTAGACTGTCTGATAATTGTATTAACAATATCTCTATTAAAGTCAGAAAAACATTATGATAAAAGATATGATTGATATACTGAATATTTCTTAAACCAAAGCACACTTTTTAACAGTTTTAACTATTTTACATTCGTAATTTCCTTTGCTCAAAACAGAGCCCTAATTTAAGCCACTGTTTGAATAGGGTTCAGAATGTAGGTATTTTTCTTATAGGATATCTTTGTTTCAGGATGTGCTGCAAAACAGTAACTGACAAATGTGACTATGTTAGTTAGAATTTGTAGCAAAATAAACCCTAATTTATATCTGCCAACAGATACCAACAAATTTCTGTGCCCAAGGTTACTACAGTATTGAGGTCAGAACATGATCTTTCATATGGTCAGACTTTGTTTACTAAATAATGTGGTGGTGGTGGTAGTGATTGTATAGGGTAAAGTTGGTTCTGACCCACAGTGACCCTGTGTAGGATTTCTGAGGCTCTAAATCTATATGGGGAGTCCTGGTGTGGCGCTGTGGGTTAATGTGCCTGACTGCAGAGCTGTTTGAACTGCAAGGTCAGCGCTTCAAGCTCACCAGCTGTTCCTCGGAAACCCTATACAGGGTCACTATGGGTCGGAACTGACTTGACGGCACTTAACAACAACAACAAATCTATATAGAGCAGAAAGCCTCATCTTTCTCCCGCAGAACAAGTGGTAGTTTCGAAGTACTGACCTTGAGGTTAGCAGCCCAACTTGTAACCACTATGCTACATGAGCTCCTTAAATAATACTGTCATAAAAACCAAAGGAAAAACCTTAATGGGTTCTTCCAAAGCAGCATTACTTTCCAAATGACTTTTCTTTGATTGTACTCGACATGCTGGAAGAAGGATGCCCTTATAATAATTTTTACTTTTTTTTTTTTTTTTTTCCATTTATAACTGGAATTCTAAACTATGTAAATCAGATATATTGTGAAATTTAAATTTCCAGAATTGTTCTTGTCTGGTCCAGGATTCCCCCCCCCACCCCACTACCGTTGAGTTGACTGACTCATTGTGACCCAATCATGTAGATTAGAATGGTTCCTTAGGAATTCTTAAACTAAATCTTTATGGAAGCAGACAACCTCATCTTTCTCCCATGGTGGGGCTAGTGGGTTTAAGCTGTCAACCTTTCATTTTCAGTTAGTTGCCCAATGCTTAACCCACGGCATCACCAGGGCTTCTTTGGTCCAGGTTGTTGTGTTCTTCTGAGTTAGTTATAGCTCTTAGCAACCCTGTATAGGGTCTCCAAAAGCAATGTTGGGTTTGAACCTGCTGACCTTGTGGTTATTCTAAAGGGCCACACCAGGGCTCTTGGTCCAAGATAAACTTTATTTATTAAGACATGAACATGTACTAATAGTGGTCTGGTTTAGTTTATTTTATGATTGCATACTACATTGCATACGCAAAAATAAAATGACTTAAATTCATGTCACATTTTAGCAAACATTGTTTAGTATGGACAAAAGTTAAAGCATTAATCTTTTCCATTATTTTGATTCATAATGAATTGGGTAGCTAACAACAGCTTAACTTTTCTGTTATTACAGAATATTTGAAAGTTAGATCACATGATCCAGAAGAAGCTATTCGTCATGATGTTATTGTTACTATAATAACAGCTGCCAAAAGAGACCTTGCTTTAGTCAATGATCAGCTGCTTGGCTTTGTAAGGGAAAGAACACTGGACAAACGGGTAAATCTGAGGAGTTTTCTTATTTTGCTTTTAATGTATTTATTTACTGTGTCTATTGGGTATTACTGTGTTTAAATTATTTGCTAGGTAGTAAAGAAGATATTTGTGTTACATTTTAAGTGTTTGTAGGTGAAAGTCAAATTAATAAAAGCTAGTAATTTGTCTGTTTTCAATGTACCCCTCCTCTTGATTATATTTTTGAATAAACAGTGAATTCTGTAGTTCTTCAGACCCTTGACACAGGCTTATCTTCTAGGTTCCTTTTATAAAACAGCAGCTAAACTAAACAAAGTTTTTATTTTATCCTGTTACTTACACAAGAATAATGTTAGGTTAACTATATGTATTTTCCTTAGCATTTCCAAAAGTGACTGTCTTGTATAACTTAGCTGGGTCCATCATTCACTGAACTAAAAGAATATCTTACTTCCTAAGAAAATGATATTTTCACATTGCTAGGTGTGGCGCTAAAGGAGCTCTGGTAGCGTAATGGTTACAAATCGGGCTGCTAACCTCAAGGTCAGCAGTTCTAAACTACCAGCTGTTCTGCGGGAGAAAGATGAGGCTTTCTGCTCCCGTAAAGGTTTGCAGCCTCGGAAACCCTGTGCATGATCACTATGAGTCGGAACCGACTCCACAGTACTTAACAACAACAACAACATGTGTGGTGCTGTAGGATCAGCATTGGACTGCAAAACACATGGTCGGCAGCTCAACCCCACCAGCTTCTCCTCAGAAATCCAATACAAGGTTGACTTGACAGCACTTAACAGCAAAGGCAGACATGGCAGTTATGTATTTACTTTTATTGTGCGATTTCCTCCATTTGAGGAAGCAACAGTACTTGCTAAGGAATAATGTCGACCATAGACAAGAAATAGGCCTACAAAGCAGACTGATTTGACATGCTACTTATTAATATCATTAACAAAGGTTGCCTTGCAGTATGCTGTTTATTTGAAGCATAGTTAAAAGCTTGCTGGAAATCAGTATGGTTTAGCTATAGTTTTTGGGTTTAGCTATAGAAAAGGAATTGTTCTTGGTTTTGATATTTAGCGAGAAGATAGTCTTTGAGTTCTTAGTTTTAAAATAGTTATAGGCAGATTGTTGTGTGCTGTTGAATTAGTTATGACTCTTAGCAACACTGTATAGGGTTTCTAAAAGCAATGTTGGACTCTTTTTAATTTATTCAACAATATCAGCCATTCTAATTGGAAGATTTTATTCCCTTTTTTTTTTTTAATTTAAGTGAAATGACACTCCACCTAGTGGCTTGTTGGCAACTCCCTCCCTTCCCCCTCATATTAGTTATTGCCATTTGTGAAATTTCTTTTAGAAAGACTTCACTCCTGCTTTTCTCCATGTTTGTTTCATAGTTCCAAGAAGAATGAGTTAAATGAATCTTTCTAAGACCAAATGATGTATTCAGAAGAGCACTTACTTGATGATTTAGGGCCCAGATTTTGGTCTAACTTAGATGACCTTCGTAACCTTTATGAAATGTGTTTTCCATAAAATGTGGGGACTGGATTTAATCTTAGATTTCATTATTCACATTTTTGGTTTTAATACTACTTTTTCCACAAACTTTTTGAAGCTACCTTATATAGTAGTTGTTATTAAGTGCTGTCGAGTCAGTTCTGACTCATAATGACCCTTTATAGGATTTCCAAGGAGCAGCTCATGGGTTTGAACTGCTAACCATGAACAGTCCAGTGCTTATCCTGCAGTGCCACACCAGGTCTCCCCCTTGCATTTTGTTGTTGTTAAGTGCCATCGAGTTGGTTCCAACTTATAGCTACTCTGTACAGGATTCCTCAGAGTGGTTGGTGAGTTTGAACTGCTGACCTTGCAGCTCAAACTAACCTTGCAGTCTAGCACATTATCCCTGCCATGCTACACCAGGACTCCCCCCTTGCATTAAGACCTGTTAAACTTTATCTGTTACCTACTATTTCAAGAAAGCAGTTTTATTTTATCCACTAAGAAACCTAAAAATGAGAAAATGATCCCAAAAAAATTAGAAGGAAGTATTTATTTAATTAAAGAAATCAACTATCTCACCCACTGTCATAAAGTCAGTTTTGATTCAGAGAGTAAATTTTTACAGGAGCAGACTTCTTTCTCCTCTAGATGACTAATGGGTTTGAATCGCTAACTGACACCACCACCACCAAGGCTATAAAATCAAATATGCTGTTGTTAAGTGCCATCGAGTCATTTTCCACTCATTGTGACCCTATATAGGGATTCCAGGGAGCAGCTAGTGAGTTTGAACTGCTGACCTTTCTGTGAGCAGTGCAGTGCTAATTTTGCAGTACCACACTGGGACTCCAAAATCAAATATTTTGTTGTTAGGTGCCGTCAAATCAGTTCCAACTCATAGCAATCCTATGCACAACAGAAATAAACAATACCTAGTCCTACACCATCCTAACAATCAGTGCTACACTTGAGCCCATTGCTGCTGCATCTGGGTCACATACCTTTTTGATTATTTTTGTTACATTTTATTATGACAGTTCTTACTGTAGGTGTTTATAGTCTCCTTCCTCTTTACCCACCTCCCACCAACTTTCCTTCTTTAGTAAAAGCTTTCCAAGAGTCTGCCACTAATAGCTATGTATGACTGAATAAACCATTTGCCACAATATACCAAGTAGGAAGTTCATTTAAGGTGCTTCCTAACTTTTTAATTGCAAAATTCATATACAGAGTTGTGTACTCTTTATACTGATGAGCATCAAACAGTTGTTGTTGTTAAGTGCTGTCAAGTTGGTTCCGACCCATAGCAACCCTGTATAGGGTTTGCAGGGAGTGGCTGGTGAGCTTCAACCACCGACCTTGGGGTTCAAACAACTTTGCAGTCCAGTGCATTAGCATACAGAGTTGTGCACTCTTTATTCTGATTAGCATCAAATGGTTGTTGTTGTTGTTAAGTGCTGTTAAGTTGGTACCAACCTATAGCGACCCTGTATATGGTTTCCAAGGCACGGCTGAACCACCTACCTTGTGGTTCAAATGACTTTGCAGTCCAGTGCATTAGCCCACAGTGCCACACCAGGACTCCAGGATCAAATGATAGGGCCTGTTTTATAGTTAGAATTATTGTTGTTAAATGCCATTAAACCTGTTCCAATTATAGCAATCCTATATAGGTTTTTCAAGGAGCAGCTGGTGGGTTTGAACCACTGACCTTGCAGTTAACAATCCAGTGCTTATCCTACAGCACCATTCTAAGACTCTATAAAATTAAATATATGTTGTCTTTTATTACATTTAATCAATTTTAAAATGTGGCCAATTATTTTTAGAGAAAATAAATGAAATATGCTGTAAGATTTATTTATTTGCTTTACTTTGAAGGAAATGAAAAATTGATAAATTAGCAGTGTTTTCATTTGATAATGAATCTCCCTTCTAAGTAGAAACATTTAAAACTGTTAGTAAAGCAACTTGCCTGTTTCTTACGGGGTGGGGACCTATTGTGCCAGTTTGTATGGATATGCAATTTAAAATAACAGCTGTATTACTTGCTAAAACATATCAGCCTCAGTTTTGTAATGATGAATATGCTTTTCTAGGAAAAATTATTGGGGAATGTTTTATTTTCCCTCTAAATTTTGATGGCAGTTTCTTTAATGTCATCTAGTCTCTCCTTTCTGTTGTACACTGATTAATCTTCCAGATAATTTTCTTTAAAATGTTCATGTCTAGTTCATACAATAAACTTGATACTTTCTAGTGGCGAGTAAGAAAAGAAGCTATGATGGGTCTGGCTCAGCTTTATAAGAAATACTGTCTTCATGGTGAAGCAGGAAAGGAAGCCGCAGAGAAAGTGAGCTGGATAAAGGACAAACTTTTGCATATTTATTATCAGAACAGCATTGATGACAAGTAAGTCTAATATATACAATGGTAATGTAAAACTGCATTTAATATTTTTCAAATGCAATTCATTTTTATCTAATTTTCAAATGTAAATTATTTCTAAATTTGGAAATCACATTCTGCTTATTTGTATATACTGTGTTTAAATAAAACTAATCAAGATTATATAGTAATAAAGTGAAATAGACAGGGGCTTTGGAACCAGATCTGAGACCAAAAGTTAACTCTGTCTCTTGTTAGCTTTGTGCTCTTAAACAGGTGACTTTAACTTCTGTGAACCAAGCTTCTAACTAAAAGGGAGAATAATAATGCTTTTGTAATGGGATTATTATGTAGATTAGTCAAATAATAAATGTAAAAATCCTTAGCTCAATGCCTAGCAATGTAGTATTGTTTAATAACTTTGTTGTTGTTACACGCTCATAGTTCCAACTTGTAGCGACTCTGTATAGGGTTTCCAAGGAGCAACTGGTGAATTTGAACCACCACCGTTTCAATTCAAACCAACCCTGCAGTCCAGTGCTTTTCCTACAGCACCACACCAGGTCTCCATTTGAGGCGCTGTGGGTTAATGTTCAGGACTGCAAAGTCATTTGAACCACAAGATAGGTGGTTCAAGCTTACCAGCTGCTCCTCAGAAACCCTATACAAGGTCACTATGGGTCAGAACCAACTCCACGGCACTTAACAACAACAGCAAGTTATTATTTTGTTTTTTGCAAGACAATTTATTACAACGTAAGAATTACTATGCTGTTTTTATTTTCTGACTGTTAATTGTATATTAAATTGTATTAATGATACCTGATTTGCCAGGGGGTGGGGGTGGGTTATGATTTTTTTTTTTTTAATAGACTGGCACCTATGAATATGTATTGCATTGGTTAATGCATAAAACATAAAGAGCCTTTATGTTTTCTTATTCCAGTGATGTTGAATGGTGTATATAAGCTTAGCCAGAAGGGTATTCCAATATTGTTGAGGAGTTTATACCATGGAGGAAAGAGATCAGATGTTCACACTGGGACTCCAAAATAAAATATTTTTGTTGTTGTTAGGTGCCGTCGAATCGGTTCCAAGTCGTAACAATCCTATGCACAACATAAAAAAAAAAAAAACACTACCTAGTCCTATACCATCCTAAGAATCAGTGCTACGCTTGGGCCCATTGCTGCTGCATCTGCATCCTGATTATTTTTGTTACATTCTATAATGACATTTCTCACTGTAGGTTCCCCTCCCTGGGTTTTTGTGTTGTTAACTAAATAACAGCACAAAGCTAACAAGGAACAGAGTTAACTTTTGGTCTCAGACCTGGTTCCAAAGCCATGTCTATTTCACTTTATTACTATATAATCTTGATTAGAGTTTTATTTAAACACAGTATCACAGTATATACAAATAAGCAGAAAGTAATTTCCAAACTTAGAAATAAATTACATTTGAAAATTAAATAGAAATGAATTGCATGGGAAAGGAACTAAACTATAATCAGATGCAATTAGTTTCTTGAGTTATGAGCTATGCTTCGGGTCACAGTTTTATATGTAGTATTAAAGAATCTGATCTAGTTCTGGACTGCTAACGAATAGATGAACAGCTTACCATCCTGGTAACATTTTTGGAAGAAATGTGTCATGCCAGCAAATCGTAATATGACAGCCACAAATAGCAGCTGTAGCATTAAGTTTAAAACAACAGTATTGAAAATATCTCATGGAAAGGACCTGATGACATTTTGGTCTTTTCCATTATACTTGCCTACATAGCTATCACCATTGGTATAGTTACATTTCATGAGGTGGGTAAAATTTTAAATGACTGTTTTTATAAAAATTAGATTGTGGTGTGTATGGTTTTTTGTTTTGTTTTGTTTCATTTCACAGGCTGTTGGTAGAGAAAATTTTTGCTCAGTATCTTGTCCCCCACAACCTGGAAACAGAAGAAAGAATGAAATGCTTGTATTATTTATATGCTAGTTTGGATCCAAATGCTGTAAAGTAAGTTACTTTTTGAATGACTAGAGTATCTTAAACCTTTCATAAAATTACTTCACCTAATCTAAGAAATTGGTTTTGATGGAGTTGTTGCTTCTTTTAATCAAATCATTTGTTGTTGTAAAGTGCCATTTAATCAGTTCTGACTAATAGCAATCCTGTATGGGATTTCCAAGGAGCAGCTGGTGGGTTTGAACTGCTGACCTTGTGGTTAGCAGTCCAGTGCTGGTGGGTTTGAACTGCTGACCTTGTGGTTAGCAGTCCAGTGCTTGTCCTACAGCACCACATCAGGACTCCAATTAAATCGATTACAGTAGGTAAATATTTTTAAGGAAAACAAAAATATATATATATATGATTTAAATTCGAACCGACTCGACGGCACTTAACAACAACAATGATTTAAATTCAGGTAAGTTGAAAGTATTGAAGAGCAGAGATGTCAGCTTGAGGACTAAGGTGCGCCTGACCCAAGCCATGGTAATTTCAATAACCTCATATGGATGCGAAAGCTGGACAGTGAATAAGGAAGATCGTAGAAGAATTGATGCCTTTGAGTTGTGGTGTT
>NW_006408748.1:2627438-2633798 GCF_000296735.1 Chrysochloris asiatica | reverse complement strand
ACTGCCCTGCCTGGGCCAACCTCACAATTGTTGCCACACTTGAGCCCGAGCCCAGCAACGCTGCCACTTTGCCAATCCATCTCTCTGGGGGGTCTTCCTCTTTTTTTCTGACCCTGCACCTTTACTAAATATGATATACTTCTCCAGTGACTGGTCCCTCCTGACGATATGCCCAAAGTATGACAAACATGCTCTGGCCATTTTGGCTTCCAAGGAGCACTCTGACTGTACTTCTTACAACACAGATTTGTTTGTTCTGGGAGTTAGGACCTCAGCTATCATGTGTGCACACAGGCATGTGTGTATGGCTTTTAATTTTCATATAATTTTGAAAAGTTGCAAAAAGAGTAAAACCATTGCCATGCATATAAGGTGATGGAAAATACCATGACTTGAAACAAATGCACCTAAGTCCTCAAAATGACATCTTGCTTTTAACATATTTTAAAGAGGTGTTTTGTAGAAGATTTGCCCAGTGCCTTATATTTGATTTCTTGACTACTGCTACCATGGGTGTTGGTTATGAATCCAAGTATAAAATGGAATCCATGGCAACTTCAAACCCCTAGTTCTAAGTTTTGATTGCCATTTATATTTCAGAATATTAGGAAAGAATCTCTTTCACTGCCACTGAGTGAATTCCAACTCATAGCAAACCTCATATTTCTCCTGCAGAGTGGCTGGTGGGTTTGAACTGCTGACCTAGCTTGTTTTACAACGCCATCAAGCTCAGTGTAGTTTCTCAGGAGTGTTGTGGATACCTGAAAGTGTAGAGGGAACTTGTGAGAAGTGTTAAGAAAATCTACTGTCATGGGGAGAAGAGTAGAGTACACATACTCATTTAAATTTAACATTTTAAATCTATATTATTAAAAATTTCTCAAATGGTAAATGAGTAAATTTTCTAGTGCTTAAAATTTTAGAAAGTTGTAGACGAGTGATATTATATAAGGCTCTCATACAACAAGAAAGACAGTACAGTTGAATAATAGTATTGTTACATAAGGTGTTTTTCCATGTTTATAACTTTATTCACAGAGCTCTTAATGAAATGTGGAAGTGTCAGAACATGCTTAGGAGTCACGTACGTGAACTACTGGATTTGCACAAGCAGCCTACAGTAGGTTCATGATTTGTTTAAATCCATAGTTTATTATAGTGATTGATCGATGTTTCTGTAGTTTTGTAAGTGAACTGTATCTTAGATATGTTACTTTTCTAAATATTAAACATACTTCTAGAGTAACTTTCCATTTTAACTGAATATAGCAAAGTCTTATTTTGTGGTATGGGCAAAGAAACGTTTTCTGTTTTTTTACCACCTTTGGACATTGTGTTTATACCATTTATTAATTTTCAATTAATTCTAATCCTTAAGGTGAATGTTACTGTTGTTGTTGTTGTTGTGTGCTGTGGAGTTGGTTCCAGCTCATAGCGACCCTGTACAGGGTTTCTGAAGCTGTAAATCTTTACGGGAGCAGAAAGCCTCATCTTTATCCCGTAGAACAGCTGGTAGTTTTGAACTGCTGGACTGTGAGATTAGCAGCCCAATTCGTAACCACTATACTAACAGAGCTCCTTTGAATGTTACTAGAAGTCCTGTTTATTTTCAATGCATGATCCTTGGTCTTTCATTGCAGAATCAATGTCTCACTTGGGTTTCAGTTCTGTTTGTCTGTCTGTGTTAACAAAGATGTTCTGTCCAAAGTTTGCTAGGCAGAGAGAATTTGAATGATTTTCTCAATATACTTATGAAATTCATTTGAACTTATGTTTAACCAGGGGCCCATAGACAAACTCCTAAAGGGATCAAGGACAAAAGAACAGGAATTGACAAACTCTTTTTATAAAGGACTGTTGTTGTTAAGTGCCATCGAGTCAATTCCAGCCTATAGTGACCCTGTATAGGGTTTCCGAGGAGCAACTGGTGAGCTTGAACTGCTTAACTTGCAGTTGAAACAGCTTTGTAGTATGGCGCATTAACCCACAGTGCCATACCAGGACTCATAAAGAATGGGTAAACATGAGTAGCCATGGTACTGTAGTTTACCAACTCCAGATTCAAATAACTTAAAATTTCAAACAAATGATAAAGTAATACTTAATTGCAGTGAAAGAAAGGGAAGTACTATTTGGAGAGGAGTTTATCCTGAAGATACTTAAACAGGCCAAAAATAGATAATGTAATTATTACAGAAAAAATTTTTTTGTTCTTCACATTCTAAAAAAGTTTCTGTGGTGTGTAGTTTGATACTTGCTTGTATTATCTTCTGACAAGATAACTTCCCTATGAATATTATGTACTATTTTAACATTTTCATACTCTCCTACTAGCTAGCATCTTTCTATTTGTCTTAATAGCTGTTGCTATTTGTATTAATAGTTATTAATATTAAATGTTGTTATTAGTATTTAATAACTATTGTAATTCTTTGCTATTAGCCTTGTGTGTAGAAATGATTTGGTATTGTCCAGTGAATGGATTGTGATGAATTGATATTTACTTTATGGAAAAGGTACAATAATGTTGGTTTTTCTTACAGAAATTTGTTAACTCCTATATCTACTCTTTTTATTTATTTTCATTTCAGTCAGAGGCTAACTGTTCTGCCATGTTTGGAAAACTGATGACCATAGCAAGTGAGTATGTTAGTCACTCAGTAGAAGTGTATTATATTTGACCTCAAATCAGACAAATAATTTACCCAATGGTACTATCCGTTTAATACTAAGTAGGAGAAGATAATCCTTACCTTAACTTTATTTGTAAAAGCTAGTTAGGCTGATTTTCTTTCAATGGCTCAATATTAACTTTAAGGCTACTTGCTTTAAGTTTAGATTTGTTTTCTTTTAGTAATGTTAATTTTCTTAATTATGTAGAAAATCTGCCTGACCCAGGGAAAGCACAAGATTTTGTGAAGAAATTTAACCAGGTCCTTGGTGATGATGAGAAGCTGCGATCCCAATTAGAGTTATTAATCAGCCCAACCTGTTCTTGCAAACAGGCAGACATTTGTGTGGTCAGTAAATTATATTTTTATGTATGTCTTCCTTTATTATCTGTGGTGCTTCTAGCTCTCTTTCCTCCAGGAAAATGTTGAGGAGGTAGGGTGATGATTGGTCCTGGGAATTTGAGGAATACAGTGCATTGTATTTAGCAAACATTTCTTGAGTGAATTATAAGAATTTTTACAGGCTTATGCATGCGTTCATTTTCTCATATATGAATGTAGAAGTATCCCATATCAATAAGTCCACAATAGCAGCATACCCTTATTTGTGATTTCATTTATAGATAATATCATTCTTTTATAGACTTTTGATCTTATTCTAAGATTCCTTACTTTATAGAAAACCAGTCACTGACATTATCAGTGAACACTTTTTTTTTTTTTTTTTTATTCCATCAATATTATTTACTACCAGTTTGACTTTTTGTAAGTTATTAAACATTTCTGGGCCTTGTGTTCTTTATTTAACCAATATTATCAACTTCATAGGATATTTAAGAGAATAAGGTAAATGGATTCATTTTAATATAAATTGCCTAATACAGGAGTTCACACTGCCCTGTAGGATTTAAATCATAATAGTTTTTACGTTATTACATATATGTGACAAACATGCTTTGGATGAGGGCTATCAGGATGGATAAGAGAGAATTATTACAGTTATGTATGTTAAATTTTGCTCCAGAAAGGATGATGTTTCTGGATAGATATTAAAATCATAAGTAATAGGAACTATAATAAATAAATATATCAGCCATTCTTGATGGAGTATGATAAGGCTTTCTGCTTTTGTAAAGATTTATAGCTTCAGAAACCCTACACTGGTTCTCTGTGAGTTAGTATCAACTTTGTGGCAGTGATTTTGTCTTGGTTTATAGATACAGCATGGTCTGGTTAAGATCAAGAAGGTATTATTTTATTCAGTCTAGCATATAAGGACTCTTGTTGTTAAGTGCTGTCAAGCCCGTTCCAACTCATACTGAACCAATATAGGGTTTCTGAGGCTTTAAATCTTTGAGGGAACAGAAAGCCTTATCTTTTTCCCATGCAGCAGGTTGCTGGCTTGAACTACAGACCTTGTGGTTCACAGTCCAGTGCTTATCATGTGTAGCCAATATTTCCCCACAGGGTTCTATTGTTGTTAGGTGCCATTTGTAGGTACCAACTCATAACAACCTTATGCAGAAAAGAACGAAACACTGCCCAGTCCTGCACCAATCTCACAATTGTTACTGCACTTGAGCCCGTTGCTGCTGCCACTGTGACAGTCCCTCTTGTTGGGGGTCTTCCTCTTTTTTACTGACCCTCCACTTTGTCAAGCATGATGTCCTTTTCCAGGGAATGGTCCCTCTTGATAGTATGTCCGAAGTTGAAAGACAAAGTATGGCCATCCTGGCTTTTAAGGAACATCCTGGCTATGCTTATTCCAACACATATTGGTTTGTTCTTTTGACAGTACGAGGTACTTTTATTATTATTTTCCAGTACCATAACTCAAATGCATCAATTCTTTTACAGTCTTCCTTATTCCATGTATATGAGGCTGTAAAAAATAATCATGTTTTGGGTCAGGCACACCTTACACCTTAAACTGAAAGAGGTCTTGTGCAGCAGATTTGCCCACTGCAATACATCATTTGATATCTTGACTGCTGCTTTCATGAGGGTTGATGGTTGATCCGAGCAAAATGAAGCCTTTGACAACTTTAGTCTTCTCTCCATTTATCTTGATGCTATTTATCAGTCCAACTGTAAGGATTTTTGTTTTCTTTACAACCCATACAGAAGACTGTGGTCTTTGATCTTCATCAGTATTTTAAGTCTGTTTTCAGCAAACAAGGTTGTTCATCTGCTTATGGTAGGTTATTATGAGTCTTCCTCCAATCCTGATGCCACTTTTTTCTTCACGTAACCAAGTTTTCTTGGATTATTTGCTCAGTATACGGATTGAATAAGTTTGGTGAAAGAATACAACCCTGGTGCAAATTTTTCCTAATTTTAAACCATTCAGTATTCTCTTTTGTTTGTACATAGCCTCTTGGTCCATGTACAGGTTCCTCATGAGCACAGTTAAGTGTTCTGGAATATTCATTCTCAACAGTGTTATCCATAGCGTCTCATGATCCACACAATCGAAAGCCTTTGCATAGTCAGTAAAGCACAGGTAAACATTTTTCTAGTATTCTCAGGTTTCAGCCAAGATCCCTCTGTCATCAGCGGTGATATCCCTTACTTCATGTCCCAATCTGAATCTGACATAAACCTCTGGCAGCTCCCTGCCAATGTACTGCTGCAGTTGCTTTTGAATTATCTTTAGCAAATTTTTACTTGCGTGTGATATTAATGATACTGTCTTTTAATTTCTGCATTCCTATGGGTCATGTCTCTGGTGTAGGCACAAATATGGATCTCTTGCTATCAGTTGGTCAGGTAGCTGCCTTCCAAATTTCTTGGCATAGATAAGTGAGTGTTTTCAGTGCTGCCTCAGTTTATTTGAAAGATTTCAGTTTTTACTCTTATCAATTCCCAGAGCCTTGTTCTTTGCCAGTAACTTAAGTGCAACTTAGACTTCTTTGTTCATATGCTACCTCTTGAAATGGTTGAACATCCACCATTTCTTTTTGGTATGGTGACTCTATTCCTTCCATCTTCTTTTGATGCTTTCTGCATTATTCAGTATTTTGCCCATAGAATCCTTCGATATTGCAAGTTGAGGCTTTAATTTTTTTCTCCAATTCTTTCAACTTGTGAAATGCTGAGGATGTTCTTCCTTTTTGGTTTTCTAACTGTAAGGTTTACACATTTTTTAAATTATATTTGACTTTGTCTTCTCCAGCTGTCCTTTGAAATTTTCTGTTCAGCTCTTGTACCTCCTTACTTCTTCCATTTGCTTTAGCATCTCTACACTGGAGACCCAAGTTTTCAGTCTCTTCTGACATTTGTTTTGGTCTTTTCCTTCTCTTATCAGTGACCTTTTGCTGTCTTCCTGTATGATGTGCTTGATGTCATCTTAAACTCTTCTGGTCTTTGGTATTTCATGTCCGGTGCATCAAATCTGTTCTTAAGATGATCTCTGAATTCAGGTGGGCTATATTCAAGGTCATATTTTGGCTCTCATGGACTTGTTTTAAGTTTCTTATTTAAGTTTCTTCATATAAACAGTTGATGGTCTGTTGCATAGTCTGCACTGGTCTCATTTTGGCTGATATTGCGCTTTCCCACCAACTGTTTCCACCTATGTAGCCAGTTTGATTTCTGTGTATTCCATCTGGTGCGTCTATGTGTATAGTCATCTTTATGTTGTATTAAAAAGAATTTGCAAAAAAAAAAAATCATTTGCAACGAACAA
>NW_006408748.1:2624680-2626948 GCF_000296735.1 Chrysochloris asiatica | reverse complement strand
CTCATTTTGAGTTGTACTTCATTAGGTCCCGAAAGCTTTATGCATTTGCATCATCATGGCCAACTCTACTTTGAGGAGGAGGCAGCTCTTCCCTAGTCGTATTCTGAATTCCTTCCAACCTGAGGAGCTCATCTTCAGGCACTATACCTGACAATATTCTAGTGCTCTTCATCATGTGTCAGTCGTCAGTATTCTCGTGCTGACAGTGTCCCATGGCTATTCATAAGGTTTTCAATCACTAAATATTCGGAAGTAGTCTTCTCCTTCCTAGGCTGTCTTCGTCTGCAAGCTCAACTGAAACCTGTCCACCACGGGCAACCCTGCTGGATTTAAAATACCAGTGGCCTAACTTCCAGAATCACAGCAACATGCAAGCCACCATATTACAACAAACTGACAGGCAAGCACTCTTAAGTGGATCTAAAAAGAACAGTAATTAGGAGGACATGTAGCAAGGGAGGAGAAAAGTCTTGTGGAAATGAGAGTAGTGGACATATCTGTCAAAGTCTAGGAATATGGGTGTGCCAAGAAGCCAGGCGGCTTAAGTTTAAGCGACCCAGACCTAATTTGCTGTTAACATTTAAAAGTCTCATTAAGAGTGTAAGTGTGTCCCAACAAATTTTATTTATAAACACAGGCAGTAGGCCAAATTTGTCCATCAGGTCGTACCGTAATTTGCCAACCCATTTTAAATTACAAGGGAACTTTAAGAAGTTAATGGAAAAATTCCACTTTTCCACAGATCTTCTCATATTCATTTATTTATTTATTTTTGAATCTCATTGGCTTTTCTTGGCACTTAGAATTTCAGTTCCAGGGAAATCTGTTCCAAAGCATCAACTGACATAGTTGAATCGTAAAATGAAATATCTTGAAAATACTTTAGAGATTATTTGGTTAAACCACTTCATTTTCCAGATAAGGACATTGAATATTACAGATCTGAAGTTTCCCATTCAGTATTTAGCAGCAAATTATTGTGGCTAAGCCTAGATCTCTTAAACTTTCAATATATTACATCATTCTTTCAAAAGACAGTACAGAGTATTGCTTATTAAGAAATGTGAATCTGAAGAACTTTGAAGTGATAATTTTGACTCGAGGGAAATATAAATTGAGCTTATATTTGAAAATATGTCACTGAACTGAATCTCTAGTATTTGTTAGACCAGAAATATCTAAGGTTTCCAAATCTAAAAACAATATGCAAAACAGACGTCTGATTACCAGAATGTTTGGGAATGAATGCTATAACTATGCATCGCAGCCTCGCAGTTAGATGAGTTTAAGAACCAAGAAAGTAGAGATGAGGGCTTAACTGCCACTGAAAAGAGTGTGGTAATGATTACCTTCTTTCTAGCTCTTACATTAACTGTCGTTTTGTGTAACTTAAGCATATTATTTAATGTATCTAAATGTTCTCGTGTAAAGTTGTGCTAATAATATCCTTTAAACATTCAAGAAAACCACCACTGCTAGAAAAAGTTCACACTGTTTTTCAGACTATCTTATCTTCCCCAAGGGTTATTGATTATTTGGTACGTTCCTAAAGACCAATCACTTCTAGAGACAAACATTAGGCACAAAGTTGGTGGAAATGAAGAACAAACATTTTTCCTCTCTGCCTTAGTTTCATTCCTAGAAAAAGTTTAGCAAAAAACTTTTGAGCAAGGAATAACATTAGAGACATGCTGTGGGTTAATAGAGGCGGTTGGGGTGAGACGTATTTTTGAACCATGTGATGTGTAAGATTTACTTTCCCTTTAGACTTCAGGTTTTGTTCATAGAGAAAGATCATTTGTATTTGTCAAAGCTTCAGCTCTCCTTAAGGAGCTCTGGTAGCATAGTGGTTACGAATCAGGCTGCTAGCCTCAAGTTCAGCAGATGGAAACTACCAGCCATTCTGCGGGAGAAAGATGAGGCTTTCTGTTCCCATAAAGATTTATAGCCTCAACGAGGCTTCTTGCGCTCTGGCAATACATAAAACTATAGGTGGAAACCAGAACCACATTCAGATCTCCAGAGATGAGTAATCTCCACTTGAGAGAATGAGCAGACCAGCCTGGAGCAGCTAGAAGAATAAAAGATGCCTCTTGAAAGAAAGACCTGCAGGAAGAATGGAGGCAAATGGGCTGTTATTACTAGAACAAACAGATTGCTTCCCTAGAAAACATCAAGGCAAGTGGCCAGGTCCTCTCAACGCAAACCCCCTTCCAAGACTAAGACTCAACGGAAATGCACACTCTGATTGGTGACCATACACATCAC
>NW_006408748.1:2614575-2623690 GCF_000296735.1 Chrysochloris asiatica | reverse complement strand
ATGGAGGGGATTGGAACCATGGCAGTGAGATATACGATGGAATGAATGTAAAACTAAAGTTCTCCCATGTAAACTATCATATAATTTACAATAAAACATTTTTTAAAAAAAAGATTTATAGCCTCAGAAACCCTATGCAGGGTCCCTGTGAGTCAGAACCAACTCCACTCCAACTACCACCACCACCAGCTCTCCTTGCCATTTTGGGGTCCTGGCTAATGCAAATGATTTGGCTCATCTGCAACAGTCTCTGCAAGGGAAAAAGACAATGCTCTCTGTTCCTGTAAAGGTTTGCAATCTCAGAAACCAAATATAGGGTTGCTATGAGTTAGACTCGACAACTTTGTCTTTTAGTGCTGTGGTAACAAGTACTACAGGTGAATGGTTTTAAAGTATAGAAATGTATTTTGTATAGGAAGCTGGAAGTCTGAATTCAGGTCTCTAGCTGTATGGGAAGTTCTCTCTGGTTGACTAAGGGAGAATTTGTCTCTTTGAGTTTTTGTTCTTCAGTTCCTTGGTGACCTTCGGTGGCATTTGTCTTCCCCTATTTTGTACTTATTTAATCTCTGTGTCTTTGCTGCTCCTCAGCAGGGTCTCATTAGCCGAACAAAGAAAATTCTATTACCAAATGGAATTATATTTATGGCTATAGGGGTTAGCATTCCAACACTTAGTTAATTTAGCTAAATTAACTAAATTTAATACTAAAAAATTTTTTTTCAATTTTACGGAAAAGAGGGTGATATCTGCCCAGAATACATTTTATTTTGAAAGGCATAGTAGTGTTGAAATTAAAATTTTACATATATATCTGACGTGAAGTATGTAAGGACTAAGCACTGAGTAAAAAATTCTTCTTTTCTCAGATGCTGAATTTTCCTCCATTAATTACAACTTGATAAAATAAGTCAAGCCTTTCCTAATGATTAATAAATTTTCTTCGAATAAGAGTACTTTGAACTTATACTCTGAAAACAAATATGGATGGTATCTGATTTAGTCATGGCCTTTGTAATTTATAAGGAGCTCTGGTAGCGTAGTGGTTACGAGTCTGGGATGCTAATCTCAAGGTCAGCAATTCAAAATTACCAGCTGTTCCACAGGAAAGATGAGGCTTTCTGCTCCCGTAAAGATTTACAGCCTCGGAAACCCTATGGAGGTTTGAATCAGAACCAACTCCCAGCACATAACTACTACTAACTTTGTAATTTATGTTAACACATGATTGAGACTATAGTTTCTTTTTGTTTTGTTTTTTTAATGGAAAAATGGGTTAAAAGGTAATGGAAATCTTCCACAAACTTTATGACACTTCCTTGTGCAATTTTTTATGAACAAAAGCTTATAAATAGGACTATCGTTTGTTACTGCTTTAAGTTTGGAAACATTTTCTAGCTATATATATAACACATTTACCATTTCAACATTTTTTCAGATGTATAAAATAGTGATATCAGTTGTATTAATCATATGCACCCATCACCCATAATCAAATTTGGAAATATTTTTAATGTACATTATTTCTTTGACTAAAATTTGCATTTCTTTATCAGAGGTATTCAATTAAAAGCCTTGTTATTGAAGGAAACTTTTCCCCCAGTATTCACATTGGTGTTTTGTATGAGTTGTTTGATATAATATTTGGACATAAAATAAAATGTTAGCACATAAATTGAGAAAGTTACTTTTACTTTAGGATCTATTTAACTTTCTTTAGTAATTTTTTGTCTAAGTTACAAATAATTAAAACTCAAGGGAAGTACATGATGGTTACCTGTCCTTCAAGTATATTCTTCTACAACTGAAAAACTTTCCAAATACTTATACATTTATGAAACACCCATTTTAAAAAAGATATTAATAACTGAAAATCTAACCTTCCATCAATTTATAAAAAGAAAACAAGTCAATAAAACAAGACTTCTAGGTTGTTATACTAAAGCAATAATCTCATGGGAGAGATAATGAGACAAAAGACAAATCACACACAAACCACATCCTCTCCTTTCTGTTGTGCACAATCCACAATTTGTGGTCAATTCTGAAAGAGGTGTATGAACTATAGTTATGGTATAAAGCTCAAAAAAGAAGTGTTCTATTGATTTCTAGTCTTTCAAATGCTTTTGATGTCTGCAATCATTCTCCTGTTGAAAAATCATAAATGTGAATTATACTTATGATAAAACTCTTTTCTTCCTATAGAGAGAAATAGCTCGGAAACTTGCAAATCCTAAGCAGCCAACAAATCCTTTTCTAGAGATGGTTAAATTTTTATTGGAAAGAATTGCACCTGTGCACATTGATTCAGAAGCCATAAGGTAAGGAAAGAAATATAATCACTCAAAACTAAAATGATCTGAAACTGCAGTATTGTATTGTGTGGCACTGCTGGGTAATGCACTGGACTGCAAGGTCAGTTTAAAGTACAGGGTTGATGATTCAAACCCAACAGCCACTCCTCAGAAACCCTAGACAGGATCACTGTGAATTGGAACCTACTCTGTGGCACTTAACAAGAACAAGAAGATCTAAAAAGTACCTGTGTACCTTTTTAATGCAAAAGCATACATCATTCAAGTTGAGAGAAGGTCCTGCTTTTTTTTTAATAGACTAGTGTGGCACTGTATGGTAAGCACTGTTCTGCTAACCACAAGGTCGGCAGTTCAAACCCAGCAGCTGTTCCTTGGAAACCATATACGTAGTTGCTATGAGTCACAACACAAATTTCTTTGATTTGTTTTTAAAAACACGTCTTGTGTTTATTTAAAGAAAACATGGAACATAAAGAAAGAGATGTGTCTCTATTGCTTACTATCTTTGTGACTTTGAGGAAGCCCCCAATTTGTATGGGTTTTCATTTTTAAAATGATTATAACATCTCCTTTTTTGATTGTTTTGATAATTAAGGATATAAAAATTGGCATAAAAGATATCAGTTGACATCTAGTGTATTTTACTCAACTTTTCCCATAGTTTAATGCATTTCAGTTATTTGTAATGGTTTTCTAGTGCAAACTCCTGGGAAAGCTTTTCTCTTGTACTCATTATGTTTTACAACTAATGTTGTAAATTTATATGTCATTATAAATTGGTCATAACATAAAGCAGAATCCTGGTGTGGTACTGCAGGTTAATGCGTTAGACTGCAAGGTCGGTTTGAACTGCAAGGTCGATGGTTCAAGCTCATCCGCCACTCCTCGTAAACCCTATACAGGGTCGCTATGAGTAGGAACTGACTCAGCGGAACAACAACAAAGCAAGATAAGTGGTTGCCAGAGGTGGCTTAAAGGGGTTCACTATGGAGAGGCATACAGCAGTTTTTTGTCTTTTGGCAATGGAAATACTGTGTTTCTATAATGAGACGCCACTTTACATGCACTGTTGTTGCTCAGCACTGAGTCTTTCAACTCATAGCAACCCTGTGTATGGTTTCCCAGGAGCAACTGGTGGGTTTGAAACACCAGTCTTGCTGTTAGCTGTCTTGTGCCACACCAAGATTCCTATACCTACTTCTTGTTACGTGCCGTTGAGTCAGTTTCAATCCATAGCGACCCTGTATAGGGTTTCTGTGGAGTGACTGGTAAGCTTGAACTGCCAACCTTGCAGTTCAAACTGACTTTGCAGTTCAGCGCATTTACCCACAGTGCCCTACCAGGACTCCTATTCCCACTAGGATAACTATAATAAAAGAAAAAAAAAAAAGTATTAGCACGGATGTGGAGGAATCCTAAAAAACACTTATATACACTTATTACAGATGGAAATGTAAAATGAAACAACTGATTTGGGAAACAGTTTGACAGTTCCTCAGCATTAAACATAAGGCTACCACATAACCCAGCAATTTCATTGCTAAGTCTTATGTTTCCACACAAAACCTATACATGAATGTTTATGGCAATATTATTCATAATAACCCAAAAATGTCCATCAGCTGATGAGAAGATAAGTAAAATGTCATGTCCATACATTAGAATATTACTCAGCAACCAAAAGGAATAAAGGACTGACACATGCTAAAACATGGCTGGACCTCAGAGATATTATGCTAACTGAAAGAAGGAATTCACAAAAGACCCAATTATATTGTATGATTCCATTTATATGAAACAGCAAGCAAATCAATTCATAGTAGGCATAGGAACTACATTAATGATTGCTTAGGGCTGGAGAGCAGGGGAGATGGGTACAGGGTTTATGTGGTGGGAGGGGCATGGGTAAAAATGTTTCAAGGTCAGATTGTTGTGATGGTTCTACTCTGTGAATATGCTAAAAGCCATTTAGTTGTATACTTTTAAATTGGCAAGTTGTACAGTATATTTGAAGTTATTTAATATATGTGTGTGTGAGTTACATTATTTAGAGTCCTGGTGTGATGCTGTGGGTTAATGCGCCAGACAGCAAAGCCGTTTGAACTGCAAAGTCAGCGGTTTAAGCTCACCAACTGTTCCTCGGAAACCGTATATAGGCTCGCTATGGATCGGAACCGACTTGACAGCACGTAACAAGAAGTTATATTATCTAGCTTGTTTTCCAAAAAAAACAAAAACCCTTTATCTTATCAAATAAAAATAAGAAAGTTTACAAATTATTATGATTATGATGGTAAGGGGGAATAAAAGTGCTAACATTAGTTTAAACTTCAACGTTTTCATCCTATAATGTTTTATACTTTTAAAAAGATTTTAATACTTTGAAATATGAATAGCAAGGAAGAAAGATTTCATCCAGAACTTTTATGATTAGCCTCATTTGCTGAATATTTGATATCTACCAGGCCCTTTGTTGGAATAATTCAATGCCCTTATGAGACAGTAATATTTTCATCATTTTAGTAGAGGAAACTTGACTCTCAAAACCAAAAAAAAGAAATAGGTATTTACTTAAAAGAGTGCTGTGCTGTTGCCTGATTTTTATTGACCATATTGCATTCCATATTAAACAACTAAGTATTTTTCTAATTTATAATTTTTTTATGAATATAACATTTGTTGCTATTAAGTGCTGTCGAGTCAGTTCCAACCCATAGCGACTCTGTATAGGGTTTCTGAGGAGCAGCTGGTAAGTTTGAACCACTGATGTGTTTCACACGAACAGTCTTAGTGTCTGCAGCATTTTCCCACAGTGCCACACCAGGATTCCAAATATAACACTATACTTAAATTAATTTCATTCTGGGTATAAATTTCTAGAAATTATTACTGATTTAGTAAATTAGCAGTGATTAGTACATTTGTTACTGTTTGTATTTCATTTTTCTGTTCCTATCTAAGAATGTTCTCATGGTTCAACCATTGTAGAATTCTTAATTTTCTTTAGCTTTTATTTTCAGTTTGGTATTTATTTTGACTGCAAGAAAAGCTTTCATTTTTTTACTTTCTAAATTTATTAACTAAAGTAGTAATTCCTTGTTTTATAAAAAATCATTTAAGTATGTACAGAAAAAGAGTGTGTAGAGTAGTAAGAAAAGTAAAGTATAAAAAAACATTGTGTAGGGAAACAAACTAAAAATAAGCTCAGATGTTAAATAGAGATCAAAGTTAGGAAAAAAAATCACAAAATAACATTTTTGAATCTGAAGTTTAAGTTGTGCATATATGTTCTGCTATAGTGCAATTGTGATACTGTTAATACTCACATAGTGTAACTAATCCAGGTTTTCTTATTTTCATAGTGCACTAGTAAAATTGATGAATAAGTCCATAGAGGGAACAGCAGATGATGAAGAGGAGGGTGTCAGTCCAGATACTGCTATTCGTTCCGGACTTGAACTTCTTAAGGTATTCTTAAGATAATTTAATCTCCCTGAATTTCCTCAGTTATAATTTTCATTCTTTTCAGGGTATACAAGAGTCAGACTTACTTTGAGGGGGAGCAACTCTAAAGATTAAAAACTGTGTCATAAGTTATATTGTATACAAATAATGTTTTGGGTTTTATTTTAGTAATGTATTCAAGGTGAAAGTTTGCACAGCAAATTCAGTTCCTTTTTAACAATTTTTACATAAATTATCCACGTGGTATTGGTTACATTTTTCCCAGTGTGTCATCACTCCCATTTATTCCATTCTTGTTGGACTGCCTTATCATCTTTGCTTTAAATTCTGACCATTTGGTGTCACAGAAGATCTTTTAAATGAGCTCATTACTCACATGTGATACTCTTTATTTTATTATCCTATTACTTAGCTAGTGACCTCAAGGGATAACTTCAGTATAAGATTTACAGTGTATCTCAGAGTAACAGTCTTAGGGAATTCTCTAGTCCCAGCTGGTCCATTAAGTCTGTTACACATTTTTCTCATGTTTCATCTATTGTGTGGTCAGAATGATTGTAGTGATAGTCAGCTATCAACTAGTTCTTCTAGTGTTGGTAGGTGAGCCCATGGTTCGTGTATACTATACCAGTGCTTTCAAACAAGTAACACATCTAACGTGCTTGCTTGCCAACTCCTCACTACCCCCAGGAGGTATTTTCATAAACGCTGCTATGACAATTTTTTTTACATGAAGATGGTATAGGACTAAGCAGTTTTTCATTCTATTACATGTTGTCACTAAGTGCCTATTACATGCTATTGAGTTGATTTTAAGTCATAGCAACCCTGTATAGGGTTTCTGAGGGGCTAGAGGGTTTGAACTGCCAACCTTGCTCTTACTCCAGTGTTATGAACCAACTGATCAGCACCTAACAACAGTAACATGGCATATGGATATAAATGTATGAAGAATAGATATGTACCCACACACTCATATTTCTGTACTTATATTACTATATATATTGGTGTAATTACACTTAAAGAGTTCTGATGTGATACTGTAAGAAAAGCACTGGACTGCTCACAGAAAGACAGGCAGTTCAAACCCACCAGCTGCTCAACCAACATCACAGTACATAACAAAAACCACACTTTTTGGTGGTGGTTGGCATTGTTGCACAGTTGTATTTGTCATGTTGTTGTTAGATTCCGTCAAGTTGGTTCCGACACATAGTGGCCCAGTATAAGGTTTCTGAGGAGTGATTGATGAGATTGAACCACAACATTGTGGTTCAAACTGACCTTGCAGTCCTTTGCTTATTCTACAGTGCCACACTAGGATACCAAAAACATCCTTTTCTATAGGTCACATCTTAGTAACAGCATTTACCTTGGTGAAGCTGAATACAGCCAATGCTACCTCTCCCATAAGCAAAACTAACAAAGGTATACCATCTCAAAAAAGAACTCTGGTAGCATAGTGGTTATGAATTGAACTGTGAACCAACCATAAGGTCAGCAGTTCGAAACTACCAGCTGTTCCGCGGGAGAAAAATGAGGCTTTCTGCTCCCGAAAAGATATACAGCCTTAGAAATCCTGTACAGAGTCACTATGAGTCAGAACCAACTCCACAGCATATAACCACCACCACCACTATCTCAAAAGTGCATCCTTGTTTTCCACTCCCACACTTTGTGTGTGTGCTTATGCTTTGGTATAGTGCTGCAGGGTAAGCACTGGACTGCAAGATTGGTTTGAACAACAACATATGACAACCCTTTATAGGGTTTCTGGGGAGCAGTCAGTTATCCTTCAGTGCCATACCAGAACTCATATACATACATATGTACGTATATATATTCTTGTCCATCTTTTGTGCTATTGTAAATAATGCTGTAGTGAACATAGGTATGCATGTCACTGCTGTTACATCTTTAAGATCTATACCTGCAAGTGCAATCAAAAGTTGTTTTTACTTATTTATTTTGGAGGGAGTTAGTTTAATGTGAAATGAGTGATAGTTTACATGGGAGAACATCAACTTTATACCTTTGATTCATTGCAATGATTACAATCTCCCCCGTGCAACATCATTCAACAGTATTTGCTTCCATTCCCTTTGTTTTTCTTTTGGGGGGCAGGGCAAGCAGTGGGAATGTACACAAAAGCACTCAGAAATACATAATAATTTAAACAACCAAAGGGCATATTCTGCAAACCTGCCTCCTGGCCGCCAGCACCCAGTCCCTCTCTTTCCATGAATCTAGAGTCCTCAGCTGCTCCCTCTCTCCATGTCCCCATCTCTGCCTCCATCCCTGGTGTCACTGCTTCTCTGGATAGGGTCCCCCAATCTGCTTATGCTCTTCTCCCTTGATGGTCCTAAGGTCCTCTGTTTCTGGACTGTAAGATTAACTACTCCCCCGTTTTTGTTAACAAAACTTCTGCCTTTACAGTTTTGACAGATGCAATTATTCATAACAATTAATCACTATTGAATCATAAGATTCTTATCCCCATCTCTTTTCACCAGACCTGTGAAGATAAGATGAAAACTCTTCTTTGGGGACTCTTATCTTCCCCCACACAGTCTTAAACTAAACTCCATCATGAATACTTGTAAGCCAGTCACTTCGTGTCTTTATCGCCCCCTTGTTTTAGGTAGCCAGTGTCTAAATTGCCCATCCCTATCTACCCTGTGTACAGAGGGGATAGGACTGATACTTGATGTGAAGACTTCTTCCCTATCCATTGGTATTTTGAGCTACTACATCCATAAGTATAGGTCAAGTTCATCAAATTATAGCAATTTACCCTTGTTTCCTTTAACAAAAAAATTTTTTTTTATCTTCCTATAGTTAAGTTCTGATTATCAAGCCATCGAGGCTAGGTCATATGGGTTCTATCCGCAAGTTTGGGTGTTCTTGTGCATCTCCCCTGACTTCATATCAACTGGATGCTTCACTCTCAGCTCTAGCCCTCTGTGGCTATGTCCTTGTCCATGGGCTCAGTTGTCCCCAGGTCTCACCACACATTGAACCAACCAGCCCTTCCTCTTCTCTCATTCATCTCCAGGTCAGCGGTCTATTTCCTTAATTTCCCTGCCACTTTGCTGAATCTTTTAATGAGTTCCAATAATTTTCTTGCTGAGTCTTTGGGATTTTCAAAGTGTAGGATCATTGTGTCTACAAACAGTTTTATTTCTTCTTTTCCAGTCTGGACACCATTAGTTTCTCTTTCTTATCTTATAGCTCTAAGACTTCAAACACAATATTGTGTAGGAGTCGTGATCATGGGCATCCTTGCCTGATTGCTGTCCACAAAAGGAATGATTTTATGTTGTTGTTGTTGTTGTTGT
>NW_006408748.1:2596353-2613830 GCF_000296735.1 Chrysochloris asiatica | reverse complement strand
TTGTAATATTGAACCATCCTTACATACCTGGTATGAGTTTCACTTATCATAATGTTATTTTTTTGAGATGGATTCCACTGGCTAGGATTTTATTTAGAATTTTGGCATCTGTGTTCACGAGGGATGTTAGTCTATAATTTTCTTTTATAGTGATATCTTTGCCTGGTCTTGGTATCAGGGCTATATTTGCTTCATAAAATGAATTCAGGAACAGTAGAAATAACCAGTAAAGCCATCTGGGCCTGGACTTTTTTTGTTGTTTTTTAATGACTTGGTCAGTTTCTTCTGTTCAAATTTTCTATTTCAGTCTGTATTAATTTAAGTAGGTCATATGTTTCTGGAAATTTGTCCATTCTAGATTTTCAAATAACATATCTTCCTAATAACATATCTAAAATATGAGAGGTGAAGTCTCACCATCCTGGCTTCTAAGGAAAATTCTGGCTGTACTTCTTCCAACACAGATTTGTTTGTTCTTCTGACAGTCCATGCTACTTTTAGTATTCTTTCTCCTCCAGCACCATAACTCAAATTCATCACTTCTTATATAATCTTCCTTATTCATTGTCCAATTTTTACATGTATACATCTCATACTTTGGACATGTTGTCAGTAGGGAACAGTCGCTGGAGAAGGATGTCATGCTGGGTAAGATGGAGGGTCAGAGAAAAAGAGGAAGACCCCCAACAAAATGAGTCAGCCAGGTGGCATCATTGATGGCATCAAGTGTGGCAGCGGTAGTGAGGTTGGCCCAGGATCCAATGTGGTAGCATTGCTGACATCACAGCAACACACAAGTCACAATACTACAACAAACTGACAGACAAGTGGTGGTGTCTTTAACCTATGTCTGTGAGGCCTGGTTACTTAGTTAATAGCGTTATTCAGATCTTCTGTATCTTTATTGGTTTATTTTTCTTTTTTCTTTATAGTTCTGTCCATTATCAAAAGTGGTATATTAAAATCTACTATTGTAGATCTGTTCATTTTTCTTTGCTTCATCTTTGTTAGAGTTTGTTTTATAAACTTTCATGTTCTGTCATTGGATGAATAAATATTTATAATTGTTAATGTCTTTGTAAATTGACCCTTTAATCATTATGTCTTTTGTGTTTTATAAAAAGATGTATGTTTTATGTTTCATTTATCACATGCATGCCTGCTATACTTTACCAACCAGTATGTGCTAAATAATGCAGCCTGACCTCTCAAAGAAGCTGGAGTAGTAATGGAGTCCTGGTGTGGTGCTGTAGGATAAACACTGGACTGTTGTTCATATTAAGTGCTGTCTAGTCAGTTCCAACTCTATACAGTGACCCTGTATAGGGTTTCCAAGGAATAGCTGGTGAGCTTAAACCACTGACCTTGCAGTCCAGTACATTAACCCGCAGCACCACTGCTATTATCAATACTCACGGAAACAGTAGTCAAGCAATCAAACGACGTATTACGTTTGGCAAATCTGCTGCACAAGCCTTTTAAGTATTGAAGAGCAAAGATGTCAGCTTGAGGACTAAGGTGCGCCTGACCCAAGCCATGGTATTTTAAATTACCTCATATGCATGTTAAAGCTGGACAGTAAATAAGGAAGACCATAAAAGAATTGATGCTTTTGAGTTCTAGTGTTGGAGGAGAATATTGAAAGTGCCATGGGCTGTCAAAAGAACCAATAGATCCGTTTTGGAAGGAGTGCAGCCAGAATTCTCCTTGGAAGCCAGGAGGGCCAAACTTTGTCTCTCATACTTTAGACATATTGTCAGGATGGACCAGTCGCTGGAGAAGGATATCATGTTTGTTAAGGTGGAGGGTCAGAAAAAGAGGAAGACCTCCAACGAGATGGATTGGTCAAGTGGCAGCATTGATGGACTCAAGCATGGCAACAGTTGTGAGGTTGGCCCAGGATCAGGCAGTGTTTCGTTCTGCTGTGCATAAGGTTGCTATGAGTCTGTACCGACTCGATGGAACCTAACAACAACAACCACTGCTAACCACAAAATTGGCAGTTCAAACCCACCAGCTGCTCCTTGGAAACACTATGAAGGGTTGCTATGAGTCGAAACTGACTTAATAGTATTTAACAACACAATAAAATGCCCTCAGGAAATCACAGTATGACAGCATCTGGTCACAGGATTTTGATCAATAAATAAGGGCCTGATCAGACTAGATTTTGTGGTAAACATATGACCAAATATAGGGGACTAGAGCATTTTCAAAGGGAATAATGCTGGGCATCATTTCTGGATTGTTAGGATGTGAGACTGGCTGGTTAGGGAAAATAGTACAAGACAGGATTGATTCCAGTTGTCAAAGACCTTTGAAGCAAGAAGGTACTGTCAGGTGCTTTTTACCTGGCTTTTAACATAATGAAATACTTAACAGAACTTTCATTAGATGGGTTACAGAGGGGAAGAAAATGAAGACAAAGAGATAATTGTTGTTAGGTACTGTTGAGCCAGTTCTAACCCTGTGTAGTATTTCCAAGAAGCAACTGGTGAGTTTGAACCGCTGACTTTGCAGTCCAATACTTAGCCTATAGGGCCACACCAGAACTCTTAAGAGATAAAATAGGTTGCTTAATTCATAGTTTCATATGCCATTTTTCTGTAAATAATAAATAGCTCATTAAGTGAATGTTACCACATTAAACCTTAGCAAATGAGAGAACTTCTCCACTGACTTTAAGATCCATGACATAAATGCTTACTTAGTAAGGTTGATTCCCTCTAAGTGTATTTCCACACTTTTAACCTTTTTCCTATTAATACACTAACTATGTTGTTTACACTTCATGAAAGATAAACTTTGTAGACATGTCATGTCTTCTTCTTGTTAAGTGCCACGGAGTTGGTTCTGACTCATAGCTCGGAGGAACCTTGCGATTCAAACTGATGTTGCATTCCAGTGCATTATTCCTCAGTGCTACACCAAGACTCAGTGTTTAACTGTCCATAAATTCCTTAAGAACAGGCTGGGGCTCATATCTGTTGTTCTATTACTAGTACCTATCACAGGGCCTAACAAATTGTAGGCTCTAAATACATGATAAGAAAAAATAATTGCTTTATATTTTGATATTGTTTGGTCTTGATTTTATAAAGGCTGCTTTTTATTTTGGGACTTAACCACAAGACATGTACTTAAATAAGCTCATCTTTTATAAATAAGAGAATAATTATATGCAGGTCACCTAAGGACCATTCATGCAATGTCCGACAGCATATTTGTCCAGGGTTCCATAAGGTTTTGTTTTAAGGGAAAGCAGCTCTCCTATTGTTTATTATTTCCTCCTAGTGGTTTTAAGTGCAGCACAGTGGCTTTGCATGATAAGCACTGGACTGTGAACCATAAGGTTGATGGTTCAAGATCCCAAGCCACTCTGTGGCTTTCTTCTTCCACAGTGATGTACAGCCTTGGAAACCTTATGCAGGGTCACTATGAGTCAGAACAGACTTCAGAGCACTTAACAACAGCAATGGTTTTAAAGACCCCAGATCCTTTAAGAAGCAGCAGGGCTCTAGAGTGTACCCCAATTCCCACAGCACCTCCTCTTTCCTTCCTTCTGACTTCATTGACCTGCCCAGCAGCCATGTAGCCTTTCACTCCCAGTGGTAAAGCCTGCTGCAGCTCCTCCACTCCAGCCATAGGCACTGATGATTATGGCCTGCCAGCTCCTGGCAGAAACTGCATATGATCAGGAAACAGCTGCAATAACAGGCAACAGCCAGGGCCGTCACCATGAATCATGCTTCCCATTACCACCTCTCTGTATCCTCCATGGGCTCTGCACCCCCAACCCTGTCAGCAGACATGAGGCAATGTCCTGATTCAGCTACCAGCGCATCCTCTGCCCAGCCCAACTGCATGCCCAGCAAACCAGTCTCCTATATCAAATGGATGCAATTTGCCCAACAAACCCCCAAAAGTTTGACTATAATAGATGTTGTTATTAGTGCCATCGAGCTGGTTCTGACCCATAGCAATCCTGTATACAGTTTTCAAGGAGTGGCTGTGAGCTTGAACTGCCGACCTCGCTGTTCAAACCGACTTAGCAGACCAGCACATTAAGTCAGGTTGTGTATAGACTGCCTATTTATAATATATTTATACAACATTTAAACAGCATAACATCCAATTTCACTTAGTACCATGGACATTAAATAATGCATTATCTGTATTTGTGATGGATTTCACTTAAAATATTTCTTTATAGAAAATTTTTGAGTCAAACCAAGTTCACAATAAGCTTTTATATTTTTTTCCTTTTTATACGCATAATATAAAGGTTATACTACTAAGTTTGGAGTTTTATCTTAAGTAAATATTCTTGACCTAAATACAATAAATGTATATTTATAAAATATTGTAATTGTTCATATTATAATATCACACTACAAAAATAAAGGAGTTATAATTTATACATTCCAAGTAGAGTAGAGGAGGTTGGCAATAAGAAAACGGCAAATGCTGTCTGTCTGCTGTCTTAACTGTCTGAAAGCTAACATGCAGTAACTTCAACTAACTGTAAGGGTAGGCTGGGAGGTGTAATCTCTATTCTGTGCAGCTAGGATAAGCAATCCATGATTTTTTATTTATAGTAAAAGAAGAAAACAACTGTTTTTTTGGATTGAAATCATTGTGAACTTCTAAAGCTCTATCTGTTCCTCCAGGTTCTGTCTTTCACACATCCTACCTCGTTCCACTCTGCAGAGACATATGAGTCCTTATTACAGTGCCTGAGAATGGAAGATGACAAAGTAGCAGAAGCTGCTATACAAATATTTAGAAATACAGGCCATAAAATAGAAACAGACCTTCCCCAGATACGGTCGTGAGTATATTTTTTTCTCGTGCTATATACAAAATTTTTCTCTTAATTGTGGGAGCCATGGAATCATTTCCCTTTTGTGTGTGGGTAGAATAAGGACAACTTCACTTAGAAGATAATTTTCTGTACTCTCCTTTATTTTACCCTTCCACTGTCTTTTAAGCAAAGAAACAGATTGAAAGTACTTGTTTTTAACAATATGGTTCTTTTACATTAATATTAATATAAAGTGATCATGGAATTAATATTTTATTATATTTGTGACATACATCTTCTTAATATATGTATATTCATTTTTTTCTTTCCAGCTGGATTGTAAATTTAATACATACCACCTTCATATCCCACCAAAGAATAAGATAAACAAGTAGTGTGCTTAATTAAATATTCACTAGTTAGGTGGTTGGTGGGTAGCAGTAATGTTCCTGGTTCTTTAATAGCAGTAACACAAGAGGACTCTACAAAATATGAAAGGAAAGAAAGAGCCACTGTTCACGTTGTGATATATATAAATTTTTGTTTTTTCAGAAATGTGTTTTTCTGTCTACTTGAACTGTATGACTTTAATGCTTTAAGACTGCAATATATATTTCCATATTGACCTATAGGAGGACTGCATCAGTTTACTCTTCAATGTCAGTACAAATGTTATAAATTGGAATTTGGGGCCAGAAATGCCTGTTTTCAAATCCCAACTGCACTACTTCTTAGCTTTGTCATGTAGGAGCTTAAATAACTTTTTGGGCTAGTTGTCAGGCTTCATCGCATTGCTAAATGTATAAAACTTAGCCCAGTGCCTGGCACTTGTTAGATTCTGTATAGCTATAGATATACATATATATCCTTCTACACCTTCTTTTGTTCTATTGATATCATCATTTTAACTTTTGCTACTTTAAAATAACTGACAATCACTATAAAAAGGAAAGTAGATAATTTGAAATATGATGCCAAGGAATTGCTGCTTTGTTTTTCTTTCTCAAAGAAAATGGCTTGCTTAGAAGATAGTTCAGATAGTTAAGGGAAATGATGTAGGAGACAATCAAAGTAACTACTTGTGGTTTGGGAAGGCTGTTTTTTTTAATTGTTGATATTTTTTTGCAGGACTTTAATTCCCATTTTACATCAAAAAGCAAAGAGAGGTACTCCACATCAAGCAAAACAGGCTGTGCATTGTATACACGCCATATTCACAAATAAAGAAGTCCAACTTGCACAGATTTTTGAGGTACATGTAATACATGTATGTATGTATATTGGTCTTTAAGCGTTGTGGTTTAATGACAGTTAAAGCCAGAATTTTTAGTCTTTCTACTAATAGCAGGAACCTTATCTTTCTTATTCAACACTATATTTTTAGCCTTTAAATTAAGTTATATTTAATTCTTTTTATATCAAAGGATGGAGTTTGTGTGTGTATGTGTTTAAGGACACTTTGCCTTAATTGTAGTCCTTAGCTGAGTAGTCTGTTTATCATCAGCAAGCTTTGAATAGATAACTTTGAAAAACTCGGATAACCTGACAATTCTGTCTGGAAATTAATCCTTATTTCTCTTTCCTTATATATAATCCTTAGCTTCATTGTCCTTCTAGAACAGTATCTCTGTTGTAAATGAAATACTATATGAAAACAAGACCTTTGTTTGTATTTTCTATGACTCAAGGTTATTTTAAACTGCCTCACTGGATAAAAAAACCTACCAGTATAGCAGGCCAAGCAAGAGACGGCTTGAAAATAATGCTGATTTCAGTAAAGCAGAAATGATGCAATCTAGTAATTTACTTCTCCTCCTTGCTATTACTTCTACTTTTTCTGAGCATGTTTGTATCTTTTTCCTTTATTTATCCTTTCTATCTTCTTAAATTTCAGTAAGCAAAATAAGAATCCAAGTGTCTGCGCATAGGTGAAGTTACTTATCAAATTGCTAGAATAGACTGGCTTGGTCATGCTAAAGTTCAAAAGGATTCTGAAATACTCACTGTTTAAGTAGAATATCTAGATACTTATTTTTTTTTAAAGTGTAATTTTGTCTAATTTCTTTTTATAGCCACTCAGTAGGAGTCTGAATGCTGATGTCCCGGAACAGCTTATAACTCCACTAGTTTCTTTGGGCCATATTTCTATGTTAGCACCAGATCAGTTTGCTTCCCCAATGAAATCTGTGGTAGCAAATTTTATTGTGAAAGATCTGCTAATGAATGACAGGGTAAGTTTCTCCATATTTATAAATTAAGAGCCATGATACTAAATTTACAACCAGCCATAAGATTAAGACTGATGATATATCTTCAATTATCACAGAAAAATGTGTTTCTTTCTCTATGGTGGTGGGTTATGTGCTGTAAAGTCAGTTCTAATTCATAGGAACCCTGCATAGGGTTGCCAAGGCTGTAAATCTTTACAGGAGCAGTAAGCCTCATCTTTTTCCCATGAAGTGGCTGGTAGACTAGAACTGCTGGCCTTGTGGATAGCAGCTCAGCTCATAGTCTACTATGCTTCCTTAGTTTTTGGTGTTTATATAATCTCTTATTCTATTAAATTATTTTATATTTTGCTTCCTTTATATTTATTTGCTTAAGTGTCCAAATGATTTCCTGACTTCTAGGTAGTAGTACTTAGGAATTAACTTTCAAAAGAGAATAAGTTAGAGAACATAAGGTAAAAGTCTCATGAACTAAAAAATGTAAATCAAATACTATCATCCTAACCTTTAGAGAACAATTTAGAATTTTCTGTAGTATTAGAATTTTGTTTTATCAGATATATATTTTTTAAAGCAAGTTTGAATTTGACTAGCATTTGACATTTAATAAAAGTATGTTTTTGGCACTAGATAGATATATGACAATAAGTAAAAAAATATTGCTACAAAATAGAAACCTTTATTAAACAAAAATATCAAAATGTGAAGTTACTGTTTCTCAGCATATCCGCCATCTAGGTGTATATACTTCAAAAGATAGTGTTTTCCAGCTCTCTAAACCTTTCCTGAAAATTTTCTGCTCTCTTCCATTTACACCACATCCAAACGTCAGTTTTGGCATCCTGGAGGGACTCAAATCGTGTTCCTTTGATATGTTCTTTGCATTTGGAGAACAAAAAGAAGTCTGAAGGGGACAAGATCAGGTCTGTGGGGTGGATGGGATAAAGTTTCCCAACAAAATTCCCAAAGGACAGCCTTTGCTACCCTTGAAGAATGAGCAGGTTCGTTGTCATGATAGAAAGCCATCCTTGGCATAATTTACCTCATCAATGCAGTTTTCTGTTTTCTTAAAACTTATTCCTAATAAGACTGTGATCATCATCCTGTGTCCTTCAAGAAAGATGATTTATATTACCCCTTTGGGTTCCCAAGAAACAGTCTTCATAACCTTCTGAGCTGATATCTCTGCTAAAATTTAACTGGCCCAGTAGATTACCTTAGAATCTGCTACTGTTTTGATTGGATTTTTTTTTTTTCAAGGCACCCAAATGAGAATAAGACGTGTATATTACTGAGAGAACTTGTCTGTAGCCATCCACTTAACACAGAGACACGTTTAAACCTGTTTTGTATGGAGTAAACCTGTGCATGTGTGAACTGGAACCCTGATTGTTGTTGTTAATTGCCATCTAGTTGGTTCTGACTCAGTAACCCTGTATAGTATTTCTGAGGAACAGCTGGTGGGTTTTAACTGCCAGCCTTGTGGTTCACAGTTCAAGTTCAGTGCTGATCCTACAGTGCCACAGCAAAAGTCCAGAACCCTAAACACAGTACTTTTTTACTTAGCCTTGTATGTATTGTGCTTTAGACAATGAAGAGTGCGTGTGTGTAGGCGCGCAATGCGCTTGGCAGATTAATGAACTCTGGTTTGGATGCCAGGAACATTAACTTGAAAAGTCTCCCCTTATGATTTCAGAAACACACCTCTGATTAAAAATCATCACTATACCAAATGGACCTAAATTAAAGGGTTATCAAGTGAAGACACAAATCAGTCTTACCTGCTGGCGGACTGTAGATTTATCTTCAAGTCATTGTTAACATACCCAAAATCCCAACTTACCAGATCTTCATAGCCCTCCTACATGGTCCAGTGGCCTTGAGCACTCAGTATCAAGAACTTTAAAGAGAACAGAATGTTCTCCTCCTCTACCCATTCTGGATATTATAGACCAGATGGGAAGGATATGTATGACTAGTCTCAGTTTCTACTCCTCACAGTGCCATTCTTAAATAGATGTGTCTAGAAACAATTATGATTTAAGATCCCTCTTCAGTAGTAACATGATTATTGGTGAGTCCTAGTTAAGATACTTGTTATTCAGTAGGGAAATTGAGTGTAGTGTGGGTATGCCAGTAGTATCCTATAGCAACCCTACTCCCTGACTAGGACTCATCCTCTAGTGGTTTTATTCTTCCTCTTCACTCATTCACTACTCTCAATTACTTATTTGAGAGCTCTGTTGTTATCAGGTGCTATCGAGTCAGTTCCGACTCATAGCAACCTTATTATGCACAGCAGAACAAAACACTGCCCAGTCCTGCACCATCTTACACCTAAGCCCATTGCTGCTGCCACAGTGCCAATTCATCTCTTGGATATCATCCTTTTTCAATGACCCTCCACCTTACCAAGCATGATGTCCTTCTCCAGGGACTAGTCCCTCTTAATAATATGTCCAAAGTATGAGAGACAAAGTTACCATCATGGCTTCTAAGGAACATTCTGGCTATACTTCTTCCAGCAAACATTTGTTTGTTCTTCTGGCAGTCCAATGATGAAAAATCTTAGTGTTACTCTTTCAACTACCTTATATTACTTAGGAATGTTACATGGAACTAATACTAGGAATAAAACATTTTGTGACCAAGTGTTCTAAAATATATATAGTTATTATTTTTGCTTTCTCTATCAGGCATACTGATATTTGGTTTCTTTTTAAGCAAAATCATTATGTCATTAGAAAATGTCCTTAAGTGAAAAAATATACTAATCTCAATCTGAGCATGTTCAGAGCCATATCCTATTTACTGCCTTTTTTTTTTTTCTTTTCATTTACTCCATAATGAATTAAGCCACAGAATTAGGGCACTTATAGGCCTTTTTACAGAAACAAAATATAAATTGGAATATGATTTTATGATCAAGGATAAAGTTTTCATTGGTGACTTTTTCTGTTTCCTAGAACACTATAGTTTTTTTAATCATAAAAAGCTTAATAAGCAAAGTTTTTGGTTTATGTTTTTTTAATTAAACTTATTCAATTATCTATAGTCCACAGGTGAGAAAAATGGAAAATTATGGTCTCCAGATGAAGAAGTTTCCCCTGAAGTACTAGCAAAGGTAAATTTCTGTAACTCTTGGTAACATTTATGTTGAAGTAAGGAATGTTCATAGATATCCCTTTTCCTAACATAAGCATTTTTCAATGAAGTAAGTTGTTTCTCAACAAAATTGCATTAATCATTGGGTTATTTATATATAGATGTATATGGAATTCAGGTGTAGTGCTGTAGGATAAGTACTGGACTGCTAATAACCGTGAGGTCATTGGTTCCAACCCACCAACCACTTCTCATAAACCTTTCACAGTGTTGCTATGAGTGGGAACTGACTCAAGGACTCTTATATAACATCAGCAGTCAGTGTCTTCTATAGAATTTCCTGCCTGCTGAGTCAGTCACAGAATCGTGGTGTGGCACTGTAGGATAAGCACTGGACTGCTAACCAAAAGGCTAGTGGTTCAAATTCACCAGCCACTCCTTGGAAGCCCTATATAGGGTTGCTGTGAGTCAGAACTAAACTTATGACCCTTCACAACAACAGCAAGACAGTCACAATGAGGCTGTTGTGCTCACAAGCTAAGAGTATTGGTGCAAGTATTGGTGCTCAAGCCTTCTCAGGAGATTGGTAGTCTAGCTTCACCACCACTACCTACAAATATATGGATATTTACAGAATCCTGGTGTGCCATTGTCGGATAAGCACTGCAAAGTCATTTTGAACCACAAGGTTGGCAGTTCAAAACCACTGGCCACTCCTTGGAAACCCTCTAAAGGGTTGATATGAGTCGGAACCAGCTCAACAATGCTTAACAAGAACAACGTAGCAAAGACAGCTAGTCGTCATCAAAACTTTTGAGGGATATAAATTATATCTTGGGTAAAGTTCATTTTTTAAATGGTAGTCTTCAAATTTGAGACAGAGCTTCAAACCAGTGAAACTGGAACAGACCCAAATTTCGAAAATTGAGGTGATCAGAAATAGGAAACTCAGAAGAGTCATAAAGAGCCCTTTCAGAAGCCTGATGTGTGATACTGGATTATTGCCAGGATTGTGAAGAGCCACAGTGAATAGCTGATCATCATTGTTTTCCATTCAGCAAGTTAAGAGATTTAGTTTCTATGCAATGTGGATGTGGTCATTGTTCTAAAGGGAGATTAAGTTTCTAGTAGGACTTTGACCTGTTGTTTTCCCATTCCAGTTAGTGTGTGGTTCACCCACTTTTTCAAAATTTGGGTCCATTTCGGTGTCACTTCATCAGCCACAACTGAAGTTATGAATAGCCCTGGTTTGAAATAAGAGATTATATCATCTGCATTGATCATCTATTTCACCTTGTGTGGCTTCATTGTAATTATGTGTCCAGCAATTCCTTTTTCCAGGTTGTCAATAAAGATAGTAAATAATACCTGGGTCCATTCACTTGTTCTTTGAACTCTATTTGTAACAATTCTGATTTTAAGCTTCAGTGTAATTATAACCACAAGTAATTATGAGACCTCCTAGGTTTTTGACTAGAATGTTTAGTGAGAATGAATCAGACTTAGATGTTTTCTTCAAACTGCTTGTTCACTGTAAAAAAATATGTATACCTATTTAAAAAGTTATTTTTAATCACTATTATCAGTATGGAGAAATTGTGCGAATGGTTAACATACTTGACTACTAGCAATGATTCAAGTTCACCCAAAGGCATCTTAGAAGAAGGCCTGACAAACTACTTCTGAAAAACAGCCGTTGAAAACCCTGTGGATCACGGTTCAATTTGACATTCAGAAGTCACCATGAATCAGAATTGACTCCATGGCAACTGGTTTTTATATTCAGTATCATTTTAGTTGTTGTCAAGTCAGTTCTTACCCCTAGCGATCCTCTATAGGGTTTCCAAGGAGCTGCTGGTGAGCTTGAACCACCGACACTGTGGTTCAAATCAACTTTGCAGTCCAGCACATTAACCCACAATGACACACCGGGACTTTTAAAATAAATGTTTTCAAAATATTGAACTGAGACATGTGTCTTAGTTGCCTTACCTGGTAGAAGTAAGAAGACCTCTCTCAATGAGTTGTTCAAGAGATTAACTAATAATACAAGTACAGTTTGGGGAAAGCACCTGGTATATAATAAACACCAAATAAATGTTCACAGTTATTGTTACTGTCACAGACAGAGACTATTTTAATAAATGCTGCCTGCTGGTGAGGTTTAATATCTAATTAACATACATTAGTCTTCCTTTTACTTTGAACTTTAAGTTGCCTTTTTTTTTAGCATGTTAATATTTTATAGGTACAGGCAATTAAACTTCTGGTAAGGTGGCTGTTGGGTATGAAAAACAACCAGTCTAAATCTGCCAATTCAACTCTTCGGTTATTATCAGCGATGTTGGTTAGTGAGGGTGACCTGACAGAGCAAAAAAGAATCAGGTGAGATTTTTCTTCCCTTCTAATTTTTTTAGCTCAAAAATTTTGGTAGCATTTATATTGGGATTATTTACCTAATTAATACTGGGTGTTACAATTATATCATGTACTAGAGGATCAAATCATACATACTTATATCACATTTATATCTCTTAATAGTATTTTATTTTAATCGTACTGGCGTATCTTTACTCCTAAATATTATAACTTTTTCCAGTAATTCTGTATTCTCTCACTTTAGTCAAATGTCATGATTAGTTTCAGCATTTTGTTCAATTAAATTTTTATTGAGTTCTTACTTTGCAGAGCACTATAAAAACATTGCAGCAAAAATCATTATTGTTTGGTCCCTCCCTTCAAGGAATTTACCCTATTGGTTTATGTGATTAAACAGATAAGAGTGGCATAAGTACCATGAAGGAAAAAAGGAAGAATCATAGTCTCCTGGTTGTTCATAGAAGACACTATTGAAAGTTCTGCAAAAGCAAACAAACTGAAATCATTGATACTAGTTCTGGACATTGTCACTCTTCAAATCTCTGAAATCTCTGTTTCTTTCTAGTCTTTCTAAACCCAGTTTTTCATGATACTTGCTTCTTTCAAATTCTTTATTTACTAGGGGTCTAAAGCAACAGTTGAGATAACTAAAGAACTCTACATGTGCTGCACCCTTTAAAAATTGTGGTAGAGGACAGAGGTTTAATTATTCATTCATGCATATACTGTTTGCATACCACTCTCCTATACCAGGTGCTGTTAAGCTTTTTAAAAGTTAAAAAACCTTCCAAGAATTTACAGTCTAGAAAAGAGATAGAAAATCAGCAGTTATGAAAATATGTTGAGTAGCTTTTCATGAACACACTGATAAGATAACAAAATTTTAAATTTGGGGAAATTATGTACTGGACTGCAAAGTTGGTTTGAACCACTAGGTCAGCATATCAAGCTCCCAGTCACTCCTAGGAAACCCTATTCAGGGTCTCTGTGGGTTGGAACAAATTAGATGGTACTTTAACAACAACAACATGTGCAGTGGAGTCCTGGTGTGGTGCTGTAGGATATCGTCAGTTCAAATCCACCAGCCATTCCTTGGAATCCCTATAAAGGGTCACTATGAGTCTGAACCAAGGTGACTATGTTTAACAATAAACAAATCCTCAGTCTACTTGGAAAAATAAGAAATTTGAAAGTTTTACATCACTAAACCCAATAAATAGAATTTTATATAAATGATTGATATCTGTTTTTGCCTATCAAATGAGCAAGGGTAAGTGTGGCACTGTAGAAGAAGCACTGGACCAAGCACCACATGTTGAACAGTTCAGACCCACCAGTTACTCCTCTGAAACCCTGTAGAAGGTCGATATGGGTCTGAATCAGCTTAACAGCACTTAACAAGATCAATCAAATGAGCCAATACTTTTGCTCATTGGGATCAGAAATGGGTCCCTCCTTACCCCTGGAAGTATAAATTCGTACAATCTTTGCAGGACAGTTTTATATCTAGAGCCTTAAAATGATGATATCCTTTGACTACTTTGATGCACAAGAGGTAGTAAAAGACGTATACAAAAATATACCTGCAAACTTGTTCTTTCTAGCATTATCATCATAAAAAAAGACTATACAGTAGTTAAGTACGGAATATGCATTATCATTATCGTAACATAGTTGTTGTTGTGAAGTGCCATCAAATCGGTTCTGACCCATAGTGACCCTGTATAGGGTTTCTGAGGAGTAGCTGGTGAACTTGAACCTCCAGCCTTGCAGTTCTAATGGCTTTGCAGTCTAGGGCATTAACCTACAGCGCCACACCAGCAATCGTAACATAGTAAGCAGACCTTAATTAGATATCTGCTCAACATATTAAATGAAAAATGAGTAAGATTTTAAACTGTGTATGTGGTCTGCTTCTAATAAGACATGAAGGTTAGTATGTCTAAAATAAAGAATAGAAAGAAATTTTTAACAATGATTATCTGTTCATAGTAGAATTACTAGCAGTTTCCATTTTCACTGATTTTTCTCCTTCATTCAGCTGATCTTATTATATTGCATTTAATCTGAAAAAAGTTGTAAAATTTTTGTGTATTATGATCTCATTTGTTAAAATATAAAATTTTTTAACATTCATATAGACTACATATATGTGTTCATAGTATTAAAATTTTATTTTCTTAGATTACGTAATCTGTGGCTACTAATGTGATCAATTAATAGTTACCACTCATGGGATCACTATGAGTTGGAATCTGTTCGAGAGCAACTAACAACTCTCCCTCCTAATAACAAGACTTTTAGGTGAAAACCACCACTCATTCTGACCCTGGTTTTTTTTTTTTTTAATTCCCTCTAGGTGTCCACTAAGGAGCTCTGGTAGCATAGTGATTACAAATCGGGCTGTGAACCACAAGGTCAGCAGTTTGAAACTGCCAGCTGGTCCGCAGGAGAAAGATAAGGCTTTCTGCTCCTGTAAAGATTTACAGCCTGAGAAACCCTGTATGTCACTATAAGTCAGAACCAACTCCACCGCACATAACAACAACAGGTGTCCTGTGATGCTCTCACTCACTTTATTTCATTTTGGTCCCCTTCAATATGGTAGTTGTGGTTATGTACCATGGTTGTTTCCAACTCATAGTGAACCTGTATAGAGTTTCCAAGGCTGTAAATCTTTAGGGGAGCAGAAAGCCTCAGCTCTCTCCTGCAGAATGGTAGGTAGTTTTGAACTGCTGATTTGAGGTGAGCAGCCCCACTCATAACCACTAAGCTACCAGAGCTCCCTCAGTATAGCATTGTGTTAACTTGGGCTCTAGCATCAGAAACTTACAGCTCCACACTCCAGTTATTACCTATGTGACTTTGTATAAATAACTTTGGTAGGCCTCAATTTCCTCTCATCTTTTAGAGGGAAATTGCAGTAAGATAAAAGCTGTAAACTTGCTTGCACAGTGCCTGACACAGAATAAGCACCCAAGTAATAGTTATTTTTTATTGCTGAGTCATTTGACTCAAGATCCATATAAGGATCTGCAGACAACTGTCACCAGTTCTTACTATGAGGATGAGTTGAAAAATTATCAGCACTCAGTTATTAAGGTGCCATCCACGTTGCTGGCCAATGACCAGATTGAACATGCACATAAAGACAAGTGACAGTGAATTATGTGGCAAGTCATTTGCAGATCAGTTGTGGCTCTGCCTATAATTCAAAACAGACCTGGATTTCAAAAAGTTTGTGCAAGACGGGTACCAAAACAATTTATGAAAGAGCATAAACAGACACTTGGACATCTGCAAACAGAATTTGGACCAATACTGTTGTTATTGTTGTTAGGTGCCATCGAGTAGATACTGACCCATAGCGACCTTATGCACAGCAGAACGAAACCCTGCCCGATCCTGGGCCAACCTCACTACTATTGCCACTCTTGAGTCCATCGATGGTGCCAGTTGGCCAATCTATCTCATTGGGGGGTCTTCCTCTTTTTCTCTGACCCTCCACCTTACCAAACGTGATATCCTTCTCCAGAGACTGGTCCCTCCTGACAATATGTCCAAAGTATGAAAGACGAAGTTTGGCCTTCTTGGACTCCAAGGAGCACTGTGGCTGCACTTCTTCCCAATGGATATATTGGTTCTTTTGGCAGCCCATGGCACTTTGAATATTCTTCTCTAACACCATAACTCAAAGGCATCAATTCTTCTACAGTCTTCCTAATTCTGTCCAGCTTTTGCATGCATATGAGGTGATTGAAAACACCATGGCTTGGGTCAGGCGCACCTTAATCCTCAAGCTGACATCTTTGCTCTTTAACACTTTAAAAACGTCTTGTGCAACAGATATGCCTAATGCAATATGTCGTCTGATATTTTTGACTGCTGTTGATAGATGATCCAAGAAGAATGAAGTCCTTGACAATTACAGTCTTTTCTCCATTGATAAGAATGTTGTTTATTGGTTCAGTGGTGAGGATCTGTGTTTTCTTTACATTGAGATATAATCCTTACCGAAGGCTCTGCTCTTCATCAGTAAATGTTTTAAGTCCTCTTCACTTTCAGCAAGCAAGGTTGTATCATCTGCATATCCCAGGTTGTTAATGAGTCTTCCTCCAATCCTGATGCCACGTTTTTCTTCATAGAACCTAGCTTCTCAGATTATTTGCTCAGCATACAGGTTGAATAACTATGGTGAAAAATACAACCTTGTCGCACACCTTTTTAAATTTTAAATCATTCAGAATTCCCATGTTCTGTTTGAACAGCTGCACGATTAAGTGTTCCGGATACTCGTACTTCACAATGTTGTCCATAGTTTGTCATGATCCACATAATCGAAAGCCTTTGCGTAGTCAATAAAAGTACAGGTAAACATTTTTCTGATATTCACTGCTTTCAGCCAAGATCCATCAGACATCAGCAATGATATCCCTCATTCCACGGCCTCTCCTAAATCCGGCTTAAACGTCTGGAAGTTCTCTGTCAATGTATGATTGTAGCCCTTTGTGTATTACCTTTAGCAAAAGTTTACTCGCTTGAAATATCAAAGAGATTGTCCGATGATTTCCACATTCTGTTGGATCACCTCTCTTTGGAATGGGCACAAATATGGATCGCTTCCAATCAATCGGCCAGATAGTTGTCTTCCAGATTTCTTGGCAGAGATGAGTGAGTGCCTCCTGTGCCGCCTCACTTTCTTGAAAAATTTCAATTTTTATTACATCAATTCCTGGTACCTTGTTCTTTGCCAGTTCCTTCAATGCACCTTGGATTTCCTCCTTCAGTATCATTGGCTCTTGATCATATGCTACCTCTTGAAACCGTAGAACATTAACCATTTCCTTTTGGTAGAGTGACTGTGTAATTTTTTCCATCTTTTTTGATGCTTTATGCATCATTCAATAATTTGCCCAGAGAATCTTTCAATACTGAAAGTTGAGGCTTCAATTTTTTCTTCA
>NW_006408748.1:2580551-2595622 GCF_000296735.1 Chrysochloris asiatica | reverse complement strand
CATGTTTGATCAATTTCAGATTGAAGAAGTTGGTAGAATTCTTCTATTTCATCCTCACTGGCTTTAATGGTTGGTGCGTAAATTTGAATAATAGTGGTATTAGCTGGGCTTCCCTGTAGGCACATGGATATTATCCTATCATAGATGGCATTGTACCTCTTGACTAATCTGGATATGTTCTTTTCAATAATAAGTGCAACACCATTCCTCTTCAATTTGTCATTCCCAGCATAGTAAAACATGTGGTCATCAGATTCAAAATGGCCAATACCAGCCCATTTCCATACCTTACCCCAATGCCTGATATCTATACTTATGCATTCCATTCCATTTTTGACAGCTTCCAATTTTCCCAGATTCATACTTCGTACATTCCATGTTCCAATGATTAATGGATGTTTACAGCTGTGTTCTCTTCATTTTGAGTTGTGCTCCATCAGCAAATGAAGGTCTTGCAGGCTTTTCACCCATGGGCTTTACTCCATTCGCATCATCACTGTCAGCTCTATTTTGACAGTCGCATTTTGAGTGCCTTCCAACCTGATGGGCTCATTTTCCAGCACTATATCTGACAGTGTTTCTCTGCTATTCATAAGGTTTTCAGTGACTAAATATTTGTTTGTAGTTCGTCACTCTTTCTTCCTATTCTTTCTTTGTCTGGAAGCTCATCTGAAACCTGTCCACCATGGGTGACCCTACTGGTATTTAAAATACCAGTGGCATAGCTTTCGGAATCACAGTAACTCAAAAGCCACCACTGTACGGCAAACTGACAGACGAGTGGTGGCCGCTTGGACCAATACTAGAAGGAAGGTGAATTTTTCTTCTAAAAAATCGTTACTGGTAGAACACCCACACTTGCAGATAATACCCACTTGACCTGGCTTCAATGACTGGAAGATCAGAGCTCAACTAGAAGAAGAAAGAAGAGGAAAAAGAGTTGATCTGATACAATTTGATGAACTTGACCTATACCTATGGATGCAGTAGCTCAGAAGAGGGAACAAATCTTTACAGCAAGGATCATTCCCACCCCCTCCATACACAGAGTAGATAGGGATGGGCTACTTGGACATTGGCTACCCAAAAGGGGGGGTGGGGCTACAAAGGCAAGAAGTGACTGGCTTATAAGCTTTCAAGAGGGAACCTAGATCCAGAGGGCGTGGAAGAAGGTAGAATCTCCACTGGGTTATCCAATCTGTCTGGCCAGGGCTGATGAGATGCGGCTAGGTCTCTTGTGATAAAATAGTGAATAATTGTTATCAGGACTGATTGTGTGGGTTGGAAATGTAAAGGTAGATGTTTTGTAGCAAAGGAGGGGAGTGATTAATTTTGCAGTCTAGGAGCGGTGGTCCCTGGGACCATGAAGAGAAGAGTGGAGAGCAGGACCCTACCCAGAGAAGCAGTGACGCCAGAGATGGAGGCAGAGATGAAGTGGCTGGAGACTTTAGAACCAGAGAGGGAGAGGGGCTGTGTGCTGATGACCGGGGGGAAGGCTTGCAGGGTGTACCCTTTGGTTGTTTGATGATGCATGGATGGGATTGTAACCATGGCAATGAAACCATATGCAATAGGATGAATTTAAAACTAATGTTTTTCCATGTAAACATCACATAATTCACAATAAAACATTTTTAAAATAATAATAATTGTTAGTGGTAACGAGACAGATTCATCACTACGAGCCTGAGAGTAAACGACAGGGTATGGAATGGAAACATCTTCAATCACCAACCCAGAACAGGTAAAAGTCAACCATCAGCTGGAAAATTGATGCTTAGTTTTCTAGGACTCTCAAGGGCCACTGTTGGAACACTATCAGGAAAAAGTTCAACAATCAACAGTGATTGTTACAGTGAGATGCTTACTGAAGAGCTGAAGCTTAAATTTCATATTAAATGCCTAGAGCTCCTATCCAAGAGCATTGTGATCTTAAATGACAATGCATATCCACACACCTCTGCCCACACTGTTGAGATTGCAAAAACTTCATTTTGAGGAAAGCACCCTCCCTAGAGTCCTGATCACGCTCTATCAGACTTTCACCTATTTGGTCCCCTGAAAGCAGCCTTTTGAGGGTAAAGATTCACCTCGAAGATAAAGATGTGAAGACCTCAGTACATTTGTGACTCGCAGCTCAGCCTAAAACATTTTTTAATAAGGGAATACGAAAGCTTGTTGACAGGTAGACAAAGTGTATTGAAAGCAAGGAGATAATGTCGAAAAATGATGTATTTGTCTTCTGAAAGTCAATTAAAATTCTCCAATCAGAATGCAGGTAATTGACTCATATGTCAATCCTGTCTAGGAGTGCTGTGTTTTTATTCTTGTATATTATGTAGTAGTGCTTCATTGGTTCAAGTCATCTGTCTATATTTCTTAGAATCTTTAAAGTATCAAAGCCATGCTGTGTTCCACATAGGAGCTCAAGTGGGAAGGCTGTCCTTTTTGCCAAATATCACACTGCCATTTGGTAGGAAAAGTCTGCAAGTGGTCCATTTGAAAACCAGGACACTACTTTTTTCTCTGTCCTTTCCCTATAAAATATTTTTTTACCTTTCCTACTTTTTCTTGTGTAAATCATTTCATAATTGCTGGCCTTTACCATTTGATCAGACCTTTCTGAACCTCAATTTAGGCTTTGGCTAAATTGTAAGTATGTAGCTAATATACTTAAAAGGTTAAGTCATTTTTAATTCTTTTAAAAATGTATTTATTTTCTACAATAATAAAATGAGAGGAGCAAAGCTCCCATGTGAATGGTTCTTCTATTGCAGTTACAGTTAAGTTTTGGTTGTGAGGATATAAGTAGAGCAGAACTCGAAATGAAAACAGATGTATTTATCAGAAAGTCACATTATTTTTACCCTTTTTGTATATATTGAGCTCATAAATTTCCCATATCTGTACATTATATAATTTTAAGCATAAATCATCCTAAGAGCCTTATACTCAAAAAGGGGGTCAAAGCATTTTTATGAATGATAATGGTTATAGGAAATGTTTATTTCTTTTTTGTTTGTTTATAGTAAATCTGATATGTCTCGCTTGCGATTAGCTGCTGGTAGTGCCATAATGAAGCTTGCGCAGGAACCTTGTTACCATGAAATTATTACCCCAGAACAGTTTCAGCTCTGTGCACTTGTTATTAACGTAAGTCACAATATCATTTTTGTGTTAGCCTTCAAAGTTGCATATGTTTACAGTAAACCCTAAAAAGGACTGATCTTATTTTTATTTTAACTAAATATCTACCAAATATTGTTTATTCACCCAGTATATTTTTAAGTACATATTCAAAATGTTTTCATTCTTTTTATAAATGTTGTTTGTCAACTTAAGTTATTTTAACTATATTTTCTTTTTCAGCTTTGAAAGTAACTGGTATTTTCTTGTGTTTTTCAAGTATTTTTATGGTTTTGTGCTACTGTAGGATGAGTGCTACCAAGTAAGGCAGATATTTGCTCAGAAGTTACATAAGGCACTTGTGAAGTTACTGCTCCCATTGGAGTACATGGCGATCTTTGCCTTGTGTGCCAAAGACCCTGTAAAGGAGCGGAGAGCACATGCACGACAGTGTTTGCTAAAAAACATAAGTATACGGAGGGAGTACATTAAACAGAACCCAATCGCTACTGGTAAGTACGCTTTTCAGTTCCCAATTTGTAAATAATCTTATGAGTCTGTCAGTTTGTGAAATTTTTATATTCATCTACCTGTATTTTACTTTTATAATATGACTGTTTTAGCTATGACATAGCTGTCATTTTAGCTATGTACATCCTGGTTTCTGAATCTTACTTATAATACATAAAACTAATTTGAATTCTTATTAGAATATCAACAGTGTGCCTTGATTTGAATTCATTGCTTTAATAGTCTTCAAAATGGAAACTGAGTTGGTTGGAACTTAAAGATAAAGGGTTGTGTGTTTGTTTTTATAAAAGTTATTATTGTTAATGTTTTCATTTTAGAGAAATTACTATCACTGTTGCCTGAATATGTAGTTCCATATATGATTCACCTGCTTGCCCATGATCCAGATTTTACAAGGTCCCAAGATGTTGATCAGCTTCGTGATATCAAAGAGTAAGTCATGTTGTTTTTCTTTACCAAGAATTATGAAGATTTATACTTTAAAAAAAACTAAAACTATATCCTGTTATTATTCCCATTAGAATAAAAACCTTTTAATTACTCAGAATAGGTTTGGTTAATTTTTTATATGATGTTGTTTTTAAGGTATTTGTTCAGTTTGGTCATTTAGAAAACCATGTAGTAAAAAATTCTCTACTTGAAACTAAACTTTACTTGCAACCTTTAAAATATATGTGAAAATATGTGCACACATATTATTATAAAATTAGATTTGTTATACCAGATGTATGGGGAGATGTAGATACACAGGGAAATTTGCCTCTAGTGGAAAGACGGACCAGAAAACACTCATGAAGTTTGTATATGATATCATGCAGGGCAAAAGAGTGGAAGGAGGCCTAGACTTGCCTACAAATAAATTATCTGTTTTTAAAAAAATCTTAAACAATATTGACTTTCTTTCCCCATTGTTATGCTTTTACTTTGCACTCTTAAACTGATTCAGCTTTTGTTTAAAGTATGTGTGTATTAAACCTATTCCTAATGTTATTTAGGAGCTCTGGTAGCGTAGTGGTTACGAATTGGGCTGCGAACCTTAAGGTCAGCAGTTCGAAACTACCAGCTGCTCCGCGGGAGAAAGATGAGGCTTTCTACTCCCGTAAAGATTTACACCCTCGGAAACCCTGTACAGGGTCGCTATGGGTCGGAACCGACTCGACGGCACTTAACAACAACAATGTTATTTAAGGTCCTAGTCAACATTTTTATTTGTTTTTTCACACTCGTCCATATTATGGGGTTCCAATTGTGTTTTAATCTTCTGTTTGAAGGAAAAGAGACAACATCCAAAGACATCACATATTAAGACTTTATCAGTGGCTCGTGGCGGTTGTAACAGACAGAAACATGGAGACGCAGGTAGCAGGAGACTGATTTGTGTAATGAACAGACTCAGTGTGGGGACATGGAAACTGACCTTCCCTAACCTCTACAGAGGAATGGATACTAAACTTAAAGAAAATGCCTTTCCTATCAAAATATTTGAAAAGAACATTTTGATCTTAAGGCCACCTGTGTTCAAATCGATCCATATTAAGCAAGCAATATCAGTTTGATTAGCAAATTTTATTTCAACTAATTGAGTCATCTAAGGATGACTTGGGAGCACTGCGGTTTTGTAGGATAGGAACTAGACTGAAGTAAATATTTTTGTATTTTAAAATTGACTTAAAGACATACATGATTAGATATATATTTCAAGAAGTCACATAATTAGATTTCAGAGGATATAGGTTCTAGCCCCAGCTATGTGACAACTTTATTTTTGTAGACTTCAATTGGCCTTATCTGTAAAATGGATACTTTAAAAATTGTTAAGTCTTAAAATGTCTTCCAATTCAAATTTTTACTATTTTACTTCTAAAAATAATTTTTGTTATAGGAATTTTTCAGAAAGTGATGATTATGTTTAACTAGAAAACAGAGTTTATAGTAGAAGACTTCTTGTTGCTGTTATGTGCTGTGGAGTCGGTTCCACCTTATAGTGACCCTGTACAGGGTTTCCAAGGCTGTAAATGTTTACGGGAGCAGAAAGCCTTATCTTTCTCCCGCGGAGCAGCTGGTAGTTTCAAACTGCTGGCCGTGAGAGTCACAGCCCGTGTAGAGGAAGGATTAACCCTTAAGAGGTAGTTATAATGTGGGGCTAGTACTACAGTACATGAAGTAATTGAAGTTGAAATTAAAATCAATGGTTCATCACATTTGATTTCATTTCCTTGATTTCAGTGGTAAACAACTAGTGATTTATTTTTGTTCTATCTAGTGTGCAGCACTTGAGTTTCTTTACACCTTCAGTTCAAGTGATCATGTCATTTGAAGTGTTACATAAAATACTTTTAAAAGTTGGTCATTTAACTCTATAGTGATTAATAACTTATAACTACACTGTGAGGAGTCCTGGTATGGCACTGTTGGTTAATGCACTGGACTGCAAGGTCACTTTGAACCTCAAGATCAGTGATTCAAGCTCACCAGCTGTTCCTTGGAAACCCTATACAAGGTCACTATGAGTCGGAACCGACTCGATGGCACTTAACAACAGCATAGACATCGTACCCACTCCCATAAACATATGCAATCGAGTGAAGGATACAGAACAGTGATGAAGCAATTATAATACATAGTGTGATGTGTGCTCTGCTGCTGTAGTAACAGGAGTCCTGATGTGGTGCTGTAGGATAAGCACTGGATTGCTAAACTCAAGGTTGAGGGTCAAGCCCACCAGTCGCTTCCTGGAAATCCTGTACAGGGTCTCTATGATTCAGTACTGACTTGACAGTACTTAATAACTATGTGAACACCTAGAAAAGACACATGAGGTTTCTAATCACATTTAAAATAGTAGAAAGATATTAGAACAGAAGTTCTTACCATGTAGATTATGGGCAAATCACTAAGGAACAAGATTTGCTGGAAAGAGATAGAAAAGATCATTTTAAAAGGACCTGAGGAGGACTGTCTCAGTGGTAAATGAAAAAGCCATACAGTGTTATAAAAAGGAAGAAATGGTCAGTTACTGTCAAGTATTTTATTGAGTGTTTTTTGTGCGTCAGGTATTCTACAAATATTATTTAATCCCCCATACAATTTCTGGAAGTAATCACCATTGTTTCAGTTTTACAAATGAAGATATGACCAAGGGTAAGGTTACACCTCTAGTAAATGCCCTTTGAATTTAGTATCAAAGCAATTACTGTAACTTATTGAGGAGTGCCCTTGAGTCGATTGCGACTCATAGGACCCTGTACAAGGGTTTCCAGTGAGCAGCTGATGGGTCTGAACTGCGGACCACGTGGTTCAAAGTCCAGGGCATGTCCTACAACACCACACCAGGAGTAACAGGGGTGAAAGCTTAATTGCCATGTGATAATAATGTAGACTACTTTTAAAAGAGACTGTTGTAAAGACAGAAATAGAAGGTCTCCAGAAAGGAGCCAGAAGATGGGGGTGTAGTTGCAAATGAAAGAAAGAACAGTGGTAGTAAAGTAAGGTGAAATCTACAAGAGGAGGAATGGATGGAATCTTAAAGATACATAAAGTGAGGAGAAGAAAACAACTGCTGTGAAAAACTAGATCAAGTCCCTAGCTAAGGACACATATGGAATCCTGATGTCCGCTGTAGGATAAGCACTCGACCACAAGATCAGCTTGAACCACAGGGTTGGCAATTCAAGCTCACCAGCCGCTTCTCAGAAACAGGGTCGCTGAGTCAGAACTGACTTTTCATGGCACTTAGCAACAGAGACACGTAGTATAGCTGGCTGGCATGAAATGCAGGATAAAACTCTTAAGTTTATAATCGCATCAGACTTTTCAGTTGTGTGATTTCTCTGTAGCAATAAACATTCTGGATGTAACTACCAAAAAGTTTGAATTGATCTAGTTATTAATTTTTCAAAGTAAGTATACCAGAAAATTAGTTCGAAAGTTGAAACTATTTTCAAAAGAATGGTTAAAATATTGACTCGTGGAATGTACAATAGAAAGGAAATGGGCTGGATAGGTAAGATGTTAGTGGATACAGTTGTGTAAGTACCTAAGGAAGGTGGAATATATAGATTTATTATTTCACTGGTGCATCATTTCAAGGAATGGCAAGGTCCAGGAATGTCTGAGGGAATAGAGTCCCGTAAGTAAATGGGATAAAGGTAAATTTCAGCAGGCATGAAAAGATCAACAATTTAGAAAGTATCATGAGTGGCAGATAGAAGACATAGCCATATAACATAAGCTTCTTAGGAATAATTTTACACAAATTTTGGGAAATAATTTACTGGCATGAATATTGAAGAAAACAGGCTGAATTCACTTTCAGACCCTAGTATGAGCTTGAAAGGTAAGCAAGACAAGTGTCATTCTCAGATGAGAACTTCATTTCTGTTACAGCAAGAAAGTGAAGTGACCATTCAGAGAGCACAGTGAAAGGGTTTGGGAAAAGAGTCAACCCTGTTAGATAAGACAAGAAGTACAGTGTTGTTACTTCAGTTTCTTCAGTTGGAATCGTTCAAATTAGCTAATTATTCATTATTATTAGTTTTCTTTTCCCTCCAGGATCCCAGCATCTGTCTAGTTTCTAAATAGAGTTAATACTTTGCCAGAATTAGTAAGCATTGAAACTACCAGTTTTCATTTAAACAATTACGCTAAAAACATAGTGCTAAAGTTTCTCCCTTGGCTTAATGTCTTGATACAAGGGGGCTTCCAAAATTTTGTGGAGAATTTCCACTGTCTTTTCATTCCATTCCATGAACTTTTTGAAATCCCCTTGTACATTCACATGGAATATAGGCAAGGGACTTCCCATGGAGTATCATCAAATAATTTCTTCCATATTTATTCAGTAAAGCAGTGATTTTGTTGTTGGTTTTTTGTTTTGTCACTGAGTGCCTAAGAATTATTCGGGAAGCTTATTAAAAGCATAAATTTCCAGGTTCTCCCCCATAGAGTTATCGATTTAAGTGCCCCAAGTGATTCTAAGGTTCAGTCTGATTTGGTATCCACTTTTACATAAAAATTCAAATGGCCATTTTAGACACTTTATGAATGAATTCGATGAGTGTACAACACGTGGAAAACCGCAAAACTGGTTTGGGATAAGACCGCTTAGATGAGTGCTAGAATACATACAGTGAGAGACTTATGTACATCAGGAAACAGAGCTGTGTTTTCATTTTTAATATTTTATTTTGTGTTTTCATTTTCTACTTGTATCTAATATAAGCAGGATAATGTGTCTGTCACAATTTAGGATTTTCCTAATGATCTACTTTGATTTTATTAAAGCTAAACAACAGAGTTACTAACAAGGTGTATTTCTCCACTAAGCAAAAGGACCTATATCTAGTCTTTTGAATGGATGGATCTGTTTACCACTTAGGTGCCTGTGGTTTATGCTTGAAGTTTTAATGACAAAGAATGAAAACAATAGCCATGCCTTTATGAAAAAGATGGCAGAGAACATCAAGTTGACCAGAGATGCCCAGTCTCCAGATGAATCCAAGACAAATGAAGTAAGAAGTTAGGATAGTATGTAGTAAGATGTTACAAAAAAATGATCTAATGAACTTTTAATAAGAGTTATTGATAAGTAGTTATTCTATTTGGTTTTGTTTGGGCTTTGTTTTCTTTTTTGTTTAGTGCATATTTGATATTCATGTTTTATTAGGGTAGAGGGCAGTTTTGTTTACCATTTCTGAGAAGAAATCCTGAACACAAATATTAAATAATCAAGGAATAAATTACCACATATCTTTGTTGTGACTCTACTTATATTTAGTACTTTTGGTTATTTTACACTAATGAACATTATATATGATCTTTCTTTTTTTCTCCCTAGAAACTTTATACAGTATGTGATGTGGCTCTGTGTGTTATAAATAGTAAAAGTGCTCTGTGTAATGCAGATTCACCAAAGGATCCAGTACTCCCAATGAAATTTTTTACGCAACCTGAAAAGGTAATTTCCCCTTGTTTGTCTACCACACTAAACTGACTTAAGTTTCAGTTAACATCAACCAAAAGGCAAATACTGGATTGCCATACCACAGAGTAAATCATAACTTAGTGAGTTTATCATGAAATAGAAGATTGTCCTCCAAAGCCTCACAAGACATTGTTCTCATCATACAAAGTAGAGACTATAAGTCAAGCTTTGTGATTCAAAGTAGACTAAATCTTTGTTATTCTTTGCCTGAATTACTTTACTGGGTGTTTCTAATATATAAAAGAAGTTTTTGTACTTCTTAATTTATTTTAATGTCGTTGAAACACTGTTAGTGTTTTTGTAGGCAAAACATGCACATTGAATGTTTCTATAAATAAATATGTAATTATATATTAAGATGTCAGCATTGATTGAATTGGGCTTGACAGTTGATAAGCCGGGATTCTAATCAACCTCTTACAGCTAGAGGCACTTTAGGAGAGTTAATCATTTTTTAAAACCATCACTACTGTCCATTTCCAAATTAACAGAAACTCAGTGCCCCCTAAACACAGACTACCCTTACCCCCTTTCGCACCACTGACAACTACCAATAAACTTTGGTCTCTAAACATTTGCCTATTTCATGTAAGTGGGTTCACAATATTTGTCCCTTTATAACTGACCTTCTACACTCAGCATAAGGAGCTCTATCTAGTAGCATAGTGGTTATGAGTTGGGCTGCTAACCTCAAGGTCAGTTTGAAACTGCCAGCTGTTCTGCTGGAGAAAGATGAGGCTTTGTGCTCCCATAAAGGTTTTTTGTTTTTTGTTTTTTTTTTAATGTTTTATTGTGAATTATGTGATCGTTTACATGGGAGAACATTAGTTTTACATTCATTCTATTGTATATTGTTTCATTGCCATGGTTACAATCCCCTCCATGCATCATCAACCAACCAAAGGGTATACCCTACAAGCCTGCACCACGGTCCGTCAGCACACTGCCCCTCTCCCTCTCTGTGTCTAAAGTCCCCAGCTGCTCCATCTCTCTATGTCATCGTCTCTGCCTCCATCTTTGGTGTTACTGTTTCTCTGGGTAGGGTTCTGCACTCTGCTCTTCTCCTTTGCTGGTCCCAGGGACCTCCGCTCCTGAACTGCAAAGTTACTCATTCCCCTCCTTTTTTTTTTTTTTTTTTTTTTAAATTAAATGTTTTTATTTTGGATTGAGTGAAAGTTTACAGGGCACATCATCTGCTTCACATTCAACCATTCATATAGCTTGTTTCATTACATTGATTATTATCCCCTCCATATATCATCAGTTTACAGTGTTTCTCTCTATCCTCTTTAGCTTATTTTTTTTTTGGCTGCGGGGGGACTTGCCTTTTTGGAATTTACAGTCTCGGCTTTTAGGGAAGGTTTTTACATTTGTCTGTGGATATCCAGGGCTCATGTATGAGATTACTAACAAGCATTACTGAATAATCAGATGAGGGAGCTCCCATAAAGATTTATAGCCTCAGAAACCCTATACAGGGTTGCTATGAGTTGGAATTGATTCCACTGCACACCACCACACTCAGAATAACACTTTCAAGATCCATTCATGCTGCCAAATATTTTTAACTAGAAAAATTTTCCATGTTTTCATACATATATATGCCTCATTTCTAACAAGCTCCCTGGATTACCCTATAAAAGAACATTCCAGGAAATGGATCTTGCTACTTTGAGAAAAAATTTTGCTGTCTGACTTTTTGGGGAATAGTAAGAATTACAAGTCTTTACTTTCTAATTTAATAATCTTTCTAAATATTCCCAGTTGGACTCTTGATTTTCAATTTACTCTGTTTCTCATGGTTGATAGGGACAGGCAACTTAGACATTGGCTATCCTAAAAGGAAGGGACGGGGGGGTGGCTATAAAGGCACAAAGTGACTGGCTTACAAATTTTCAAGAGAGAATTTAGTTTCAGAGCGAGAGGAGGAAGGTAGACTCACCACTGAATAGTTTTCATAAATGATTATATATTTTAAAAAAATTTTTTTTTACTCTATTTCTGATTCATCACCATCATGAATGGCAACCTGTTAGTTGCCATCAGGTCAGTATTAACTCATAGCCATCTTATGCACAGAACGAAACATCATCTGGTTCTGGGCCAATTGCTGTGCTTGAGCCCATTGCTACTGCCATTCTATTTCATTGAGGGTCTTCCTCTTTTTCACTGACACTCCACTTTTCCCAGCATGATGTCCTTCTCTAGGGACTGATCCCTTCTGATAATATGTATGAAGTATGAGAGACAAAGTGTGGCCATCTTGTCTTCTAAGGAGCATTCTGGCTTTATTCCTTCCAACACAGATTTGAATAGACTAGTACCCAGATGCCATCATTAATAATTAAATCTTATATCACTCCACCTAAATGGCTTTGTGTGTGTGTGTGTGTGTGTGTGTGTGGTTTGTTTTGATATCTGAAACTAGTGTTTTAATTTGTTAGCAGTAATTTAGGTTTTTCTGATTTCAATGTGTAACTTTCCTCATTTTTCATTTCTAATATAATGTCTCACTGTAGGATCAGCACTGAACTGCAAGCCACAAGGTGAGCAGTTCAAACCCACCAGCTGCTCCTGAGAAACCCAATGCAAAGCCACTAGTCGGAACTGAATTGGTGACACTTAACAACAACATATTTGTTGCTGTATATGTAATTTAATCTGCTGCATATACACTAGAAAACTTGGTTTGATAAGGTAGTGAGTAAATGTTGCTGCCCAAACCTAGTAACATTTATTTTAGCACATGTGCTAAAACTGTACACTAGCTTTGATTTCATTTTTTCTTAATTTAAATATATATATATGAAATTAATAAATATTTTTAAGTTAATGGACTTTTTTATTCTAGTACCTTTTTTTTTTTTTTGCCCCAGTGACACTGTTTAGGTTTGTTGACTTTTTTTGGTCAGGGTGTTTAATAGGAAGTGGCACAGTGGATCAAATTTGAACTCTTAACAATTTATAAAGATTCTGCTTTCAAGAAAATAATATCAATGTCCCCATTCTGTTTTACTTATTTATTTATTGGTTAATATCATTTCTGGTAAAGGAATAAACAGAAAATCATTCACCCTATACCTTACAAAAAAAGAATAGGAATGTGATTTCATTTCAAATGCAATTTAAGAACTTTGTCTCTGCCATTTGCCTAAGTCTTGTGTACCACTGATTTCATTGAAAACTAGACATACAATGTAGTTTATGAAATATGCTTTGATTATTTGCTGAATTGATATGTATGGGGGGTATCCAAAACTTAATGAAAAAATTCCACATTATCTTTTAATTTCTTTTTTTTTTTAACCACAAACTTTTTGAGGGCTCTCTGCCCCCATATATTGTTTATTGTTGCTAAGTGTCATCGAGTCGATTCAGACTCATAGCAACCCTGTACACGGTTTCCAAGGAGCAGGTGGTGGACTTGAACCACTGACTTTGTTCACAATCCAGTGCTTATCCTACAGTGCCACACCAGGAGGTCCCCCTCATTTTCTACTAGTGCAAATGTGATTGTTAATGTAAGGCACAATGTCTGCAGGTTCTCTTTAGTTACAGTGTTGTTAAGTGCTATTGCCAAGCTCTAACTCATAGCAACCATGTTTCCAAGGAACAACTGGTAGATTTGAACTACCCTTCTTGGAGCGCTTATCCTGCATCACTACACCAGGACTCCTATTTGTTGTTAAGTGCGTGGAGTCAGTTCCAACTCCCAGCAACTCTGTATAGGGTTTCTGAGGAGTGTCTGATAAGTTTTAACCACCGACCTTGGGATTCAAACCAACCTTACCATCCAGTACGTATCCTCAGCACCACACCAGGACTCATGTGTTCACTTTAATTAATGTTTCGTTTTTTTTTTCCCCATAGGATTTCTGTAATGACAAGAGTTATATTACAGAAGAGACGAGAGTACTTTTGTTAACAGGAAAGGTATTATGTACTCAATAATTTAGGAGTCTTTATTTTGTATGTATATTACATCTGCTATTCTTAGAAATAATTTATATGTGTCTGCCAAAATTTATACTTCCTGGGTTTTAGAGATCACATTTTATATTACTGCTCTAAAACAACTGTTTCTTGCCATGAAGCACTCTTTAAGAATTGCGCCCACACGTTCTCATCAGTAATGATAGACTTCAAGTTATTTAGAATCCACAAAGTAGGTTTCCTTGAGAAATGGTATAATCAACTAAGATGTCTAAGAGAAAGAAAAGAAATATTTTGGTAAACAATTTCAAAACTATTAGTACGTATATTGAATAGTTTGCTTATAAGGAAGGCATTTTACTGCGTGTTTCACTATTTTAGGATTACTGTTTTGTTTTCATTGGAATAATAGATATTTCCTAGTTTAATAGAAGTAATGTAAAGTTTTAGCTGTATATCAAGACAAACACAATTTTGTAGAACTGTCATTTCTAATAATGAGATAATCCCTTGGGTTAGGCTAAATAGCTCTTACATGTGTTTAAATTTGTATGTATGCGTTGTAATAAGGTATTAAATAACATGTATGTGTGTAATTTTTAGCCAAAACCTGCTGGAGTGCTAGGTGCTGTAAACAAGCCTTTATCAGCAACGGGAAGGAAACCATATGTTAGAAGCACTGGAGCTGAGACTGGAAGCAATAACAATGTAAATTCAGACCTGAATGCTGCAACTGGAAATCGATCAAGGCAATATATTTTTTCTCCAGTTACTTTATTACTATCTTTCAGTTGGTTCATTTTTTCATCTGTGTTCTTAAAGCATTCTTTCACAAATGGACCTCCAGCTTTAGAAAGTGTCTTGGTACAAGGTAATACTGCTGAATTGTGATGTCATCATGAGGGAAAACTGGCAGTAAGCTATACATTTTGCAACAATATAACATTCTAAGTATAGGGAAAAAAAATTTTTTTAATTTTTTTTCTCACCAGAACTACTTTGCATTAAAATGTGTATTATAAAATCAAACACATTGCAATTGAGTCAGTTCTGACATACGGTGATCTCATGTGTTGCAAAGTAAAACTGCTTCATAAGGTTTTCTTGACAGAAGTTGATCACCAGTCCTTTCTTCCATGGTGCCATTGGGTGGGTTAGAACTGCCAACTTTAGGTTATCAGCTGATCACAAAGTGTTAGAAAACCAAAAGGGAAGGACATGCTCAGCATTTCTCAAGATGGAAAAACTGAATAAAAAAATCTAGCTTTATTTTGCAAAATATTGATGTAGAAAGCATCAAAAGAAAATGGAAGGTATATGTATAAGCAAATTGTTCCCTGGGGAGCCATCAAGGCAAGCAATCAAGTCCCTTCAGAACAAGACTGAAACTCAAAGGGAACATTCATAAGCAGGCATGTAAGCTTGCAGGCAAGCACATTGGTCTACTGGTAAGTGGAAGGAGGGGTAAAGGCAGCAATGAAGAAATGGGCTGAGTTCA
>NW_006408748.1:2558251-2579936 GCF_000296735.1 Chrysochloris asiatica | reverse complement strand
AAGTGACTGGCTTACAAGTTTTCAAGAGGGAGTTTAGTTTCAGAGTGTGCGGGGGAAGGTAGAATCCCCACTGAATAGTCTTCATCTTGTCTAGACGTGTCTGGTGAAAACAGACGGGGTAAGAGTCTTATGATTCAATAAATGTTATCATGACTAATTGTGACTGTCAAAACTGTAAAGGTAGAAGTTTTGTAACAAAAATGGGGGAGTAGTTAATCTTACAGTCCAGAAACAGAGGACCCTAGAACCATCAAGGGAGAAGAGCACAAGCAAAATGTGGGACCTTATTCAGAGAAGCAGCAACACCAGAAATGAGGACGTGGAGAGGGAGCAGCTGAGGACTCTGGACTCATGGAAAGAGAGGGACTAAGAGCTGGTGACCAGAAGGCAGGCTTGCAGAATGTGCCCTTTGGATGTTTAAACTATTATATATTCCTGAGTGTTTTTGTGTATACCACCCCACCCCCCAAAAAAAAAGAGGAAATGGAAGCAAAATTGTTGAATAATGATGCACGGAGGAGATTAACATCATTGCAATGAAATAATGGTGTAAAGCCAATGCTCTCTTGTGTAAACTGTCACTCAGTTCACAATAAAAACTTTAAAAAAGAAAATGGAAGTTATGTACAGTCACTACCAAAAAGAAATAGTGTTCAAACATTTCAAGAGGTAGTATGTGATGAAGAACCAATGGTACTGAAGGCAGAAGACCAGGCTGCACTGAAGGTATTGGTGAAAAACACAGCTCCTAAAATTGAGAGATTACAAATTGAAAACAAGCTGATGCATTAGAGGTCCTCATTCATCTGTGCCAGAAAATTTGGAAGACAGCTGATTAGAAGAGGTCCCTTATTTGTGTTCATTTCCAACAAAATGGGGAAATCATCAGATTATATCATTAATATCACATGCAAATAAATTTTTGCTGAAGATAATTCAAAAACAACAGAAAAGCCAGATTCAGAAGAGGATGTAGAACTAGGGATATCATTGCTGACATAGCTGGATCTTGGCAAAAAGCAGATATTATCAGAAAGATGTTCACTTGTGCTATTTTGACTATGTGGATCATGACAAACTTTGGACAACATTGCAGAGAATGGGTATTCAAAAACACTCGTTATGCTGATGAGGGAATCAGTAATTCAAACAGAACAAAAGGACACTGAATGGTTTGAAATAAGGAAAGGTGTCTACCAAAGTGTTTCCTTTCACCAATCTGTAGAAGAGAAAATAATCTGAGAGGTTGGATTATATAAAGAAGAACACGGCATCTGGATTGGATGAAGACTCATTAACGTGCAATATGCAGGTGATATAATCTTGGTTGCTGAAGGCAAAGAGGGACTTAAAGGTAGATACTTAACTGCTGAAGATCAATATGGATTGCACCTCAGTGTAGACAAACACAAAAAGAGAAACCCCACCCCACAACAAGATGGATTGGCACAGTGGCAACAGCAATGGACTCAAATGTGACAACAATTGTAAGGGTGGTGAAGAACCGTGAAGTGTTTTCTTCTGTTGCACATAGGTGTCAACAACAGCAATGAAAATAACTTTTAAACAAATTGAACAAATTGTTTTTTGTTGTTTTTTTTTCATTTTTAATCCAAACCAGTTTATCAATGAGTTAAGCAAACGTTAGTAAATTCTTTTTGCCTTATAAAACGAGTCCGTGTTTATATTACCATTGTTGTTGTTGTTAAGTGCCGTCGAGTCACTTCTGACTCATAGTGACCCTGTACAGGGTTCCGAGGTTATAAATCTTTATGGGAGCAGAAAGCCTCATCTTTCTCCTGCAGAGCAGCTGGTAGTTTCAAACTGCTGACCTTACTGTTCGCAGCCCAATTTGTAACCACTACGCTACCAGAGCTCCTTTCAGATGGAAATTCTTATAGAGTGACTAAGATGATAAATACCTGATATGGAAATTCTTATAGAGTGGCTAAGATGAAAAATACCTGATATGGTAATATCAGGTATTTTTCATCTTAGCCACTCTATAAGAATTTCCATCTGTCCTTACTTTCTCAGCACTAAATATTGAGGTATTTAAAGATTGTTTTCAAACCATGAAATCTTAAGAATAAAATCAGTTCAACCATATAAAGCCATTTTAAGCAGTACCATACCAAAATACAAAGTAATTTAGTGTGGAGTTACTGTGAGTTAGAGATGGTGAAGCTCTGATGTCTTACATGTGTCCTTGTCTTCTGCTACCCCCTCTTCTGCAGCAACCCTGCACAGGCTAGTACCAACTGTGGTGCTGTGCAATCTATTGTAGTTTTGTTTTGTTTAGGGATTTTACCTCTTCATCCTAGGTATTATAATAGATAGTACTTAGTTATTATTTTGTTTCTTGACCATCTTCTTGTCAAGTGATTGTAATTAGTCATTTCAGTCTTATGTTATTAAATGGAAATCAACATGTGATAGACCACTACCCTATAACCAGAGTAGATCCAAATTTTGCTATCTTTGCTGCACTTGACCAGGTTCTTAAACCATCCTGAGCCTCCATTTTCTTATCTGTATAGTGACAGAGTAAACTTTCTACTCTTATGGTGAAATAAAGAAACCTTGTTTTTATTTTTCTGCAACAGGGAACAGAGTTCAGAAGCAGCAGAAACTGGAGTTAGTGAAAATGAAGAGAACCCTGTGAGAATTATTTCTGTCACACCTGTAAAGAACATTGACCCAGTAAAGAGCAAGGTAAAATTTTTAATTGAGCAGGCAGATCTCTCCCATGAAGATTTATGTTGTAGCTTTATGGTAGAGGTGAGAAACCCACAGCAGGATGGTTAAGGGTACACTGTATATTACACACATGTATCCACCACCCTCTGTAATGCTGTGCTTCTCCAGAACTGATTCTACTTACTTGATTCCTTCATTTTTCAAGCGTTTCTATGGTTACCCATAACAGTGTCCTTCCCCATGCTGCCTCTTGCACCTTGAAAGAATAGGAATTTAGTGTTTATTAATACTTGGTAGAGCATTCTGTTTTGTTTCTTTGTGTTTTAAAAAGTAAAACTTGGCTAGGGATAAATGGGAGGGAGGGAAAAAGTGGGAGTCATTGGTTGGGTGATGCTGGCTTCCTGTTCATGGTGGTGGAGTCATGCAGAGAATGATGCTGGTGATGTTTGCACTGCGTGATGAACATGACTGTGTCACTGAGTTCTACATATAAATGCATTCACTTGCTTTTAAAAGTTCATGGAAACATGGAATTAGAAGATAATATGAATTTTTTTAAGCTCCCTCGTGTGTTTACTGTAATTTTTTTCTAAAACTGAATTAGAGGTAGTTGCATAAGAAGCAAAACACATACTGCTTATGGATTCAGGTAAGCGATGCTGCCGAGTCCTCTAGAAATCTTCCTTTTCTCAACACCTATAGCTGACTAACCGTTCCCTTTTCATTTGGCTTTTACATGAGTTCTTTATACATATACAAACTAAACCCACTCATAGCGATCCTGTATAGGGTTTCTCAGATTGTAGATCTTTATGGGAGCAGATAACTGTTTTCTTTCAAGGAGCAACTAGTGAGTTTCAGCTACTGTCCTTGGATTAGTAGTTCTTGGATTAGCTGGTTCTACTGTGCCACGTTTGGTAAGGTGGAGGGTTAGGTTAATGATTAATTCTGCTTTTAAAAATGTATATGTACAGAATAAATAAATTAGACAGTGATTTAAAAAGTTTATGGCAAATAAAGATATAATAATGGTTATTATAGTTAAGTGTATCATAGAAAAGAATATTATATATTGAATTATGAGAATACCTGTATTTTTTAAATGATGAATTTAAAGGGAAGTTTCCTTTCATTTAAAATGTCTTGAATAGCAAAGCTGAGTAGATTCTATTTTACATTTACTGCCTGTGCCAAGCATCATGATTGCACTGGTTACAGGCCCTACCCACATGAAGTTTACATACTTAATGGCTTATAAGCAAGTAACTGGAAGCCCTGGAATCTCAATTCAAAATATTTCTTTCCAGTCCAGCTTTTGGCATTTAAGGATTTGTGTTTATATAATTGTTTTGTGCACTTTTAGGAGATGAATTCTGATCAGGCTACCCAGGGCAACATCAGCAGTGACCGAAGCAAGAAAAGAACAGCAGCAGCAGCTGGGACGGAGAATATCCAGCAACAAACAGATGAAAAAGTAGATGAATCAGGACCACCTGCCCCTTCTAAACCCAGAAGAGGACGTCGACCCAAATCTGAGTCTCAGAGCAATGCAACCAAAAATGATGATATAAATAAACCAGTTGTCAAGGGAAGAAAGAGAGCCGCAGTCAGTCAAGAGAGCCCTGGGGGTTTGGAAACAGTTAATGCCAAAGCACCCAAGTTGCAAGACATAGCCAAAAAGGCAACACCACCCGAGAGACAGATTGACTTACAAAGGTAATACACACTATCCTTTCTGAGCTGTGAATTTAGACACTTTGGTTAATATTAGCACAGGCCAGTGAACCCCAACACCTTAGCATTCCTTAGTGAAAACTGTCCTCAGTTGTGCTGAATACAATATACTGGTATTTGTCCCTATAACCTCCAGTTTTAAGACACCAATTTGAAGAAAGGTCTCGCTCTGGTTAATTTTAATTAGTGTGGTTGTTTGATGTTTTTATTTATTATCAAAGAGAATATTCTATTTTGTTTGGTGTCCCTCAAATGGTTGTGTGGGATTTACTTAAAAGACTACCTCTTGAACACAAAGGACCCCAAATGAAGAAGATAGAAACCATAAAACATGAATAATATATCCTGTTCTTTAACTCATTTCCTCTTTTACAGTTTATTCTAATATAAATCAGCGTTTATCTCCCTACCATGAAATAAGTTTAGAATTTCTCATCTTTGACTATCCTTGGGCTAAGATTTCAAATTTTCCAAACTCTGATTACTTGCTCCACTTGGCTATCTAGAAGTTGTCAACGTCCATACTTGGTCTACAGTTACAGCTTAGTTCTACCCTTCTTTTATCATGTGTACCTGAATCATATGCCTCTAAATTAGGCTGTAAGCATCTAAATTTCCAGAAGAGTTCTAGCTTTGATCACCTCAGGTAACCTCCAGCACCCTACTTCAGTAATTTCATAAAATACAATGTCTTTAATGCAGATGTGTTTGTTGTAAGTAGATGAGGGACTTCAGAAAGTGCCCCTCATACATTTCAAAAATTACCATTCATGAAATTCTGAGGTTGAAGCTATTAAATTTCTATATGCCCTAAATGCCTCTTATATCCCACCCATGGTAGTCTAAATATCACTCTAAGCCCTCCAGAACTACAAACAAAATATTACTGAATCCTCTTTTCAAATTATTTTTGAATATATAAAAAGTGACCTGCTGTAAAATGCTGGCCATAACCTGTAAAAAATGAGTTCTTAGGGTTTTGATCATCCTTTAAAGACTTTTGGAAACTTTAATTAGGGCTTTACCAATCAGAGGTCTACCCCTACCACTGGAGGCCTCGAGTGAAAATGAAGTTGCAACTGAGTTCTGAGAATGAGAAAATAGAGCATTTTATCCAGACTTACTGTTGTTGTTATGTGCCGTGGAGTCAGTTCCGACTCATAGCGACCCTGTACAGGGTTTCCGAGGCTGGAAATCTTTACGGGAGCAGAAAGCCTCATCCTTCTCCTGCGGAACAGCTGGTAGTTTCGAACTGCTGACCTTGAGGCTCACAGCCCGATTCGTAACCACTATGCTACCAGACTAGACAGGTGTTTATCATTGTACTATCTGAAAGGAAAAGGTTTGCTAAGCCAATATGGGAGCAAACTTTGCTTTTTTTCCCTCAAGCCTGAACCTGTGACCTGGAGCAACATATTTAATTTCTGCCTCCTTTTCTTCATTTAAGATCCATATCTCAAAGGATTGTTCTCAGGATTAATGGATTAACAGCTATACAACACTTAGCAAGTTAATTGGCACACAGATACTTAGAAATTGTTGCTATCATTATATGCTTTCATTCCAGGTGCTTTACTCCTTAAGGGGTATTGGTGGTGCAGTGGGTTAGGCATTACTCTGCTAGCTGATAGGTTATGGTTTGATCCCACCAGCTGCTCCTCGGGAGAAAGATAAAGGTGGTCTGTTTCCTTAAAGATTACTTTCAGTGCACCCTCAGGAACCCTAGGAGGCAGTTCTACTCTGTCCTATAAAAGCACTATGAATTGAAATATATTTGACAACAAATAGATTTTTTTTTTTTTGGACAGGAAATACAAGGTGGATCTACTCCTTAAAATGAATTTTCAGTTACACAAAAGCTGAATAATTCCTATGGTGCTTGCCAAAATTTTATAAGGGCTTTCTAGAATTCTCTCCTTGTCATTCCTCACACATACAAAAAATGATAATAGAGAAGTCTTATTGAGCATGTATTTGCCCTGCCAACAATCATTATGAAACAGATACAAGGGAGCTTCAAAAGTTGGTGGAGAAATTCCATTCTCTTTCCTTTCCATTTTTCCACCACTTTTTGAAGTCCCTTATGATACAGGTATGGAGTCCTGGTGTGGTGCTGTGGGTTAATGTGTCAGACTGCACAGTCATTTGAACCGCAAGGTTGGTGTTTCAGGCTCACAAGCTGCTCCTTGGAAATCCTATGCAGGGTCGCTATGGGTCGGAATCGACTCGACGGCACTTAACAACAACAAATGATAGAGGTAAGATTATAACTTTAAAAGATGACCTCTCAAGTCACATGGCTAATGCTGCAGAGAGCGCCAAAACGCTTTGAGCCGGAGCGTCATGTCCATTGTAAGCTGCTCACTGTTCAGCTGACGGTAGGAGCTCTGCAAACTTACGTAATGTTTTGAAGCCTTTTTAAATTATGGACACTCAAAGCTTATTTGTTTTTCTTCTAAACTTATAAAAAGAGCTATTTTAACTTGTAGTTAACCACCACACTGTGGAATAACCACAATAAAAAACAAGCTCTCAGTCATGGAGTAGATTGCTATTTGTAGAAACCCTACAGGACAAAGGAGAGCTGTTCCATAAGGTTCCCACGACTGTCAAGCTTTAGGGAACCAACAACCTCAGATCTCTCCTAGGGTTTAAACTGCCGTCGTGTAGTTAGCAGCCCAGTGCTTAACCCACTGTACTACCACTGAAACAAAAGTTCCTTGTTTATGTCTTTCCACTGATTTTATTTATTTATTTTTAAGTTTTTATTGTGAACTGAGTGAAAGTTTACATGGGAGAACATTGGCTTTACACCATAGTTTGTTTCATTGCAATGATTACAGTCTCCTCCGTGCATCATCATTCAACAGTATTTGCTTCCATTCACTGTGCTGTTGTGTTTTGTTTTGTTTTGTTTTGGAGGGGGCGTGTATACAGACACATTCAGGAATATATAATCATTTAAACAACCAAATCATTTAAACATTCTGCAAGCCTGCTTCCTGGCCACCAGCATCCAGTCCCTCTCTTCCCATGAATCTAGAGTCCTCAGCTGCACCCTTTCTCCATGTCCCCATCTCTGCCTCCATCTCTGGTGTCGCTGCTTCTCTGGATAAGGTCCCACACTCTGCTTGTGCTCCTCTCTTTATGGTCCTAGGGTCCTCTGTTTCTGGACTGTAAGACAATCAGCTGATTTTTTAACTGCCTCAATTTAAGGGGAAACAGTGAGTAATCAGAATCCTGAAGCTTATTAATATTTTATATGGTACTGTAGCTTCTACCTTTGATCAGAGTTTAAGCATTTGTTGTTAACTGCCTTTGAGTCAGCCACATGAAGAATGGAATTGCACCATGTGATCCACAGGGATTTCATTAGCTGCTTTAATTTTCATTAACTGCAAATAGTACTGGCAAGTGACTTGACATCCCACCTGTATTTGCTAAAACTGGGTAAAGGTGTAATTTGGAAGTTCTGAATATGTAGCTAAGACTTCGGCTCACGTACTCTGATCCAATCTCTAGAAAGGACGTTGTGTTTAGTAAAGTACAGCGTCAGTGAAAGCGAGGTAAGCCTCGAGATGGACACAACAACACTCCATAAGGTCACCTTGACTCAGAGCAACTCGCTGGCAACTAACAACAAATAGCACCTTGACTTACCCTGTTATCATTACAATTTTCACCAAGTGACTCGGAAAAAAAAGTGCTGAAGTTGGCAAATCTGAGAGCCTTCAAGCACTACATCTCTGAGTTGACTATAAAGACAGAACAATTGAAATCAGCTCTCTAAGTGCCCTGGGCCCTCAGAGCATAGCCTAGGGGCAGTGCATTGTAGACTTAGCACTTCATTGTAGTTTACCCCAGGATTTTAAACCTAAACACAGGACTTTGATAAGTACAGCCCAACACCCATGTGCTTCTCTATGGCGCTGCTTTCTAATCTATATACTACTTTATCATCCTTGTTGTCTCACTTCCTCCTATGGTCACACAGTTCTCCCTGCAGATGCTTCTCAGAGATCCTTCTCTACAGCTCCGTAATCTGTACTCTGTGTTCCTCTGTTACTTTAAGTGAGTACACAGTCTCCCCAGGCAGGCAGTCTACCACCATCTGCTAGCGGCACCTTTGGAAACTTTGTCCAGTTTTATGACTTGGCATTTCTATAATATTGTACGATTATTCAACTTTTATGATTAAATAGTCAAAAAACCCAGTTTTGAGTTCCTAGTATATGCCAACCACAGTACTAGATGCCTTATGTTTGTTTCCTCCTCTAATCCTTCAGTGTCTACAGCCAAACTTGGAACTTCTGGGAAATCTGTAAATGTTAAGAAAATATCAGACTAGTTTTCCCATCATTGGCTGAACACATTCTAATAGCCTGCTTAGTCTGGAGGTACTTAGAGATCTTGGAATTTCTGTCCTTCAATAAAGAAGTTTCTGGTTTCCTGGGCTTCTTTGTAAAGTACTGAGAAAGTTCCCTTGCATCAAATTGGTTCATATCTTGGAATAAACGTAACTTATAAGTGGTTATCCTCATAAGTTGAACCAGTGTGTGTGAGTTTGATATAAATATTTTCAGTAAAAAGTGAGTTTTAATCAAAAATAATATGTAAGTTTTCAGAAGTCAAGAGCAAGTCCACAAAATTCTTCCAGGAATTTGTCGTTGTTGTTGTGAAGTGCCATTGAGTCAATTCTAACCCGTAGCAACCCTGAACAGAATTTCCCAGGAGCAGCTGATGGATTTGAACTGCAAGCACTTAAGTTTTGGGAAAGCAAACTTTGGCTGAAAACACAATAAAATGTTACAACTTTTTAAAAATCTGGGAGAGCAACCATGAAGATCCTTGAAGAGCTGGCAGTTTGTAGAGGGTTCTTTTATAGTATTGAACTTGATTTTTTTTTTTTAATTAATCATCCAGCTTTTATCTGTTAGCAGTATTCACTTATAAAATGTCTCTGTAGGGGTTTGAGAAAATAAGTAAATAATTCCCTTATTTTTTCTCTCTCTAAGGAATTACTAAGGAACTCTGGTAGTGTAGTGGTTACGAATTGGGCTGCAACCCACAGGGTCAGCAGTTCGAAACTACCAGCTGTTCCACGGGAGAAAGATGAGGCGTTCTGCTCCCATAAAGATTTACAGCTTCGGAAACCCTGTACAGGGTCGCTATGAGTCGGAACCGATTCTACGGCACATAACAACAACAACTGTTATTACTAAGTAGACACCATCTTAATACTGATGTTAAGTGCCTTCTAGTTGGTTCTGACTCATGACAACCCTGTATAGGGTTTCCAAGGAGTGACTGGTGGGTTCAAACCTCCGCCCTAGCGGTTAGCAGTCCAGTGGTGATCCTACAGTGCCACTCCAGGCCTCTTTATCCTATAAAACTACTTTTTAAATGTGGAATGACATAGGCAACTAACACCTTACCCATAAGTTGAACATCTGGGCCTATCAGAAACAAAGCCAAGCCCAGTATGTGCAGTACCTTTCCTCTAGTCTCACCTGTCAGAGCAGGTCTCCCAAAGAGGAAGGGTGGTGAGAAAGAGCTTCCCTCCCTACTCAGGAAGGGTGACAGATGAACAGAATTTACCTAGATTGTTCTCCCGGTTGGTTGGTTGGTTGGTTGGTTGGTTGGTTGGTTGGTTGGTTGGTTGGTCTTTTATATAAAACAATATGTTTGTTTACACCCAGTTCAGGTAACAGCACTTATTTTGCTGCTTATAATAGGGGGCTTCAAAAAGTTTGTTCATATTGCCCAGTAAGATTTTTCTTCATTGGTATCATTATAAAAGTAATAGAAATAACTATTATTTCCAGTAAGAAGCTTTTATTATTATAAGCAAATAGAGCACTTGTTGTTGTGAAGTGCTGTCAAGTCAGTTCCAACCAATAGCGACCCTGTACAGGTGAGCTGGTGAGCTTGAACCACCGACCTTGCAGTTCAAATGGCTTTGCAGTCTGGTGTATTAACCCACAGCAACACACCAGGACTCCACATAGAGCACTTTTAGTGGTTACAAATTTCTCCATTAATGTTTTACATAGTTTAGGGAAATACTCCTTGAACCAAATAAAGTCTTGGGTGAAAAAAAAAATTTTTTTTTCTAAGATTTGGGATAAGAACTATAGATGTGAAATAATTCTGGTTTGGTATGTTTTCTTGCATACATTCGTTTTTTAACTTAATGTTTTCTCCTACTCCTATCCCCAAGGTAAAAAGAAAACTCATTTGCAAAGGGAGAAAATGAAGGCCAAACAGAAGCAGAATCCCACTTCTGCAAAAACTTGGATTCGCAATGTCCCTGAACAGAAAATGACGTTAACTTTAGAACACACACTTTTCTGCCTTGAAAACTGAAAGAAATTATTACTTTCTCTTTACATGACCACAAGTCCTTGGATGGAAATGTACAGCAGAAACTCTTGAGAGAGAGAGGCTAAAAACAACTCTATTCTATCCCCTCCCAGACTTTTCATATGAAAAGTCAATAATTAAGCAAATTGCTTAACACTTGGTTCCAGTTCCTGCATATCTGGAGTTTAAAGCGCATAATACACCATTAATTTCCATGCTGCATTTTTTATTTTAAAGAAAGTAACAGGATATCCTTACACTGACACTGAAAATTTGTCAGTTTTAGAGCCAGGAATTCCATGTTTCACAAGGAAAAAACAGAAGTCTACTGAATTAATTTTTAAGAAGAAAAAGAGATCAGATTAAATATTGCTTTGTTTTTCCTTTTGGAAACTATTATGTATAATTCTTTCTGCCTGCCTACTTTTCTGCAAAAATGAGATGTACAGACTTCAGTTCCCTGCTATGAAAAGTCATGTGGTGGCAGTTTTATAAATGTTGCTTTCTGACTTTATCAGAGTGAGAAAATAATTAAAATAATTATTGATTCGCAAGCAGTAAACACTTTTTTTTTATTTCCCTCCATTTTAGTTTAATATAATTTGCAATAAATGTACATATTGTTGTTTGTTTTATAAAGCATATTACTTTAAAAGGTTTTTACTCCTGTGATTATGTTAGAATATTTGGAATTTTAAAGGAGTTAAAGACTATCCAGCATTTGGTTTTATAATGTTTGTCACCAGATTTTTATTATTAATGTAAAAAAAGTCAATTTTTAAAAATAGTTGGACTCCGGCAGCTTTGTAAGGAAAGTTGGAGGTGTTTTAAGATTGCTTTCAATTTTCAGGATTGTGCTATTTGGAAATAAGTGTTTTACTTTTGTCTGCAATCTGGGCTCAGTTTTCATGTTTATTTTAGAAGACAACTGTTGCATCCATTTATTATGCTTCTTGACATTGTTCAGCATAGGTAATGTGTGCACTTTTGTGGACACAATCATATTTAAGTTTTTGCATAAAAATAAATGCTTCTAGATGTCATATGGTAGTCTTTTTAATCTTTTTATGTTTTGTTTTGCTTTTTAACGTGAAAGGGCTAAAGACAAAGTATAGACATAAAGACATGGTTAAAGTCAACTCTCCATCATCTGTGTGCTAGTGACTATGCCGCAGGTTTTCATTGTGCGGCGTTGGCAGCCTCCCTGGCAGAACAATGAAGGCACGATGATGCATCAGACCTGATTCAGGAAGAACCTGAAGCGTGAGCTGCTTTTATTCCCAGTCGTATCCTGCCCTGGTGGTGCTTACTCGGTGCCTTTACACATAGCTAGTTTGGGTTAAAGAGAATAGTTTGGTGTGTGATGTGGTCTTGCTAAGCTGCAGTTGACATGGTGCAAAACAGTGAAAGTGAACTGTGTCCAAAAAGATAATTATCTTTGTAAACTTTGTTGACAGCTAATGTCACTTACAGATAATGAAGAGTTGGCTTTACATTGACTCTGAAGAAAGATGAATCATTCTTTTAATTATGCATAAATATATTCAGGCATCAAAAGATGGGCTATAGAACATTCTCTTTTAAAAGAGCAGGAAAAACCCTATTGTTTCTTAACGGCCTCTCAGAACCCTTTAGAAGGAAAGTCTAATGCCTCCAGCATACTGAAAAAGAGTATCTATGCATAAGTGCCGGAGAAGTCCCTCATGTGACCACTAGGCATGTTCTACTCACTCTTTGCTCAGATGGCTTGATTCGTGACAGCCACCAATGTATCACCAACAGAAGCACTGGTGGGCACCTTCCTTCATTCAACTCCTCCATTCCTAGCATCACCAGTTACTAGGCTGCCTGAGTGGTAACTCTGTTCCGCATTGCACCCATCCTGCTGCTGCCGTTTTGTAGGAGAGGAGTCCCTAGAAGTATGTGGTCCTCCTAGTGAGTCAGTGCTCCACCCTAGTGCAAGTGTATGGCACTAAGGGAAGGAAAAGCAGGATGGCAGAGTAAGGAGGGACTTGTTTAAGGGACATATGTCAGTTTTCCTTTGAAAAAGGAAAACAAAATCCCTTATGAATTTTGGTATTCACATCTCAGAGAAATACAACACAAAAGTGCAGACTTATATTTGAAAATTAATGTTAACCCTTTGTGTCTAGTTTGGAGCTTCTTGTATTTGTCTAAAATTACAAGCCAGAATTTTGTATCTCCTTTGATAAAAAGTGTGTATAATGTAAAGTAGTTTTGCATATTCTTGTGCTGCACATGGGATGAAATTTTTAGAATTTTTTTTTAAGACTTGAAACAGAACCTTGTAATTTCTGTAAATGATGAGTGTAAAATCCTACCATAAAATGCTAAAAATATGCACTGTTTCAAATAAAACCAAGAAATGCAGCATTATATAGTAGTGTGTAACCCTGAATATTCATGTATCCCCTGGTATGGTCACAAGCTGATAAAATGTCTTTACAAATATCTTCTGTTTAGATTTTGGAGTCTACATATCCTAATACAAAGTTAAATTCCACCTTCAAACTTCTTGACTAGTACTCAGATCTGGCTTACAGAGCCATTAGGAGTACAGAGTAGATGACACAGAGTCCTGATGTGGGAGGATAAGCACTGGACAGATAAACACAAAGTCGGGTTCAAACCAGCTGCTCCTTGGAAGCCCCATATAGGGTCAACTCGACAGCACTTAGCATCAACAATACATGGCACAATTGGATAGACATTTGGAGAACTGTGGAGTTTTTTTGATTGTTTTTTGTTTTAAATGTTTTATTGTGAATTATGTGATAGTTTACATGGGAGAACATTAGCATTACATTCATCCTATTGTATATTGTTTCACTGCCATGGTTACAAACCCCTCCATGAATCATCAGCCAACCAAAGGGTATATACCCTGCAAGCCTGCCCCTCGGTCGTCAGCACACAGCCCTTCTCCCTCTCTGGCTCTAGGTTTCCCAGCTGTATGTCTCTCTATGTCATCTTCTCTGCCTCCATTTCTGGCGTCACTGTTTTTCTCTGGGTAGGGTCTCACACTCCTAGAGTTAGTTTTTTAACCTAAGAACTTACACCATCTATGATGCATCTGCTTATCACTAATTTTAGAAATGCTTATTTAGCTTAATAACTTGTTCATGAAGAGCAAGCAGATGTGATTTATTTCAAAGTCCAACAGGAACATATACAAGATTCCATTTCTAAAGAACTTGGGCCAAGCTGGATAATCAGGATTCATTTTGTAGGGTTTGTCAGCTATTATATTTTACTTATCTGTATGTAGAGCACTTCCTTTTGTCATTTCTCTAGTAACTCTCTAGCAAAAATCATGTCATTCTGAATAAAATCTTCCTTTTGGGAAAAGGCCCGGGATCTGCTCTTCCTAGAGAAGCTGAGGAGCAGCCACACATGGAAGGAGCAGTTTAGTGCCAGATCTGGATCCATGGAAGCCAGTGAGATTGAATTCCAGAGGAGACAGGTAGATGAAATTTGTCTCACCAATAGAATAATATTCATTACTGGTATTTATTTCATCTACACTAGGCACAGTACCTGGGGCTGACATTAGTAACACTAAGAATGGTGCCTTAGAAGGACTGGCAAAGTTTTTTTGTTGGTTGTTTTTATTGTGGATTGTGTGTTGGTTTTCATGAGAGCATTGGCTTTACATCATCCTTGTATTGCAATGATTACAATCTCTGTGCATCATCATTCAACAGTATTTCCTCTGTGGGGTTTGGTTTTTTTTGTTGGGAGGGGGTGGGTGTACACAAAAACACTCAGGAATATATAATAATTTAAACAACCAAAGGGCACATTCTGCAAGCCTGCCTACAACCTGGCTGCGAGCACCCTGTCCCTCTCTTTCTATGACTCTAGAGTCCTAAACTGCTGACTCTCTCCATTTCATCGCTGGTGTCACTGCTTCTCTGGATAGGGTCCCACTTTCTGCGTGTGCTTTTTTCCCTTGATGGTCCTAGGGTCTTCTGTTTCTGGACTAAGATAATTACTCCCCCATTTTTGTTAAAACTTCTACCTATACAGTTGTGACAGTTGCAATTAGTCATTATAATGTTTGTTCACTATTGAATCATAAGAATCTTAGCCCCATCTTTTTTCACTACACCCATCTAGACAAGATGAAAACTATTCAGTGGGGATTCTCCCTTCCCCCACACACTCTAAAACTAAACTCCCTCTTGAAAACTTGAAAGGCAGTCACTTTGTGCCTTTACCACCCCATCATCAGTTTGCTGTACTATGGTGGCTTGTGAATTGCTGTGATTCTGGAAGCTATGCCACAGGTATTTTAAATAGCAGCTGGGTCACCCATTGTAGACAGGTTTTAGATAAGCTTCCAGACAAAGACACTAGGAAGAAGGAGTGACTAACTGCTTCCAAATATTTAGTCACTGAAAACCTTACGAATAGCAGAGAAACACTGTCAGATATAGTGCCAGAAAATGAGCCCCTCAGGTTGGAAGGCACTCAAAATGCAACTGGGGAAGCGCTGCCTCCTCAAAGCAGAGTTGACTGGGATGATGTGAATGGAGTAAAGCCCGTGGGACCTTCATTTGCTGATGGGGCACAACTCAAAATGAAGAGAAACAGCGGTAAACATCCAGTGAAAATCAGAATATGGAATGTACTAAGTATGAATCTAGGAAAATTGGAAGTTGCCAAAAATGAAATGGAACGCATAAACACCAATACCTTAGTTATTGACTCATTAACAACCTGTGATATGCAGATGATACAACCTTGCTTGCTGAAAGTGAAGAGGACTTAAAACATTTACTGATGAAGATCAAAGAACACAGCCTTCGGTATGGATTGCATCTCAGTGTAAAGAAAACAAAGATCCTCACCACTGGACCAGTAAACAACATTCTTATCAATGTTGATAGTTGTCCAGGATCAAGTTCTTGAATCAACTATCAACACTCAATGGAAGCAGCAGTCAAGAAATCAGACAACACAAGGACCATTCCCACCCTCCGGTACACAGGGTAGACAGGGATGGGCAATTTGGACATTGGCTACCCAAAAGGAGGGGTGCTACAAAGGCAAGAAGTGACTAGCTTATACAAAAAAAAAAAAATCAGATGACACATTGCATTAGGCAAATCTGCACAAGACCTTTTTAAAGTGTTGAAGAGCAAAGATGTCATTTTGAGGACTAAGGTATGCCTGACCCAAGCCATGGTATTTTCAGTAACTTCATATGCATGTGAAAGTTGGACAATAGATATTGAAGACCGTAGAAGAATTGATGCTTTTGAGTTATGGTGTTGGAGGAAAATATTGAAAGTACCATGGGCTGCCAAAAGAACCAAGAGATCTGTGTTGGAAGTGCAGTCAGAGTGCTCCTTGGAGGCCAAGATGGCCAAACTTCGTCTCTCATACTTTGGACATATTCTCAGGAGGGACCAGTCGCTGGAGAAGGATATCATGTTTGGTAAGGTGGAGGGTCAGAGAAAAAGAGGAAAACTCCCAGCGAGATGTATTAGCCAAGTGGCAGCATCAACGGGCTCAAGCGTGACAACAATTGTGAGGTTGGCCCAGGATTGGACACTGTTTTGTTCTGTTGTGCATAGGGTCGCTATGAGTTGATACTGACTCGACGGCACCTAACAGCAACATTTTAGGTAGCCTGTCCCTATATACCCTGTATATAGAGGGGATAGGATTGATAATTGATGTGAAGACTCCTCCTCCTCTCTCAGTTGGTATTTTGAGCTACTACATCTGTAAGTATAGGTCAAGTTCATCAAATTGTAGCAATTTACACTTGTTTCCTTTATCAAAAATTTTCTTTTATTTTCCTCTGGTTGAATTCCGATTATCAAGCCATAGAGGCTAGGTCGAATGGGTACTATCCGCAAGTTTGGGTGTTTTTGTGTGTCTCCCCTCATTTCATATCAGCTGGTTGCTTCGCTCTCAGCTTTAGCCCTCCATGGCTATGTCCTTGTCCATGGGTTTGGGAGTCCCCAGTTCTCACCACATTTCATACCAAGCAGTCCTTCCTTTACTCTCTCCTATCTCTAGGTCAGCAGGAGTCTGGACCGTGGTTGAACTCAGCCAATTTCTTCATTGCTCCTTTTCCCCTTCTTGCACTCACCAGTAAATGACAACGTGCTCATCAGCAAGCTTATATGCATGCTCATGTGTCCCTTTGAGTTTCAGCCTTGGCAGGAGGTTTGTCCTGAAAGGACTTGATTGCTTGCCTTGTTGGCTCCCTGGCTAAAGGACTAGCAATATTAAGTAAATGTCCAGACTTAAGAGCCATGAAAGATGGAACCAGAAGCTCCCTGTTCTTTTCCATGTACTGTGTTTCAGTCAATTCTAACTGGTAGTGACTGAGTGAGATGAGTAGAAATAACCCACAGGGTTCTCTAGGCTCTCAGCTTTACAGGAACAGATGACCAGGTCGTTTCTCTTGTGGAGGCACTAGGTAGCTTTGAACTTCCAATCGCTCTGTTAAGGTTAGTGACTGAGTGCTTAACTGTTGCATCACTTTTTTCATGTAGAGAAATGCAGCTCTGAAAACTCTGCGATGCTGCTACGTTTGTGATACTGCCTCTCAGGTCCCTTTCACTCAGTTACTTGCTGGGGTCCTTCTGGTTCTCACCTACAAGGTTCTGAAAACTGTTATCTCCACATTGGTCATGGCCAAAGCACTGCCCCTCAATAACCAAAGACCAAGATGTTCATGAGGGTTCATTAGTCCCTTCTCTCCCCTTGGCACCACATTTTGTCAGTTTGTTGCTTGCATGTTACTGTTAGTCTGGAAGCTATGCTATGTTTATTTTGAATACCAGCAGGGTCACTCACAGTGAACAGATTTCAGCTGAGCTTCTAAATGAATCAAGACTAGGAAGGAGAGACAGACTACTTCCAAATATTTAATCACTGAAAACCTTATGGATAGCATTGGAACACTATCAACACTAGAATATTGATTATTGAAACATGAAGCGCACCAGAATATTGTAAGATACAGTGCTGGAAGATTGGAGCCCTCAGGTTGGAATGCACTCAAACCTGAGGAAGAGCTGCCTCCTCAAAGTAGAATTGACCATGATGACAAGAATGGAGTAAAACCTTCAGGACTTGGAATTTTCTCATGGGACACAACTCAAAGTGAAGAGAAACAGCTGTAAACATCAATAAATAATCGAAACATAGAATGTACAACATATGAATCTAGGATAACTGAAGATTGTCAAAAATAAAGTGAAACTAATAGACACCAATATCCTAGGAATTATTGGTGTTGGCCATTATGAATCTGTCAATCACATAGTTTACTATGCTGGGAAAGACAAATTGAGGGGAACAGTGTCACATTCATCATCAAAAAGAACTGTCTTTAACATATCTGTCTTGAAGTATAACACTGTGATAGGATAATATCCATGTGTTTACAAGGAAGATCAGTTAATACCATAAACTGTTCAAATTTATGCACCAACCACTAAAGCCACTCATGATGAAACAGCTTCAGTCTGAAATTGATCAAACATGCAATCAAGATGTATTGCTAATTACTGGTGATTGCAATACAAAGGTAGGAAACATAGGCAGGATCAGTAGTTGGAAAACATGGTCTTGGTGACAGAAACGATGCTGGAAATCGCATGCTAGAGCTTTGCAAGACCCATGACTTGTTCATTGCAAATACCTTTTTTAAACAACATAAAACACGACTATACACATGGACCTCGCCAAATGGAATACACAGAAATCAAATTGACAACATCTATGGAAAGAGACTGGGAAAGTTTCATATCAGCCAAAACAAGGCTTGGAGCAGACCATCAATTATTCATATGTAAATTCAGGCTGAAGTTTAAAAAATTAAAACAAGTCCAAAGAGCCAAAATATGGCATTGAACACATCCCACTTGAATTCACAGATCATATGAATAACAGATTTGATGCATTAGACACTAAAGACTGAAGACCAGAAGAGCCTGTGGGATGACATCAAGAACATCATACAGGAAGAAAGCAAAAGGTCATTGAGAAGACAAGAAAGAAAAGACCACAATGAATGTCAGAAGAGAATGAAATTTGTATAGAGATGGCTAAAGCAAATGGAAGAAATGAGGAGGTAAAAGACCTAAATAGAAAATTTCAAAAGGTAGCTCAAGAAGGCAAAGTCAAATATTATAACAAAATGTGCAAAGACTTGGAGTTAGAAAACCAAAAGAGAAGAACACACATTCCTAAAGCTAAGGGAACTGAAGAAAAAAAATAAAGCCTCGATTTGAAGTATTGAAGGATTCTATGGGCAAAGAATTGGATGAAGCAGAGAGCATCACAAGAAGATGAGAGGAGAGGAACAAACAAGATGGCGGATCAGGTGGAAGTGCAGTAAGGAGCTCCGTCAGCAACAACACAGAAGACAGGACCAAGCAGGCCCAGGGGATGGTCCCAGAACTCTGAATCACATATAAAGGAATATTTAGAAGCTCGGAAGGCTTAAAGCTAGGGGAATTTGTAGCAGAAGCAAGAAATCTATTGCTTTCTAATTCAAGATGCTCAGCTGCTCCAGGAGCCACCATCTTGGGTGAGACCAAGTGGGGGAAGGATCGGAGCGGCCACAGGCACCTGACAGAACTGCAGAGATAAAGGTGTGGACATTCTTTTCTTTTGGTATCTGTTCATTGGTCACTTGCTGTCTGCCCATCTCCATTCTGGTGACTATAGGGGTGTCTGAGCTACTGGACACCACAGCCCCACCCTCAGAGGGTTCTACTACACATGCACACAGATCTCCTCAGAATCTAAAGAGACAGTTTCCACTTAAAACCAAACGGTACAAGAACAAGCAAGTTGCTTGCTCTGGAAACATCAAGGCAAGTGGTTGGGCCCCCTCAGTGCAAACCACCTTCCAAGACTAAGACTCAGTGGAAATACACATTGATTGGTGACTACGCTCGTCACGGATAAAGGGAAGTGAGGGAAAAACAGCCATGAAGTGGCGAGCTAAGCCCTACAAAGTTCAATAGACTTCTGTGAACCCGGGTGAAGATCTGGTTGGCCAGCAGTGTGGCAAGACCTGGGGACTCTTGGGCCCAGCATCAGTGTCATAGCCACAGAGGACTAAAGTGGAGAGTGAAGCATCCACTGATAAGAAGAGAGGGCATATGCACAAGAACACACACATTTGCAGATAATACCCACTTGACCTGGCTTCAATGACTGGATGATCAGAGCTCAGCCAGAAGAAGAAAGAAGAAGAAAAACAGCGTAATCTGATACAATTTGATGAACTTGAACTACACCTATGGATGCAGTAGCTCAATAGAGGGAACAAATCCTTAAAGCAAGAATCATTCCCACCCCCTCCATACACAGAGTAGACAGGGATGGGCAACTTGGACATTGGCTACCCAAAATGGGGGGTCTACAAAGGCAAGAAGTGACTGGCTTACTAGCTTTCAAGAGCAAAGCTAGATTCATAGGGCATGGAGGAAGGTAGAATCTCCACTGAGTAGTATACAATCTGTCTAGGCGGGGCTGATGAAATGAAATCTGGATGGATCTCTTGTGACACAATAGTGAATAATTGTTATCTGGACTGCTTGTGAAGGTTGGAATTGTAAAGGTAGACGTTTTTTAGCAAGGAAGGGAGTTATTAACTGTTCAGCATAAGAGCGGAGGTCCCTGGGACCATCAAGGGAGAAGAGCAGAGAGCGGGACCCTTCCCAGAGAAGCAGTGATGCCTGAGATGAAGCTGTTGGGAACTTTAGATACAGAGAGGGAGAGGGGCTGTGTGCTGATGACCGGGGACAGGCTTGTAGTGTATACCCTTTGGTTGGTTGATGATGCATGGAGGGGATTGTAACCATAGCAATGAAATGATATACTATAGGAAAAAAACAAAACAAAAAACAAACGGCCACAGCCGGCCCTGAACTGTTTATAACTAGAAAAGGCCTGAACGGGGACTGTGGAACGGGACAGGCAGACAAAAAAGAAAATAAGACAGAAATTAAATCCTAAATTATGTCAACACAACCAACACCGGCATTGTGAAATTTCTCAAGAGTGAAAAGGGAAGCCCATTTCCTGATCACATTTACCTGGTGGCAATCAGAAAGTATAAAAAATACCAAAATACACACCCATCTAAGTAGTAAGGCCACAGATAACCCCTGAATATGCACAAAAAACCGAAGCACATGTCCAGAAACGAGACCTCCACTCTATACTGGAAGATGGGCAGGATTTGGAAATGCCTGAGAAGGAATTCAGAAAAATGATTTAAAAATGTATCAAAACACTATATAATGGAGTTGAGAAAAATAAATCAGGAAAGCGCTACAGGAACAATCAAATAAGAGATACAGCATTGGACACAATTCGAAATCCACAGAAAAAGGTCCAAACGATTAATAATAGAATATTAGAAATGGGCAATACACTACAAGGGCAAAGGAGTAGAATTGAAGAGATAGAAGCCAGAACTAGTGAACTAGAAGATAAATCTCTCAACACTACTAAGATAGAAGAACAAACACAAGAAAGGATAAAGAAATCTGAAGAAGGCCTAAGATTCATGTTGGACAACATGAAGAGGAATAACTTAAGAATTATTGGCATTCCAGAACAAGAACAATCACACAAGGCCACAGAGGAGATAGTTGAAGAGCTTCTGGAAGAAAATTTTCCTAACATCATGAAAAGTGAAAAGATAAGCATTTAAGAAGCACAATGAACCCCAGGATGGGTAGACCCTAAAAAACAATCACCAAGACATATAATAATCAAGCTCTCCAAAATCAAAATCAAAGATAAGGACAGGATCTTGAAAGCAGCTAGGGAAAAGAGAAGTGTAACATACAAAGGCAAGCAAATCAGATTAAGCTCG
>NW_006408748.1:2556746-2557304 GCF_000296735.1 Chrysochloris asiatica | reverse complement strand
TACTTGAGTGGGATAGAAAGGAATGTTGGGAAACATTATTAGAGAAAACTTGTAAGCCCGTCTTCAGCCTAAATACCTAAAAGAGGTTCTACAACCAGTGAAATAGGCCTCGTGCAAAGCCTTTACAGAGTATAGGACCTTCGGTGGAATCCTGAGTCCCATCCAGAATCTTATGAGGTGGGACATTCCCACTAGTAAGGACAAGCAGGCTGGAACAGCTACAGTGACAGAAGATACATCTTCAAAGAAAGATCAGGAAAAACCCAAAATGAAAATGTCAGCATGACTGGCTACTACAAGAATAAGCAAGCTGTTCATCAGGAAGATATCAAGGCTAGCAATCAAGTTCCTTCAGGACAAACTCCCCTCTAAGACTGAAACTCAAAGGGAATACACAAACAAGTATGTAAGCTTGCTGGTGACCACATTGGTCCACTGGTGAGTAGAAGAGGCAGAAAGGTAACAATGAAGAAATGGGCTGAGTTCAACCCCAGTCCATTGAATCCCATTGACCTGGAGATGAGAGAGAGAAGAGGAAGGGCTGGTTGGTCCAAAGTG
>NW_006408748.1:2552632-2554876 GCF_000296735.1 Chrysochloris asiatica | reverse complement strand
CAAGAGGGAATCTAGATTCAGAGGGTATGGAGGAAGGTAGAATCTCCACTGAGTAGTATCCAATCTGTCTAGGCGGGGCTGATGAAAGGAGATGTGGATAGGTGTCTTGTGATACAATAGTGAATAATTGTTATCAGGACTGATTGTGAGGGTTGGAAATGTGGAAGTAGATGTTTTATAGCAAGGAGGGGAGTGATTAACTTTGCAGTCTAGTTGCAGAAGTCCCTGGGACCATCAGGGGAGAAGAGCGGAGATGGAGGCAGAAATGATGACGTGAGGAGATGAGCAGCTGGGGACTTTAGACCCAGAAAGGGAGAGGGACTGTGTGCTGATGACCAGGGTCAGGCTTGCAGGGTATACCCTTTGGTTGGTTGATGGTACATGGAGGGGATTGTAACCATGGCAATGAAACAACACATGATAGGATGAATGTAAAGCTAATGTTTTCCCATGTAAACTATCACATAATTCACAATAAAACCTTTAAAAAAAAACAAAAAACGATACTGAAGTTAGAAGTCCAAGGTACAATGAAGGCATTGGCAAAGAACAAGGCTCTAGGAATTGATGTACTACAAACTGAAATCTTTCAACAAACTGATGCAGCACTGGAGGCACTCACTCATCTATGCCAAGAAATTTGGAAAACAACTACCTCGTCAACTGACTGGAAAAGATCCATATTTGTTTCCATTTCAAAGAAAGGTGACTCAACGGAACATGGATATCATTGGACAATATCATTAATAGCCCATGCAAGTAAAATTTTGCTAAAGATAATTCAAAATTCGCCAAAATCATACATTGATAGAGAACTATCAGAGGTTCCAGCCAGATTCAGAAGAGGCACAGAATGAGGAATATCACAGCTGACATCAAAATGATCTTGGCTGAAAGCAGAGATTACCAGAAAGATGTTTACCTGTGTTTTATAAACTACACAAAGGCCTTCAACTGTGTGGATCATAACAAGCATTGCAGAGAATGAGTATTCTGAAACACTTAATAGTGCTCTTGAGGAACTTGTACATATACCAAGAGGCAGTTGTTCAAACAGAACAACTGAATGGTTTAAAATTAGCAAAGGTATGCATCAGGGTTGTATTCTTTCACCATATTTATTCAATCTATATGCTGAACACAAAATCAGAGAAGATGGATTATATGGAAAAAAAATGTGGTATCAGGATTGGAGGAAGACTCATTAAAAACCTGAGATATGCAGGTGATACAATCTTGCTTGCTTATAATGACAACTTAAAACACTGATGAAGATCAAAGACCACAGCCTTCTCCTCACCACTTGACTAATAAATAACATGATAAATGGCGGAAAGATTGAAGTCAAAGACTTCATTTTGCTCAGATCAACAATCAATACTTATGGAAGCAGCAGTCAAGAAATCAAATTACATATTGCATTAGGCAAATTTGCTGCACAAGTGTTGAAAAGCAAAGATGTCAGTTTGAGGATGAGGTAGGTGCACCTGACCCAAGAAATGGTATTTTCAATAACCTCACATGCTTGTGAAAGTTGAACAGTGAATAATGAAGACTGTAGAGGAATTAATGCATTTGCCCTATGGTGTTGTAGGAATATATTAAAAATACCATGGACAAGAGCACAAACCAATCTGTGTTGTAAGAAGTACAGCCAAGAATGCTCCCTAGAAGCCAGGGTGGCTAGACTTCGTCTCTCATACTTTAGACATATTGCCAGAAGGGACCAGTCCCTGGAGAAGGAGATTATGATTGGTTAAATGGAGGGTCACAAAAGAGGAAGAAGAACCCCCAGCGAGATGGATTGGCACAGTGGCAACAGTGATGAGCTCAAATATAGCAACTTTTTTTGTGTGGGACTGGTGCAGGACTGGGCAGTGTTTCCTTTTGTTGTCTATAGGGTCGTTATGAGTCCGTACAGACTCGATGGCATCTAGCAACAGGATCAACTCCCCTTGGGAAGTGTCTACACAGAGCTGAAGTGGGTCTGGGAAGCGTAGACACACTGCAGGAGACTTTTGTTTTCTTTAGTGGTCAGTCTCCCTGAGGTACAACTTCCTGTGGAAGCCATCTCTATTCTCATACAGCTGTACTGTGTAGGCGTCATTGGCCCTCCTACAATTCAGTTTCTCATTTGTAAAATAAAAAGGTAGAGATATATAGATAGTCACAAGGATAAAATGAGGGGAAACAATGGAAAATACCTCACACATTCATGTTGTTGTTGTCAGGTGCCATCAAGTC
>NW_006408748.1:2549855-2551464 GCF_000296735.1 Chrysochloris asiatica | reverse complement strand
GGCCTCTTCTGAATCCAGCTTGAACCTCTGGAAGTTCTCTGTCAATGTATGATTGTAGCCGTTTCTGTATTACCTTTAGCAAAACTTTACTCACTTGAGATAGCAAAGAGATTGTCCGATGGTTTCCGCATTCCGTTGGGTCACCTCTCTTTGGAATGGGCACAAATATGGATCTCTTCCAATCATTCATAGCCAGCCATAAAGTGCTCACAGGCATGCAACTGTTAATCACAAAGCACCTGGGTATCCTGGCTGACCAGAACACCCTCAGGAAGGGACTAAAGACAGACTAGATTCATGGATACTCTTGGTCTAACTTATTGCATCATTTTCTAGGCTCTGGGCCAATCACCCCACTTATGCTAGTTAGACTTTCTTGAATCAGGCTACCAAGTTTCCACTTTCTCAGCATTCTCATACATACACCTTCCCAAGGCCATATCTGAGGGAAAACTCCATTATTGCTTTATGGCCAGCCAGTATCTGAACCCTCTGTTTCTATATGAAGAAACCCCTCCCCATAAAGCTGAGCCCATTTTCCTCTGGGAGCTGAGAATGCCATAGTTTACTTTCCCATACTGCCTTGCAGCTAAGGTTCAGATACAAGGCTAGGCCATGCCAATAAGATCAGCACCTGTTTGAGATGCTGTCACAAATTGTCACACCATAGCACTCCATTTTGGATGAGTGTGTGACAGTGTCCAGTGTCTAACATCAGTGATGTCAGTGCTGAAGTATGGCTGGGATGCCTCCAAGCAATAGCAGTAGTGGCTGAAATTCACAGGACCACTTAAAAACAACAACACAATTATTGACATTGCTCCCATATATGTAACCTCACAACCTAGTTCTCTGGACCTCCTAAAGAGTGTGAAATACTCAACACCCATTAATACAGTTCTGTTTGAATTAGTCACGATTTGTTATTAAATGTCCTTGAGTCAGTTCCTATTCATAGCGACCCTATGCACAACAGAACAGAAAACCGCCAGTCTTGTGCCATCCTTACAATTTCTGCTACACTTGAGCCCAATATTGCTGCCACTGTGCCAATCTATCTCATTGGGGTCTCCTTCTTTTTCTCTGTGCCTCTACATTACCAAGCATGATCTTCTTATCCAGGGACTGGGCCCTCTTGATAATATGACTGAAGTATGAGAAATGAAGTCTTGTCATCTTGGCTTCTAAGGAGCAGTGAATAAGGAAGATCGTAGAATTGATGCCTTTGAGTTGTGGTGTTGGAGGAGAATACTAAAAGTGCCATGGACTCAGAATCTCCAGTGAGTAGCATCTAATCTGCCTAGGTGGAGTTGATGAAATGAAATACAGATGGGTCTCTTGTGATACAACAGTGAATAATTGTTATCAGGACTTATTGTGAAGGTTGGAAATGTAAAGGTAGATATTTTATAACAAGGAAGGAAGTGATTAACTTTTAAGTCTAGGAGCAGAGGTCCCTAGGACCATCAATGGAGAAGAGCCAAGAGCAGGACCCTACCAGAGAAACAGTGATGCCTGAGATGGAGGCAGAGACAATGACGTGGAGCGATGGAGCAGCTGGGGGCTTTAGATCCAGAGAGGGAGAGCGACTGTGTGCTGAAGACTTGGG
>NW_006408748.1:2527926-2529663 GCF_000296735.1 Chrysochloris asiatica | reverse complement strand
CCATATTGAAAGCTGTGGTATTTGATCTTCATCAGTAGGTATTTTAAGTCCTCTTTGCTTTCAGCAATCAAGGTAGTATCATCTGCAGGTTGATAATGAGTCTTCCTCCAATTCTGATGCCACATTTTTCTTCATATAATCCAGCTTCTCAGAGTCTTTGCTCAGTATACAGATTGAATAAGTATGGTGAAAGAATAAAACCCTGGTGCACACCTTTCCTATTTTTAAACCATTTGGTGTTCCCTTGTTCTGTTCAAACAACCTCCTCTTAGTCTATGTACAGGATCCTCATGAGTACAATTAAGTGTTCTGGAATACTCATGCTTTACAATGTTGTCCATAGCTTGTTATGATTCACAAAATCAAAAGCGTTTTCATAGTCAATAAGTCACAGGTAAACATCTTTCTGGTATTCTCTGCCTTCAGCCAAGATCCATCTGATGTCAGCAGTAATATCCCCTATTTCACGTCCTCTTCTGAAACCAGCATGGAATTCTGGAAGTTCTCTGTCAATGTATGCTTGCAGCCATTTTTGTATTGCCTTCAGTAAAACTTTACTTACATGAGATATCATTATTTCCCATAATTTGCATTCCATTGGCTCACCTCTCTTTGGAATGGCACAAATATGGATCTTGTCCAGTCAGTTGGCCAGGTAGTTGTCTTTCAAATTTCTTGACTTAGATGAGTGAGTGCCTCCAGTGCTGCATCAGTTTGCTGAAAGATTTCAATTTGTATTCCATAAACTCCTGGTGCCTTGTTCTTTGCCAATGCCTTCGATGCACTTTGGACTTCTTCCTTCAGGATCACTGACTCTTGATCATGTGCTGCCTCTTGAAATGGTTGAACATCAACCATTTCTTTTTTACATAGTTACTCTGTGTATTCTTCATCTTATTTTGATGCTTTCTGCATCATTCAGGATTTTGCCCATAGAATCCTTCAATTTAATTTGAAGCTTGAAATTTTTTCTTCAGTTTCCTCAACTTGAGAAATGCTGAGCATGTTCTTCCCTGTTTTAGTTTTCTAACTCCAGGTCTTTGCACATTTTTTTATATTTGACTTTGTCTTTTCAAGCTCACCTTTGACATTTTCTGTTAAGTTCTTTCACCTCCTCACTTCTTCCATTTGCTTTACCATGTCTACACTGGAGAGCAAGTTTCAGAGTCTCTTCTGACATCCATTTTGGTCTTTTCCTTCATAGTTACCTTGTATAGGGTTTCCAAGGAATGACTGATGAATTTGAACCACTGACCTTGTGGTTCAAACAGAATTTGCAGTCCAATGCTTATCCTACAGTGCCATACCATGAGACAACCTAAATGCTCAGCAGCAGAAGAATGGTTAAACAAATGTTGAAGAATACAGAAGAATCTGAAAAGCACCTCACAACATGGATGACCCTGGAGGACATTATGCTGAGCAAAATTAGTCACAAAAGGACAAACATTGCATGAGACCACTGTTGTAAAAAGTTAAGAAAAGATTTTCTTGTTAAATAAAACATTCTATAATGGTTACTGGACAGGTAGGGTTGGAGGAGGAGAGAAAAAAGTAAAGTGACTAGAGGTATTCTATTATAATACTGTTAACTGATGGTACATGGAGGGGACTGCACTCATTGTAATGACATGAAGTGTATAATCTGTTGAAGGTTGGACTGATGACCTGTTGTGTAAACCTTCACTCAATTTACAATAAAAAGTTAAAAAAAAAAAAAAAGATGCAGTAATAATT
>NW_006408748.1:2514253-2520951 GCF_000296735.1 Chrysochloris asiatica | reverse complement strand
TGCCCTGTAAACTTTCACTCAGTCCACAATAAAAACCTTAAATATATATTTAAAAAAAATAAGTACAGCCAGAATGCTCCTTAGAAATAAGCATGGCAGGACTTTGCATCACACACTTTGGACACATTATCAGAAGGGACCAGTTCTTGAAAAAGGACATCATGCTTAGTAGAGGGTCAGCAAAAATGAGGAAGACCTTCAGTGAGATGGACTGACACAGTTGTATATGGATACAAACATAACAGTTGTGAGGATGGGGCAATGTCTTGTTCTGTTGTGCATAGGATCGCAATGAGTTGGAACAAACTCAGTGATACCTAACAACAACAACTAGCCTTCGTCTAAAACAAATAAGAGAAAATTAAACCCATATGGACTCAACAGATGTATCCTGGTCAAAAGGAGGAAAACTGTGGAACAGAACATCAAATTGTATGGATCTACTGAGATTGGGGGAAACTCCCAAATCTATTTTCCTGAAATAATATTTAAACCTTGAACAGACACTATCCCATGGAATCAACTTTACACTAAACAACTGTTTAGCTCAATTAATAGTGAAAATTGCTTTAAACATTGTGCTCTTTTAAAAGAATTATTTATGAGAGATGCAACTGACAATGGTAACACTTCTAAAGCACAGATTAAAAATTTTAAAGACTTCTGGCAAGATAGAGGACGAGGAACACATGCTCTATAGACCCTCAACAACAAAGATACGAGACACCAAATGAAACAGGCACAGATGACAATCCTGGAACCCCAAACTTTAGAAGGAAAGGTTAGAGAAATAGATTGAGTGCTTTCTGGGAGGAGAAGTTAACCAGAGATGGCAAGAGTGCGTGACTGGTGAACTGCCAGTCAGATGCAGCGTGACCATCTTGAACTTTTGTAAGCATCTTTGTCGACAGAACGTGGTGGTCTGACAGAGCACATTCACACAGGCAAAAGGAAAGGTGTGTTTCCTTCTATTTTCCTCATGTTCCCCTGGTGAACAGAGGTGTGGCCAGCCTGCAGCACAGACCCTGCTCTTTGGAAATTCGGAGCCCCATGGCTCTGAGCCACACCAGTGTGTGTAGGTGCCAGTTGCGTCTCTTTAGAGCCTGGATTCAGGCAGGTTCAGCTTCAGACCTACAGAACCTGCAGAGCCCCAAACCAGCATTAATCTAGCAGAAACCCTCAATCAGCCACCCTGCCCCCAGCTGCCGTTTTCCTAACAGACCCTGAAACCAGCTCATTCAAGGGTCTGAGTGCCCTGAACATAGGTAACCCCTAGGCCTGTAAGAAACTCCATCTAGAGCCAGGAGCTCTGCTGTTACACAATCTCTCACATGAACTCCTCGACTGGCAGGAGCTACACAGTTTTCTCCTTTCTGGGTCCGATGGTTGCACTGTTGTTGTTGTTTTTTCCCTTTAGTTGTTTTTTCTTTCTTCTTCTCTTTCCATTCCGTTGAGTTTTCTTTTCTACCTCTACTTTTTTTCCCTTCTATTTTGAATTTCCCGTCATCTTTTGATCTTTCTTTACTACATTCTTCTTTTTCTCTCCATCTTCCCTCTCCCTGGTTTTTCTAAGTGTGTTTTTTAAAATTTCTTCCTCTTGTTTTCTCTCTTATTTTTATCTTCTATAGCTCTTTTGGAGTCCTGGTGTGGCACTGTGGGTTAATACGCTGGACTGCAAAGTCAGTTTGAAGGGCAAGGTCAGTGGTTCAAGCCCACCAGCCACTCAGCAGAAACCCTATACAGGGTCACTATGGGTCAAAACTGACGCAACGGCACTTAACAACAACAGTAGCTCTATTATTCTGTCCCTTTTTCTCTTTCTAGTTATTATACTACTTTTTCTGGTTATTGTCTGTCTATTTCTTTATTATTTTCTCTTTGCATTTTGGGTCACTTGTTTGTTTATTCTATTTTGTTTTCTTGTGTGTGTAGGGGGGATGGGAGGATTCTTCTTCCTACCTGACAGGAGACAGCAACCTTGCCCATATAGCCCAGACTTAGCAGTACCCTCTGAATACCAGCTCCTATGACACCAGATGAGTGATAGCAGCCAACACCAGCCAAACCCTCGCTAAACTTAGGGACGTGAATGACAAATAGAGAATGGTGCATGCACATGCTTCCAATCTCTACACCCACAGGAGACGGTGAGAGCCTAAGAACGTAGCAACATATAATTATCAATTAAATACAAATACAACACCACCACAGTGCCCTGGAGACAACAGACAATTTAAACTCACACACAAAAAACAAGAGAGAATGAATCAAACAAGTGACCATGATGCAGAACCAGAAAACATTTCTGAGGTAGGAAAGGTAATGGAACTAACTGAAAAAGAGAAAGAATATTTAGATATCTTAAGAGAACTGATAGAAATATTGAGGAAAGCAAGGAGAACACAGAAAAATACTTTAGAAGAATTCAGGAAAACACTACAAGAACAAACAAACAAAACAAACGCAATTACAAAACTTGGAATTAGAAATTTAGAAGATTAATACTAAGATTTCAGAAATGGACAATACATTGAAAAGGCAAAGGAGTAGATTTGAAGCTATGGAAGCCCAAAACAATGAGCTTGAAAATCTCTCTCTCGATACTTGTATGCTATAAGGAAAAATCAGGAAAACGAATGAAAAAAAATGGAATAAAACCTAAAGTTATGTAGGACACTATGAAGAGAAATAACTTATGGGTGACTGGAATTCCAGAGCAGGAAGAGACAATAAGAAGCACAGAATATTGTCAAAGAGCTGTTGTAAGAAAACTTCCCTAACATCAGGAAAGTTGAGAAGATAAACATACAGGAAGCTGAATGAACTCCAAACAGATAGGTCCCAAAAGAAAATCACCAAAACTTATCATAACCAAACGTTCCAAATAAAAAAAAATAATCCTGAGAGCAGCTTGGGAAAAATGAAAGAAAAAAATTGCCAACCAAGAATCATATACTCAGTAAAGCTGTTCCTTAAATACAATGGTGAAATTAGGACATTTCCTGATGAACAGAAATTAAAGGAATTTGTAATGACTTTACAAAAAAGTACTAAAGAGTGTTCTTGGGACTAAGAACCAACAGCAGACAACATCCTGAGATTAACACACAGAACACCACCCAGGACTCTATCCAGATAGAGAAGTATTTAAAGTAAAACAAACATATGAGATGGAAAATAAGGAACCAGAGATAGCAATTTATAGTGAAATCAACTACAAAGCAAAAGGAGGTAATAATGTAGATGCAGAGTTTCCAAAAGGAGAGGAAGTCAGGTCAATTTCAAGATAAAACAGACTTTTAAATATGGGAAAAAATGATAAATTTCATACAGGATAATTTCAAAGAAAATTAAACACCTTCTCATCAAAAAAGGAAAATCAGAAAGATTAATTAAATGTTAACACAACAGAAATGGAAACGTAAACCTATAAACAAAATGAACTCAACACAAAAAATTATTCAGAACAAAGAAATCAGTTACATCACACACACACACACACACAAAAAAAAACACACAGCAAAAGGACAGCAATCAATTCATCAACAGAATGGTTAAACAAACTTTTGTACATATACAATATGAAATATTACAGTGTTGAAGAATGATGACTATGAAAAAAACCTGGAAGACATTATTATGCTGAGTGAAATTAGTCACAAAAGGGCAAATGATGTATGAGACCACTGTTATAAAAAGTTAAGGTTTTATTGATTAAAAACAAATTATATGATGGTTACAGGGGTTGGGGAGAGGGAAAATTATTCATGGGCTAGTAGACACATGCTAACATGGGTGACAGGGCACACAATATACAAGAGGGAGCTGGCAGAGGAAATATGAAGGTAGTGGGAGACACAGGGAGGAATGCACAAGTTACAGTGACTAGAGGTAAATGCTGTTAGCTGAAGATACATGGAGGGGATTGGAATCATTGTAATAAAGCAAAATACATGATTTGTTGAATGTAAAACTGATGATCTGTTCTGTAAACATTCACTCAATTCACATACACAAAAAACAAACTGTAAAGGGTCTAAGAATGAACAAATGGTATTAATCTGTGCATGTAGAAATTGTTGAATGATTGTATCTTTTATTTATATTTTCACCAAAAAGATGTAGAAATAGGAGACACATTTGCCAACAATCCATTTTAGCTGTAATCAGGAGTCAGCATTGCATTATTATAAAGATAAATCAGGTGGTTAAAACGGCTTCAAAATAGTATAATAGGAGCATGAGCTTGTCTGTCTGAAAAGTCTGAATTTGAAGAATATTGAGAATACCATGGACTGCCAGAAGGACAAACAAATCTATCTTGCAAGTACAGCCAATGCTCCTTAGAAGGCAGTATGCCCAGATTGTCTCTGATACTTCAGATGTATTATCAGGAGGACCAGTCCCTTGAGGATATTATGCTTGGTAAAACGGAGGGTCAGCGAAAAAGAGGAAGACCTCCAACATGATGGATTGGCACAGTGGCAGCAGCATGGGGCTCAAGCCTAACAATTATGAGGATCGTGTAGGACCAGGCAGTGTTTTGTTCTGTTGTGCATTGGGTCACTATGAGTTTGAACCAACTCAATGGTAACTAACAACAGCCAGGTTATTAATCATCAAATCCTGGTCAGGTATCCATTCAATTTCTTCAATTTTAAAATACAACTAAGGAGCGCTACACGTATTTTGAAGGATTTATGGAGTCCTAGTGTGGTGCTATAGGGCAAGATCAGTTTGAATTGCAAGGTCAGCAGCTCAAACTCCCCAGCCGCTCCTCAGACACCCTATACAGAGTTGCTATGAATTGCAACCGATTTGACAGCACATAATATTGAGACAACACATAATATTTGGAATGTTATCTGATATATACTAAAAACCCAATATTCCCTTTTAAAAAATTTTTATTATGAAAACCTTTTCTTAATATGTAATGTAAAAAATGTAGCTTAAACAAAAGTACATATTTACAACAGTGGTTTTATACAATATTTGTCCTTTTGTGATAGACTAATTTCAGTCCTGGTGTGGTACTTACTGTAGGATAAGCACTGGATTTAAACCGCAAGGTCAGTACACCAGCCGCTCCTCAGAAACTCTATACAGGGTTGTTATGAGGCAGAACTAACTGTACAGCATTATGTTCTCCAGGTGCATCCATGTTATGAGGTACTTTGCATATTCATTATTCTCCACACCTGCATAGTATTCCACAGTGTGTAGTTTCCATTTGTGATTTTCAAAATTCCACTAATGTTATTCTTAATCAAGTTCAAGTTTTTTTGTTTTTTTTAAATATTTGAAAGAACAAAGCTTCAGTAGGCAATTGAACAAGACTTGAGCATAGTACCATAATCGACTGGAAAGATGCTCAATGCTAAAGTAAAAGCAAACTAAAGACAAATTCACATTGCGTTTTCACCTTTACATTGCCTTTTTTTTTGTAAAGAATGATTACATTCAGCAAAAGTGGGGTGACCCTTTCATATATGTAAACAGAAATATTGGTACAACATTGTGCAAAACTATTTTGCCAATTAACCAAATTTCCAAAGACTATCTTTAAAGAAATAATCAGAAAAGCATAGAGAGTGGTTCAATGTGGCAATATATAGATAGATAGGTATTTTATCAGCATAATATGTACATTTAAGAAAAGTAAATAGTACGAAATTACTTTAAGAAACAAACACGTGACAGCTGACTGTAGGGTTTCTTTTGGGGTAATGAAAATGTTCTAAAATTGTGGTGAGGATGCACAATTCGATGCATATAATAAGCACTGAGTTATACACTTTAAACAGCTGTATTGTTTGGTATGTGAATTGTCTCAAATTGTATCTCTTAAAATTGTGCTCACACAGAAGTTCCTGCCGCATATACTCCATTTCCTCCCTTAAAAGCAATTGCTTTCAAAAGACTGTTAAACTATCTTTTTATCTGTTGATCTAAAATGTATTTTCTTTGGTTTGTCCCTGGTTTAGCACCAAAAATAAAGGGAGATGAATATTTAGCTTTCTTTCATGGTCATTTCCACACTCCATGTCTTCTCATTATTCCACAATTCTTGGTAAAAGAGTTTGCATTATGACTGCAATTACTGATATTTATTTCCCTCTTCAACCAAGTTAGCAGTTTGCCCTGCAGTGACCCACTAACCCCCTCTCCTGGTAATCATCAAAGAATGTCTCTTTCATTGTGATAACCATCTTTTTACTTTTTATAATAGTCATCACAACAATATGTGTCTTTTTGTAACCGACCCCTCTCAGCAGAAGGACCTCCAGGTTGTTTTATGTGATGTTTCACACATTCATCATTATTCTTTCATGGTAACGTAATAGTTCATTGAGTATATGCAAATAAGTAGACTTTAACGTCTCCTTTTCAATAGTTGTCAAATTTCTGCTCAGTTTCCTGTTTATACTATTGTCAACTTCTACCTTGCACTCCAATTACTATTATTGTAGTTTTTGTTGTTATGTGCCATGGAGTCGGTTCCGAATCATAGCGACTCTGTACAGTGTTTCCGAGGCTGTAAATTTTTATAGGAGCAGAAAGCCTCATCTTTCTCCCGCGGAACAGCTGGTAGTTTCGAAATGCTGACCTTGTGGTTCACAGCCCGATTCGTAACCACTACGCTACCAGAGCTCCTTAATTACTATCATTGTTGGTGTTAAGTGCCTGCGAGTCAG
>NW_006408748.1:2508551-2514153 GCF_000296735.1 Chrysochloris asiatica | reverse complement strand
TGCATAAGAACACCCACACTTGCAGATAATACCCACTTGACCTGGCTTCAATGACTGGATGATCAGAGCTCAACCAGAAGAAAGAAGAGGAAAAAAAAAAGTTTCTGATACAATTTGATGAACTTGACCTACACCTATGGAAGCAGTAGCTCAAAGAGGGAACAAATCCTTACAGCAAGAATAATTCCCACACCCTCCACACACAGAGTAGACAGGGATGGGCAATTTGGCTACCCAAAATGGGGGTGGGGGGACTACAAAGGCAAGAAGTGACTGGCTTACAAGCTTTCAAGAGGGAACCTAGATCCAGAGGGCATAGGGGAAGGTAGAATCTCCAGTGAGTAGTATCCAATTTGTCTAGGAGGAGCTGATGAAATGAAATGCAGACAGGTCTCTTGTGATACAATAGTGAATAATTGTTATCAGGACTGATTATGACGGCTGGAAATGTAAAGGTAGACGTTTTATATCAAGGAGGGAGTGACTAACTTTTCAGTCTAGGAGTGGAGATCCCTAGGACCATCAACAGAGAAGAGCCGAGAGTAGGACCCTACCCAGAGAAGCAGTGATGCCTGAGATGGAGGCAGAGATGATGACGTGGAGCGATGGAGCAGCTGGGGACTTTAGATCCAGAGAGGGAGAAGGACTGTGTGCTGAAGACATGGGGGAGGGGTGTGGGGTGCAGGCTTGCAGGGTATACCCTTTGGTTGGTTGATGATGCATGGAGGGGATTACAACCATGGCAATGAGACGATATACGATAGAATGAATGTAAAACTAATGTTCTCCCATGTAAAATATCACATAATTCACAATAAAACATTTAAGAAAAAAAAGAATAATGACATAAAAAAAAATAATAAAAACAACATAATCAGTGACTGTACGCATGGACCTCACCAGATAGAATACAAAGGAATCAAATGGACTCCATCTGTGGGAGGAGACAATGAAGAAGCTGCATATCATCAGCCAAAACAAGGCCATGGCAGACTGGCAAACAGACCAACAATTGCTTATAGGGAAGTTCAGGCTGAAGCTGAAGCAAATGAAAATATGAGTTGAAACCAACTCGATGGCACTTACCAACAACAAGAATAACACGTTTTATTCCATCATTTAATTCCTGTTGTTTTTCACATGTCAGTCCTTCCGTGACTACAGTCACTAACCAGCTTCTACCCTCATTTGCTCACTATTCCCTTCCCTGTTTAATTTTATTTATGGCATTTACTGTTAACCCATTTAAAAATTGTGATGATCAATATCTGTCTTATTCAATGGTGTAGCTACAATATTCAGAACACTGCCTGTTGTTGTTGTGGTTGTTAAGTACCATCAAGTCAGTTCCGACCCATAGTGACCCTGTGTAGGGTTTCCGAGGAGCAGCTGGTGAGCTTGAACCTCCGACCTTGCAGTTCAAACAACTTTGCAGTCTGGCGCATTAACCCACAGTGCTACACCAGTACTCCAGAACATTGTCTAGGACATAGGAAAATATAGCAACATGGTGGTAGTTCTTGTTAAGTGCCATCAAGTCGGTTCTGACTCATAGCAACCCTGTATAGGGTTTCCAAGGAGTGGGTGATGAGTTTGAAGATAAACGAAGGCCATAAAAGGATCCTTGGTTGTGCTGAGGGTTAAGCATTGTGCTGCTAACAGCAAGATCAGGAAGTTCAAATCTGTCAGCTACTCCGTGGGAGAAAGAAAACGTTGTTGACTCCCTAAGATTTTCAGTCTCAGAAAACCCTATGGAACTGTTCTAGTCTAACCTCTAGGGTCGCTAAGACTTGGAACCAGCTGACAGCTGTGGGTTTCGGTTTTTTGCTTTTATGGACCATTAAGCAGAGAAAGGAATCGAGGATGGTTCTTGGGGTTTCACCTGAACAACTAGAAAATTGATGGTCCTATTCATCTGTCCAAAAAGATTGGGGAAGGAGGGAATGGTTGGTGATAGAGGGGAAACAGGATTCTGTAGACTGAAGTGTGAAATGTTTATAATAGTGGTTAAAATCATCAGTTCTCAAGGCAGCATAATTGAGTTCAATTTCTAAACTGCATGGGCCATATGGAGTCTACAGAGGTTTCTGGTTTTTCCTCTTTATGATGTTTGTATGCTTGCATGCTTGTATGCTGACATAAAAAAGAGAAAGACTAAGAATACAGGAGACAGGAGTGAGTTAACTATAAAAGCAAAGTCCTTGACTAGGTGGTAGGGAATAGAATCCATCATTCATGAGCTTCTGCACTGGAAGTGGAACTCCTTCATTTTAATGAGACATTATATGACAACAGATTCAAGGAGGCAGACAGGTTTGATGCTGAGAAGATGGTAGTGCTCTTTGCCTCTAGTTCTCAGTAATATGAGATATTAGTTCATTAGCTGTTAGGAGCTGTTATGATAACTTGTGATATACTCACCTCAGAAAGCAGAAGACTAAAACGATCAGTGAGCTTGAAACCAGTGTTAAAGGCTCACTCAAGAATAGTGGTAATTAACCAGTTTACAGTGAGACTAGTCATCACAGCTGTGGTTTGCTCCAGTTACCTTCACTATGCTGGAGTTCACTAGGCCCATAGGGTCACTGTGAGTTGGAATCAACTTGACAGTGCCTAAGAACAACCACCTGCTATATTTTTCTATGTTCTAGGTAATGTTCTGAACACTGGAGAGGCAGCAAGGAAGAAGACAAATCTCGATTGTCACAACTTTTTAAGCGGGTTAATAGTAAAAGCAGAGATTTTTCAAGGATGATCAGGAATCAAGATAGAATGGAGTGATTATAGTGACGGTACATGAAATCTAAAGATGAACAACAAGGAAGGCATAAAGTCCACCTTCAGGAGCATGAAGCGTAGGATTAAAAACAGTTGACTGTTTTCCCCAAAGGTCACAATAAGAAAGGTTGGCAAAGGAGGTGGAATGGAAACAAGAATCACGTGGAACAAGTTAGGTAAGATGTTACACTGAGGGGTTGCAACCACTGAAAGGAAACGACGTGTATGCTTTGTTGAGAGTAAAACTGATGATCTGCTCTGTAAACCATCACTCAATTCATAATAAAAAGTTTACTATTTTAATCAAACCATATCTATAATTATTTTAATTGCAATTAGTTAAATACACCAATTAAAAAACAGATGGTCAGAATGGATAAATAAAGCAAGACCCAACTATATGCTGTCTTCAAGAAGACTACTGTAAACATAAAGATATGTTAAAATAATATATGCTAAAATAATGTTAAAAGTAAAAAATAATATAGCTTAAAATGATATGCCATGCAAACAGTAGCCAAAATAAAGCTGGAGTATCTATATAACTTCAGACAAAATAGACTTCAGAACTATGAATATGAGGGGGCTTCAAAAAGTTCCTAGAAAAATTCCATTTGTCCATGAGCATTTTGACCTCATAGTGTCTGAGATCAAGAATGGCACTAGAAAATTATCTAGGTCCATTCCCCAAAAAGACACAACAATCCTGAATGTGCATTGTACCTAACAGGGTTTCAAAATACATGAGGCAAAAACAACAGATCTAAAAAGAAAAATCCACAAATTCATAAAAATCGCTGAGGATTCAAACACTCATCTCTCAACAACCATAGGGTAAATTAGGCAGAAACTTAGTTTGGCTACAGATGACCAACTTGCCCTGACATTCAGAACCCTCCACCCGACAATAGCAGACTACATATCCCAAGGACACATAACATATGGAGCACTCACTAAAAACCAGCCATATTCAGGGCCATAGAAAAAAGTCTTAATGAATTTTAAATTATAAAGAAAATTAAGAACATATTTTTAAACATTGTTGTGTTAAGTGCTGTCAAGTCAGTTCCAACACAAATCAACCATGGATATCCAAGAAGCAGCTCCTAGGTTTGAACTGCTAACCTGTGGTTAACATTCCAGTGCTTATCCTACAGCACCACACCAGGAATCCTCTTAAAACATAAGGGAATTAAATTAAAATTCAATGGAAAGTCTTGCAATATTTAGAAATCAATCAACTTGTGATATATAGCTAAAGCTATAGAGCTTATAGGGAAATTTATAGCATTAAATGTATATATGTAAATAAATTGGGAGAAAGATGAGGCTCTTGGCTACTGCAGAGATTTACAGCTTTGGAAACCCTATTCAGGGTTGCTGACTCAGAACAGACTTGATGGCACGTAACATAACAAACGACATTTAAATAAATATCAAAAATAAGTAACCAAAGCCTTCACCTTTAATGAAGAATATTGGAAGTACCATGGACTGCCAGGAGAATAAACAAATCAGTCTTGAAAGAAGTACAGGAACAAACAAGATGGCGGATCGGGTGGAAGCGCACTAAGGAACTCCATCTGCAACAACACAGAAGACAGGACCAAGCAGGCTCAGGGGATGGTCCCAGAACTCTGAACCACATATAAAGGAATATTTAGAAGGTTGGAAGGCTTACAGCTGGGGGAATTTGTAGCAGAAGCAAGAAATCCATTGCTTTCTAATTCAAGACGCTCAGCTGCTCCAGGAGCCGCCATCTTGGGTGAGACCACGTGGGGGAAAGTTCGGAGCGGCCACAGATGGCAGAACGACGGAGATAAAGGTGTGGACATTCTTTTCTTTTGGTAGCTGCTCATTGGTCCCTTGCTGTCTGCTCACCTCCATTGTGGTGACTATAGGGTTGCCTGAGCTAGTGGACACACCAGCCCCACCCTTGGAGGGTTCTATTACGCATGTGCACAGATCGCCTCAAAATTTAAAGAGACAGTTTCCACTTAAAACCAAATGGCCACAGCTGGCCCTGAACTGTTTATAAACTAGAAAAAAGGCCTGAACGGGGATTGTGGAGTGGGACACACAGACAAAAAAGGAAATAGGACAAAAATTAAATCTTAAGTTATGTCAAAACGACCAACAGTGGCATCTTGAAATTTCTCAGGAAGAAGAGTGAAAAGTGAAGCCCATTTCCTGATCACATCTATCTAGAAGCAATCAGAAAGCATAAAAAATACCAAAATACACACCCATCTAAGTAGTAAGGCCATAGATAACTCCTGAATATGCCCCCAAAACAGAAGCAGATGACCATATCTGTACATGTCCAGAAACGAGATAAAGTGACTGAGGCAAATGAGCTGGAAGTAGACCTACACTCCATACTGGAGATGGGCAGGCTTTGGAAATGGCAGAGAAGGAATTCAGAAAAATGATTATGTTGTTGTTATGTACCGTGGAGTCGGTTCCGACTCATAACAACCCTGTACAGGGTTTCCAAGGCTGTAAATCTTTACGGGAGCAGAAAGCCTCATCTTTCTCCCATGGAACAGCAGGTAGTTTCGAACTGCTGACCTTGCGGTTCACAGCACGATTCATAACCACTACGGTACCAGAGCTCCTTAAAGATGATTATAATCGCCACTGATGGGGAAGAGAGGGAAAAACAACTATAAGGCTGTGAGCTAAGCCCTACAATGGTCAATGGACTCCTGTGAACCCAGGTGGAGACCTGGTTGCCCAGCAGTGTGGCAAGACCTGGGGACTCCTGAGCCCAGAGTCAGTGACATAGCCACAGAGGACTAGAGTGGAGGGTGAAATGTCCAGC
>NW_006408748.1:2499996-2503247 GCF_000296735.1 Chrysochloris asiatica | reverse complement strand
AGGGTTTCCGAGGCTGTAAATCTTTATGGGAGCAGAACGCCTCATCTTTCTCCCGCAGAGCAGCTAGTAGTTTCGAACTGCTGACCTTGTGGTTCGCAGCCCGATTTGTAAACACTACGCCACCAGTAATTTCACACAATTAGAACGTATCCGATGATACCCTCTCTTTCCATTCCATCATTTCTTCTGGCACATTTCATCTTTTAAGCCCTCCCTGAACTGGAATGACTTGTGTTCAAACTGTTCTCTGGACTGTTGCACAGGTGGTGGGTACCCTGAACTTTTTTTGCTCATCCTGGAAGAAACCAACTTGTGTGTTGTACCGCGTGCCTTTCTTTTGCGTGTCTTCCTCTTACCTATTGGTGGAATGTATCATCCAGGTGCTTCCTGAGAAAAGGCAAATGGGAAAAAACTTTAGGATTTTAATATGTTGGACTATCTTTATTCTACATGGACATAGAATTTAGGTAGACATAGAATTTCTGGTTGGAAATAATTCTCAGGAAATTCTGCATTATCTCCTACCGTCCCATATTATTGTTGAAAAATTTGACCATCATTCTAAGTTTCAATTCATTTTATGTTTGTTTCCAAAGTTTTTTGATCTTCTCATTTCCCCATTTTAAAATAAAATATGCCTTCCAATAGGTCTTTTGGCATGAATTGAGTGCTTGGTGGGTGCTATGAAAAGTTAAGTGTGTCCTTCAGTAATGAGGTTTCAATCAGGTATTTCACAATTTAATTTCCTTTAAGAATTTCCTTATAGATGGATCCTTTCATTTTCCTCCCTACAGCTTTGATGTTTCTGGTATTCCTAACCACTCAAATTCCTAAAATTTTAATTTATACAGAATGTAATTGAAAAAATTATCTTTAAACAGCTTTCTGTACTTTTCTTACATGCAGTGGTTTCTTAGAAGACAAGTTATTACGTTCAGGTTTTTTCTCCCCAATTTGTTTAATGGTCTTGGAACTAGTGTTGGGGACTATCTTCAAGTATTTGGTGATACCTGTGTTGTTCATTCTTCTAACTTGAAAGTTTCCCATTGGAAAACCTTCAAAAGTCTGAAGCTCTCTTTTCTGGAACCTCCCTGGAAGAGTACACGTCTTAACTATCAACATTCCAGGAACTAGCAATCTGCTACTCGGTTTACAGGGTTGCAATTGACCACATTTTTAGTGTATGACTGGTATGTCTGAAATCTTTAAAAAATACTCAAAACAGCATTCTCCTTTCACGTTGAGAGGACAGCAGTCGTTAAGTACTATTACCTGGATATCTACCTATGCAAACAGATTAAAGAATTTCAACGAATTCTCACTCCCAGATTTCCTCAATTACTAAATCCTCCTGGATTCAAAGGATGAAATCAGCTTGTTTTTAATGAACTACTCCAGGTTAGAATCTGTGCTATACTAAATCAGTATTTGTTCTTCCATCCGCTTTCAATCTTCTAAAAGTATTTTGACATTATCTTCTCTCCCATTCTTTTCCTAATAGATGTCTACCTTTCATTTTGTCGTTTCAGTGAAGTTTTAGGAGGGCGCTTGCTTATATTAAAACTGGTTCCATCCTCCATGTTTTATCAGAAGTCCATATAACATCATTTCAAGTTGAAAAAAAATTGGAAACCCAACCTAAGTGTTTAATACGGTAATGTTAAGTGCCGTCGAGTTAATTCCGACCCATAGCGACCCTGTACAGGGTTTCTGAGGCTGTAAATCTTTACGGGAGCAGAAAGCCTCCTCTTTCTCCCATAGAACAACTGGTAGTTTTGAACTGCTGACCTTAAAGTTTGCAGACCGATTCGTAACCACTACACTACCAGAATCTAAAATATAGCATTCCTATTTAAAATACCAGCAGGGTCACCCATGGTGGACAGGTTTCAGAGGAGCTTCCAGACGAGCTTCCAGACGAAGACAGAATAGGAAGAAGGAGTGACGAACTACTTCTGAATCTTTAGTCACCGAAAACTTTATGAATAGTAGAGAAACACTGTCAGATACAGTGCCAGAAAATGAGCCCCTCAAGTTGAAGGAACTCAAAATGTGGGGAAGAGCTGCCGCCTTAAAGTAGAGTTGACTGTGAAAACGTGAATGGAGTAAAGCTCGTGGGAGAAAAGCCCGTGGGACCTTCATTTGCTGATGGGACACAACTCAAAATGAAGAGAAACAGCTGTAAACATCCATTGAAAATTGGAATATGGAATGTATGAAGTATGAATCTGGGAAAATTGGAAGTTGTCAAAAATGAAATGGAATGCATAAACATTGCTATCTTAGGCATTGGTGAGCTGAAATGGATTGGTATTGGTCATTTTGAATCTGACAACAACATGGTTTACTATGCCGGGAATGACAAATTGAAGAGGTATGGTGTTGCATTCATCGTCAAAAAGAACATATCCAGATCAGTCACGAGGTACAACGCTGTCTGTAATAGGATAATATCCATGTGCTTATAGGGAAACCCAGTTAATACCACTATTATTCAAATTTACGTACCAACCACTAAAGCCAGTGAGGATGAAATAGAAGAATTCTACCAACTTCTTCAATCTGAAATCAATCAAACATGCAATCAAGATGTATTGGTCATTACTGGTGATTGGAATGCAAAGGTTGGGAGCAAAGAGGAAAGAAAGCTCAGCAGTTGGAAAATATGGCCTTGGCGATAGAAATGATGCTGGAGAACGCATGATAGAATTCTGCAAAATCAATGATTTGTTCATTTCAAATACCTTCTTTAAACAGCATAAGAGACAGCTATACACATGGACCTCGCCAGATGGACTACATAGAAATCAAATTGACTACATCTGTGGAAAGACAATGGAAACGCTCCATATCATCAGTGAAATCAAGGCCAGGGGAGATTGTGGAACAGACCATCAATTACTCATATGCAAATTCAAACTGAAGCTGAAGAAAATGAAAACAAGTCCACGAGGGCCAAAATATGACCATGAATATATCCCACTTAAATTTAGGGATCATCTGAATAACAGATTTGATACATAAACACTAAAGACCAAATACCAGAAGAGTAGTGGGATGACATCAAGAACACCATACATGAAGAAAGCAAACATTTTTGAGAAGACAAGGAAGAAAGAAAAGGTCAAAATGGATGGATGTCAGAAGAGACACCGAAACTTGCTCTCCAGCATAGAGATGCTAAAACAAATGGAAGAAATGAGGCAATCCAAGAGCTAAACAAAAAATTTCAAAGATCAGTACGAGACGAT
>NW_006408748.1:2479200-2498600 GCF_000296735.1 Chrysochloris asiatica | reverse complement strand
AAAAGAACCAATAGATCCGTTTTGGAAGAAGTGCAGCCAGTGTTCCTTAGAGGCCAAGATAGCCAAACATCGTTTCTCATACTTTGGATTTATTGTCAGTAGGGACCAGTTGCTGGAGGATCAGAGAAAAAGAGGAAGATTCCCAGCGAGATGAATTGGCCAAGTGGCAGCATCGATGGACTCAAGCGTGGCAACAGTAGTGAGGTTGGCCCAGGATCGGGCAGTGTTTCGTTCTGGTGTGCACCAGGTAGCTATGGGTCGGTACGAACTCAATGGCACCTAACAACAACAGCAACCCAATGGTCAATTTCCAACCATATAAAGTGATTTTAAAGGACCGATTATCATAATCCTGGTGTGGCACTGTGGGTTAATGCCCCAGACAGCAAAGCTGTTTGAATTGCAAGGCTGGCAATTGAAGCTCACTAGCTGCTCCTTGGAAACCCTATACAAGGTCGCTGTGTGTCGGAACAGACTCAACAGCACTTAACATTATCATAATAGAACTAGTGCAGTCATGTAAAAAGTATATTACAGGAGAGTATTCTCCAAAATATTATGTCCTCCAGGCTGAGGTAGATCTTATTTTTTAAATCTAAATATTTATGAAATGAACACATTTTTTATCACTAAAATTCCTAAAGGATTGGGGGGGGGCAGGGCAGGCTTGCAGGGTATACCCTTTGGTTGGTTGATGATGCGCAGAGGGGACTGTAACCATGACAATGAAATATGATAGGATGAATGTAAAACTAATGTTCTCCCATGTAAACTATCACATATTTCACAATAAAAATTTTCAAAAAAAAAAAAAAGCCTAAAGAAAGCAAAGCGAGTGAACAGAAAACCTACATTTTGTCTGGCAACAGCAGCAATCATCTTACTTCTGCACAAATCAGGGCCTCCTTTGAAATCCGCAACTTGGAACACTCTCGAGATACTCAGACCAGTTTCAATGTCATGATGAAGCCCAAGATCAAACTGTGAGAGTTCAACCATAAAGAAATAAAATGACTAAACATTTTACTCAAAAAGCAATAAGGTTTATTTGTGGTGGAAAGAGGAGTCAAGGAAAAGAGATTAAAGCGTATTTGCCAAGTTTGTTATACTGTGGTGGCTTGTGAGTTGCTGTGATTCTGGAAGCCATGCCACAGGTATTTTAAATACCAGCAGGGTGACCCACGGTGGACAGGTTTCAGCAGAGCTTACAGATGAACATAGATAGGGAAAGGGAGACTGACTACTTCTGGAAACTGAAAACTTTATGAATGGATAGCAGTGGAACACTGTCAGCACCAGAATACTGAATATTGAAACATCATAAAGAGTGCAAGAATATTGTCAAATATAGCGCCAGAAGATGAGCCCCTCAGGTTAGAAGGCACTCAAAATGCGACTACGGAAGAACTGCTTCCTCAAAGAGTTGAGTGTTATGATGCTACTGGAGTAATCAGCCTTCAGAATCTTCATTTGCTGAGGGAGCACATCTCAAAAATGAACAGAAACAGTAGTAAACATCCATTAATAATCGGAACATGAATGTACAAAGTATGAATCCAGGAAAATTGGAAATAGTCTAAAATGAAATGGAATACATAAACATCAGTATCTGATACATTAGTGAGCTAAAATAGACTGGTCCAAGCCATTTTAATTCTGACAATCTGGTTTACTATGTTGGGAATGACAAATTGAGAAATGGTGTTACATTCATCATCGAAAGGTACATTTCAAGACCTGTCTTGAAGTACAACATAGTTTGTGATAAGATATCAATACGCCTACAAGGAATACCAAGGAGCTCTGGTAGCGCAGTGGTTATGAATTGGGCCGCGGACCTTAAGGTCAGCGGTCCGAAACTACCAGACGCTCTGCGGGAGAAAGATGAGGCTTTCTACTCCCATAAAGTTTTACACCCTCGGAAACACTGTACAAGGTTGCTATGGGTCGGAACCGACTCGATGGCACTTAACAACAAGGAATACCAATTAATAACACTATTATTCACATTTATGCACTAACCACTAAAGCCAGTGATGATGTAATTGAAGGATTCTACTAGCTTCTTCAATCAGAAATTGATCAAACATGCAATAAAGATGTACTGGTGATTGGAATGCAAAGGTTCAAAATGAGGAAGGATTACTAGTTGGAAAACATGGCCTTGGTGATAGGAAAAATGCTGAATATCACGAGTTTTGCAAGACCACTGCAAATATTTTTAAACAACATAAATGATGACTATACATACACATGGACCTCACCAGATGGAATACACAGAAATCAAAGTGACAACATCTGTGGACAGAGACGACGGAAAAGCTCCATATCAACAGCCAGACAAGTCCAGAGTCAGACTGTGGGACAGATGATCAACTGTTCATATCAAAGTTCAGGCTGAAGCTCAAGAAAATGAAAACAAGTCCACAGGAGCCAAAATACAGCCTTGAACATAGCCCACCTGAACAACAGATTTGATGCATCAGACACTAAAGACAGAAGAGCAGAAGAGTTGTGGGGTGACATCAAGAACATCATACAGGTAGAAAGTAAAAGGTCACTAAGAAGATAATAAAGAAGGAAAAGGCCAAAATGGATGTCAGAAGAGATTCTGAAACTTGCTTTCCAGTGTAGATGCTAAAGCAAAATGCAAGAAATGAGATGAGATGAATTGAAGTTTCAAAAAGCATCAAAAGATGAATAGAAAGTCACTGTACTATGAAGAAATGGCCAATGTTCAACCATTTCAAGAGGTAGCACATGATCAAGAGCCAATGATATTGAATGAAGAAGTTCAAGGTGTTATCTAAAGGATTGGCAAAGAACAAGGCTCTGGGAATTGATGTAATAATACACATTGAAATCTTTCAACATACTGATGAGGCACTGGAAGCACTCACTCAAATATGCCAAGAAATTTAGACAACTACTTGACCAACTTACTGGAAAAGGTTGGTATTTGTGCCCATTCTAAGGAGAAGTAATCCAACCCTAAGCACAGCAGCAGTGACACCAGAGATGAAAACAGAGGTAATGGCAGAGATTGAGCAGCTGAGGACTCTAGACTCATGGAAAGACAAAGGCTGTGTGCTGGCAGCCAGGAGGCTGGCTTCCAAAATGTCCTTTGGTGGTTTAAACAATTCTGTATTCCAGCGTGGTTTTTTGTTTTGCTATATCCAAAAAAAATAAAATAAAAGGCAGGGGTTTTCTTGATAAAAGCTATGATGATTTTGAGGGAGGAAACGATTCATGAGCTAGAGGGTAGACACATGTTGCCATGGGTGACAAGGCAGGCCGGAGACACAGGAAGGAATGCAGTGGTTAAAGTGAACAGAGGTAGATGCTATTAACTGTTGGTGCATCAAAGTGATTATAACCATGTAATGAAGCAAAGTGTATGATTTGCTGAATGTAAAACTGATGATTTACTCTGTAAACTTTCAATTTACAATAAAAAGTTAAAAAAGTGACCCAACAGAATGCAGAAATCAGACAGTATCATCATCACAGGCAAGTTTGCTAAATACAAAAACAGATGCAACCATTCAGAGGTTCAAGTTAAATTCAGAAGAGGACATGCAACAAGTGATATCATTACTGACGTCATATGGATCTTGGCTGAAAGCAGAGAATACCAGAAAGATGTTTACTTGTGCTTTATTGACTATACAAAGGTTTTCAATTATATGGATCATGACAAGCTTCGGAGAACATTACAGAGAATGAATATTCGGAATACTTATTTGTTCATGAGGTGTCTGTACGTAGACTAAGAGAAGTTGTTCAAAGAGAACAAGGGAACACCTAATGTTTTAAAATAAGGAAAGGTATATGCCAAGGTTGTAATCTCTCACCATACTTATTCAATCTGTATACTGAGCAAATAATCCGGGAAGCTAGATTATATGAAGAAAAATGTGACATCAGGAAAGACGGTCATTAACATCCTGTGATACATAAATGATACAATCTTGCTTGCTGAAAGCAGAGAATTTAAAATACTTTCTGATGAAGATCAAAGACCACAGCCTTTGATATAGGTTGTAACTCAATGTAAAGAAGAAAAAAAAAATCCTCATCAGGGGATCAATAAACAGCATCCATATAAATGAAAAGACAAGTTGTCAAAATATCAGCAGTGTGAGGACTAAGGTGCACCTGACCCAAACCATGGTTATTTTCAATAACCTCATATGCATGTTAACATTGGACAGTGAATAAAGAAGATCATAGAAGAATTTTTACATTTGAGTTATGGTGTTACAAGAGTATTAAAAGTATCATGGGCTGGCAAAAGAACACATCTGTGTTGGAAGATGTACAGCCAGAGGGCTCCTTGGAAGCTAGGATGGCCAGATTTTGTCTCTCATACTTCAGACATATTATCAAGAGGAACCAGTCCCTGGAGAAGGATGCCATGCTTGGTAAAGTGGAGGGTCAGAGAAAAAGAGTAAGCCCCCAATGAGATGGACAGGCACAGTGGCAGCAGCAATGGACTCAAGTTTAGCAATGATTGTGAAGTTGGCACAGGACCCAGCAGTGTTTTCTTCTGTTGTACACAGTAGGGTTGCAATGAGTTGGTACCTACATGGTGGCACCTAACATCAAAAACAACAGGAGAAAGCAGTATTAGAGAAGGACCAAGATATCAGTGAAGAAAAACAACAAAACCCAAATAAAAACAGTGGAATGTAACCAAGAAGGGCACTTTTCAACATGAATCCAGAGGAAAACTACAAGGGTAAGAAAAAATTAAAGCCTCCCCATTATGCATCCTCTCTACTGTTGATTCAAAAAAGTCGATCTGAGGAAAAACTTTTTAAACTAAGAAAATTAACCATGCTAATAATTTATAATCCTACCTTTTGATTTTAGCTGTCATGACACTTTAAAAGAATGCTATCCTGAAAAGATCTACCTCTACTTGTAAGATACAAAACAAACATGACATTATACAATCAAGGGATATTTTTAGGGTAAGATTTTTCAGCTCCTCAGAAAAGGCTGGAAATCTGTTCCCATAAAGATTATAATCTAGGAAATCCTATGATGCGGTTTAAGTCATTGGTTTGCCATGAGTTGCAACAGACTCAACAGCACACATTTTAGGTCTCAAAAAAGCTACCAAAGTAGTCTGTTATGGATATCCACCAAAAACAATGTGTAACTGGGTATCCAACTCATTTGGCTCATTTAAAAAAAAAAAAAAAAATTAGAAAAAAAGACTTTGTTTAGTTTTCTTTCCTTCAAATTCTGATTCTGGCATATCACTGAATCTTTTCATTATTGTGTAGTACATAAGGTCATTTACGCTCAATACAATGCAAATACTAACGAACATGCATCAAATCTCTATACACCACACATATTAAAAATTAAGAGCGGAGGATAAATATCTAAAAAGCTTTGTCTTAGCTGTCTAAGAAAAAGGACTATTAATAGCCATTAAAGAACAAGTTTAAGAGTTTTTAAAAATTCATGAAAAAACGGAAGAGATAATGGAATTTTCCCACCAACGTTGTGAAGCCCCATATTTTTGAACAGCCAGCCAAGTGGCTAGGTTATAAGGGAAAAACAATATGTGTTTCTCAAAAATTTCCAGTGTATGCATTTTCCTTAAATGTGGTTAATAGCTCTACAAGCTTATTGTCCTAAATGGAACAGTTTGGTCTTTGGCTCAATGCTTATCAAAAAGTATTAAGTAGAATGCTAAAATTCCGTTTGAACATTTTTACTGAAAACAAATGTGGGAAATGAACACAAGAGAAACCTCAAACCCACTCCCACCAAGTAAATTTCAATACCTAGTGATCCTATGTAGGGGTTCTCAGGCTGTAAATCTTTATGGGACCATCTTTTCCCAAAAGAGCACCTGTTAAGTTTTAACTGTTGACTTATTATCCCATGTCACCAGGATTACTGACAAAGAGGCAGGCATATTAATGTAGGACACAGCCAAATATGCTAATGAATCATATTAATTTAGTTTCTCTGAGAATCAAAGCATACAAGTGTTTACTGGCCTTTGAAAATTTGAGCTCTGGTGAGTTCACTTGTACTTCATTTTCTAGCCTTCATTTTAAAAATCCATAATAGGGCACTTCACAGTGGTATCCTAGGGTCAGGGACAATGCCATCTCTGGGCAGAAAATATACTCAGGATGGCTGCATGAAGGTTAACTAATGCCATACCATAGAGACACAAAGTGAAACAATCAGTTTTGTCACATGAAAACCTAGTACAAACTGGGACCAATGGACTCTTGTCTAATTATCAAGGTTAATGATAGTAGTAATAATTCATAGATTATTCACAGTCATTAAACTTTTAAAACCGACTTAACCAAACAATGGCTTCCTTTGCCAACCCAGAAGAACACTTAAAAACAAACCATCTTGTTGGTGTTCTCATTTGGGCACAAAATCATCCTTTTACAGTTTAGCCAAAATTTATGTGGTATGAAACAAATAATATTAGGTATTTTCACTGCTACACCATTTGATTTTATCTGCAAATATGCTACGTACTACTTACTAGGCAGACAAATTACCTAGATAAGAAAAGTTCTGAGTTCTTTGATCTGAATGAAAGCTGGGATCAAAATTCAGGACTTTCTTTGAGTCCTTTCAACAGTAACACTGAAAATTTTCCAGAAAGTTGTATATGCGTATGTAGAAACAAAAGCTTTATGTTAATTATTAAACAATTTCTTAAACATCTTAGTCAGACCCTAACCAAATAATATCCTGTTTTCAATTAAGTAAATTTAATTATTTATGTTCATCACTATAAAATCTTTCAAGGAGAAATATTGGGTTCCTTTTTTTGTTTAAAGTAATACATAATACTAACTGCCTGTCCAGAAGATGAGTACTCAGAAATAAGATATAAACCGCTTTCAGGGAAAAATATGCATGCATTTATTTTTAAGTATTCCCAGTGAGGGGGGAAAAAAAATTCAACATCTTTAAAAATGTGTTTATTTTTAAAAAAATCAGTTGTGTACAAAAGTGTTTCGTAGTTTTTAATTCTCAAGACAAATACCCAACCACCACCCACAGCCCACCCTACTTCAATGGTCTTTCTGGTAACCCACCCATTTCCCCCTTACAGGAAGTTAATGGCTCAGAACAGACCCTCCTACAGAATTTATCATCACTAACAAGTGTTTAGAATAGAGATCTAAAGAAGCTAACAAGCAAGGTTCTTTCTCAGTGAGGTTAATGAGAATCCCTATAATGGCAGTAGGCTTCCAGCAGACACCACAACAAAGCACCATCAATTGCTGAAAGCTAAAAAATAGATACTGTTTTCAATAGCATTTCATTTTCTATTGAAAAGGTCTTTAAATTACATTAAATAAGTCTCTTTCCCCCCAAAGAAATAGTCTAGCTTTTATTATGATGCCTGGAAAAAGGAAGTAACAGCAAACAGACAAGGATCATTAACAGCACAGTGCAATGATTTGTATCCACTCATCTTCTAGAACCAAACTGAAAAACTGTGCCTCACTGATTATACATATAGCAGCATGGTTGGAATAACCAAGCACGAGATGACACAGTCACAATGTACACTTAGATGATGATCACAGGTTTATGAGGGTAGATCAGTCCAATAAAGCAGAAACAGAACAAAAGGGGCAGAGAGCTATTAACATTCCCCTACTCTTATGCCACAAGATTTTTGATCCATGTTGCAACAGTGCAAATAGAACATGTGACATAATATGTAGACACTTCAGGAAAGTCACACTTTGGAAAAAATAAAAGGCTATTCATCAGTAAATACTTCAAGTTGCCTTCTTCCCCAGTGACAGCAACTGGCTGATGTTATGCATTTATTTTAAATTGGTATTAAAGTAATGGAAATGCAAAATTTTAGAATGGTTTGTACCCTGGAATTGAAATTCCTTAAACTATAAAAAGTGATTAATACATCATTTATAAAAGCTCATGAAATAAAATGAACTGTAAACAGAAGCTTCCTTTTTCTTATCTGGACATTGTTTCCATCTATATACAGGAAAGTATACCCAGCTCTAGCTCTTCCCTGCTTGAATCCACCTTAAATCTTTAAAACAGCAAAAATCTTAACTTCCTGTGCTGCTAAATAGGATTATGAAAATATTATCAGTTCCCTATTGCAGGGTTTTAAAAATCTAAATCAGGCATACACTAATAGCCAAGATTTGTTTTTCACATTTATGAACTTACTAAGCAGCCTAAACATTATTAACACAATATGCTGCATTCTGCAGTACATAAATAAGCAAACTGTTTTAATTGCCAATTCTTTCTTACAGATACTTAAAAATAAAAAACATTTTGCATAGTTTTAAGTGCCACCAACAATCACAAATGTGATGTACTCCCCCACTAAAAAAAAAAAAAAAAAAAAAAAAAAGAAATCCAGTCTTAATTCCATTTAATAATAGATTATTTCCCTAAAAAGCAAAATATTCTGACTACAAACATTTAATATATCCTTGGACATATTACGGGGTTTAAGTTACCCAAAGCCACAACTCTAAACATTTGGGGAAGCCAATTCAGAGCACTTAATTTAGTACTAAGTTCCTCAAATATTTAGGTATATACTGCTATATACTTATTTGGACCACAAACTACTACTCATTCATTCTGTAGTCAAATATGATACAACTAATTATTTCTTTTTTTGAAAATCAGGCATAGAGTCAGGAAATACACCCAATTACAAAAATAACAATAATAACACATACTAGGGAAAAAGCTCCCTGCCCTAAGTGGGATTGAACTCTATTTTTTTTAACCATGCTTTTTAAAGTCCATAAAATTGACAAATCTCAGAAATACTGAAAATTATAAAAATAATTTCCACCAGGGTACTTCTTATGTCTAAACTTTTAGTGTCTTCGTTCCAAACATTTAAGATAAGAGGGGTAAACAAAGCAGTTGCCTTAATTTATGTCTGGGGAAATAAATCTACCTGTAGAGAAGTGAAAAACAACATTAACAAAAAGTACAGTAGGAAATGTACCGGAAAGGAAAGTAGGAATATTATCACATTATATGTAAATGAGGTAAATAAATTTTTATAATAAAAAGTCCATTACAGAGAACCTTACAAACCAAATTATCACCATACTTTTTAGTTTCCTGGGCACTAGGGATGTGAAACTATAGTTAGATGAGCAGGTACCCTCTGGGCTAAGTATAAAAATCAAAGGCAAGATATAGCTGCCTCCAAAAAGGAAATTAACTTCTGCGTTCTCGCTTTTATCTAACCACAGGACAACTAAACTTACCCTGATAATATAGGCAAATAGTAAACTATGCAGATGTAGTCAATAATTCTTAAAAATCCAAATATTACTTATGTCACCAAGTCAACCGCCACTAAAAAAATTAATTCTGACCAATAGAGCAAAACAAAAACTGTCCACATTTTCACATTCCCATTTAACTTCAAAAAATAAAGTATAAGATTTTAACTGCTTAAAATAAATAAAGAAAAATTTTGTTTCCTTTGGCATCTTTAGAAAATAACTAAACTACAACAGTAAAAGATGATTGTATAAAGAAATTTATGCTTCAGTGAACATATGGGGGAAAAAACATAGCAACCTGTGTTAATTATGCAATAATACCAACTACAAGAGTTTACTGCTGATTAAGAAAGCCCTATAAGTTTTTGGAAGAACCTTCACATCCTTACCATTACAATATACTTCATAAATTTTTAAAAAAATTATTGCTTTTAGTATTAAGATTATTGAGAAGTCAAATGAAGTTATGCTGAATTTATGATTCAAAAAAATTATTTTCCAAACACTTAACCATTATAATTTAGGATAAATAATACTTTAAGAAAACAAACCTTTTATGATTTTTCTATATACAGTCTTACTTTAATTCAGTCTAATTCTGTTAGAATTTTGTTATTTTGCATTGGTCCTGACAATTTCATAAGAATTATATTTCTACATATAGGACTGCCTGCATAAGTCACTCCAACATTCATAAAGTGGTCATATTAGTATTTGAGCTTGTCAAACTAAGAATTTTCAAACTTTTGAACTTAGAACGAAATGTAACTTTAATATGAATAATGTCTGACTATGTACAAGAGAAGGTAAAGTGTTCAATTCTCTTATTATCAGAAACATCATAAAGAAAGCTAGGTTTGTAACACACTTCTATTCCTATGTGCATGTGAGGTATGTACAGTAAAACACCAACACAGCTTCCATGTGTCAATACGGGCAAAATGCAAGCAAGAGTGATTTTTAAAGTAGCCAATAAACCAACCTCTATTAAGCCCAAAATTAGGCTACAAAACTACTGCAAACAGTTGATTGCATCCTTGCAAGTTCTCAGAAGAAAATTTAATCTACTAAGACAGTTTTAAAAATAGAAAGATGTCAAGTTCACCGCAAAACTAAATTGGATTCTTTCATTAAATCTGGGAATACTGCAACATCAAGTATTTACTGGTTTTGTAAGAGAAATAAAATTGGCAGCTCCATTTTCACAATATTACGTACATAGGAGAGCTTTAAGAGTGTTTCAAGAACTGTGACAAAACATTCCACGCCTATGACCTAAAAATGGAGCAAGGGCTACTGTCTCTTAGCACACTTCCCCACCAAATACAGAACATTTGCTGTGTGTGGTAGAGGGGAAAAAATAGATATGATGCCCTAGTCTGTTGACAAGGGCAAAGGCTCTGAATAAGGTCACCATCTTCAATGCTGGATAAATTCTCAGATGCTTAAAATGGTGGTCTTTGCAGCTACCCATCCTAAGAAGTCAAGTACAAGCATGCAGGTCAATTCACAGGCACAGAGGATCCATGTTAAAAACAGGTAAGGTAGCTGTGATGCAACACCAACAATTTGAATGGCCCTGACACACTCAAAATAGTATCTTAATTATTCAACAAAATCCTGAAGCAAACTCTTGCTAGTCTTGGTACACTGCTAAATGCTAAAGTAGCATGTTTTTTCCATGGTTTTAGCTTAGCTCAAAGAATTTTACACTACCAAGTAAGAAAAAAATTAAAGTATTTCCCCTTTTTAAATTTACACAGACGTTTAATTAGCTTTATTTACAGAGCAGGTTTGTTTTGTTTTTGTTTTTCTCAGTCTCCAATGGTGCCTAGGTAACATCATTAGGCAAGAATGCCAGTTTAAAAGAAATCTATGCAGAATTCTAAAAATAACAGATGTTGATACTCCTCAAGAAGGACAAGCTTGACTATCAGCAGCTCTCATTCTACTCCTCAGTTACTCAGGAGCAATTCTGTTGCAGTCTCTACATCCCATGATTTTGAAGACAAGGCCACTATTACTGCATTCTGTAGAGAAGAAACAGGGATAGATATAAAATAAAATCTCAAACATTTAAAAACTTCTTTCTGTTCTTTAAGTTTTGTTGCAAATGCATCTATAGAATCACTGATTTTAATAACAGAAAGAAAAAATTTTAAATCAAAACTCTATTTAGGAAACACAAACAAACAAAAAACTATGTTTAGACATACCACTTATTCTTGAACTACTTTTGTCACATAAGGTTTAGCAGCAATTGTTTAAAATGAATCAAAGTATAAAAATCAAGTACTTACCCTATCAAAGCCCATAGCACATAGATTTTCTATTTTTTTGGTGTACTCTGGACTAGAAACTGGTGCTCCAGCATACACATGTGCCCAAAGTCGAGCTGTCTGTTTGAACATTTCAGGATTTTGTTTGTACTATATAGGGGGGATAAAAATGGATTCACATGACCATACAGTTATAATGTCTACGACTGGTAGTTCAACTCTTCCATTACCCAAGCTTACTTTTTTTCTAAATTACTAATTTACATTTAAAATATGATTGATTTTCCATTGCAAACAAGCAAATCCTCAGGAAAAGACTACTTACCCTAAAACTTTGATTCACAAGTTGTATTAGTTGAAGACAAAGACATAACATTTATCAACTCTAATCTCCAATTTCAAATAAGCAGCAGAATACTAACACTAACTGTATTTTAGAGACGTTTTAAACACTGTGCACCTGCAAACGTTATCCAAGTAAATACCGAATTACAAGCTTTGGAAATCATGTATACATTAACTAAAATGTAACCAACTTTTGTGTTAAACATAGCTCAAGCTAGAAAATAACTAGATTTTACTGTTTTGCTATAGCTGTTACTAGTGGATAGCGATTTAAGGGTGAAGTCCTAACACATAATATGATTTGAAATGATTACTGACTCACTATGGAGCGCTTTAAAAATACATAGGGTCTCCAATCAACTCGATGACAACTATAGAACAATATAGATGGTTCTTTAAAAGGTAAGACTTACCACATGTACAGGAAAGATGTCAATTTAGTATGAAATATTTGGGGACAACCATTACTTCCTGGTGTGGCGCTGCAGGGTAAACACTGGACTGCCAAATGAAAGGTTGGCAGCTCAAACCCACCAGCCGCTCCTCAGAAACCCTATACAGGATCCCTATGAGTTGAAACCGACTTGACAGCACTTAACAACAATTACTTGATAAAGTAAATATAAACAGAAAGTATTTATTCACTTTGAGATAAATAATAGTAGCGCATATAGCAAAATTAATGCACATATGTGGATAACTAAGAGCTATCCAGTGACAAATAGGCTCTTGTAGTCAGAAGAATGATCAGCACAGAACTATCTATGATAGATAAAACACTTCTCAAGGGAAATACAAAAGTTTCCCAGAAGAGGTAATATATAAAGTCTTAAAGAATGAAAAGGTGCTTGCTAAGTGGAAAAGGAGTAAGTGGTAATTTTAGACAAAGTAAACATGGCAGATTGGATGAAAAGACAGGTAGAAGAAGTGTATGCACTATTGAAGTCTGAGGAACAAAACTTTGAGAGATGAAGCTAGGTTTGTATATAGTTCAACTCTTAACTCAGCAAATTAAAGAATTTGAACTCAATTAAGTTTGGTGACAGTGAAGCTACTAAAATGATCTAACAAGAGAGACATGGACAGAGCTATGTTCTATGCAGCATTATTCAAAAAGCAAAAAGATAAAAACTACTAAGTGCTCATCAATAGATAAATGGATAAACAAAATGTAACACATTGACACAAGGGAATTTTATAAGATAAGAATAGCTACAGAGACCAATGCTCAGTGTGGCTACCAGGAAGGTAGGGGTGAGTGTGGAGAGAAGGGGAAGCACGCCCAAGACAGTTGTTTTTAAGTACTGTCACCTTGGTTCTGACTCATAGCAGCCCAATATAGAGTTTTCAAGGAGTGACTGGTGGGTATGAACTGCCAACATTGTGGTTTGCAGTTCACTGCTGATTCTACTGTGCCACACCAGGGGTTCTCCCAAGATACTAGACACTTGACCAAGATAAACGTCACTAAGAAGTACACAAGAATTAAAGGGAGTTTTTTGGTAAACAGTATCACAAATGTAATTTTGCATCAACACAAAGAACAATTAAAAAATATGTTATCAGTCTTAATGTGTATAGGGATGAATATGTGAACTGAGTACATACATGTGTGTATGAACATACATCCATATACAATGGGACTTAAAGACATTTGTGAAAAAATTCCATTATCTCTTTAAGTCCATATGGTCCATGAAAATTTTAAATCCCCTTCACATACATAATAAACCACAAAGGGGGACATAGTTATGGATATTTCTTATACATAATCACACAGACTAAGTTTCTGAGTTTGAAGGCTTAGGACCACAGTCTCCAGACAACTAGGTTAACTGGTATAATATAGTTCATATAGTGTTCTACATCACAACATGGTGAGTCTTGTCTGGGGTCCTCAAGTAGCAACTACTAATCTCTACTTTCATGGAACAAAGCAGTAAGAAAAGAAGGAAACCAAAGACTCTGAGAAGAATGCTGTGACCAGGGTCACATTAGATGAATCCTGATAGAATGGGAGAAAAAATTCAAACTCAAAAGTACAGACTTACTGGGCTAATTGTGACTAGAGGACTTCCTAAGACTAATATTCTGAGACAGTCTTTAAACTTTGAACTCAAACTATCCCTGAGGTCACTTTTTAGCTAACTGAAAGATTGGCTCATAAAATAAATAATATCACTAGTGAGTAATGAATGGAGCTCTGTAAAAGCTTATAGGAACTACAATCCTGGAAGATGCCAACTTATTCAACTGTATGTTGTTTCCATTGATCTAGCTTTCCTTCTTCTTGCCTTCTCATTTTTGTTTTAAGGTTAATTATTGACTATTTTGGTCTCATACAGTTAATTGTTTAAGGTGATAGTGTTTATTTAATAAAGTTGACACGATAATTTTCTATATCCTAGTTTCAGTGAGTATCTGGGACCTTAAAGCTTGAGAGTAATCATCTGAAATAAAACTACTGGTCTCCATTCATATTACACAAAAGAGAATGAAAGAAAGCAAAGGACCAAATAAACTAGTCCATGGGATTAATTTCTCACATGAACCACAACCTCTTTTAACCTGAAATCACCACTACCAACCACTCTTAACCAGGGAGAAAACAAAGGTCCTGGATAGAAAGAGAGAAAAAAAGTTAAAAACAAAATCAAATTCCTAAAAAAGGTTAGCTGCACAAGACCAACAGAGACTGGAGAACCCCAAGATGACGGACCTAAAATAACCTTTGAATTTGGAATTGGAAGCTATTTCTGCAGGTCATTGTAGTATTTTGGTCACATACTACACTGGCTTATAAAATAAACACTATCACCTTAAACATTAACTATGAGACCAAAATAGTCAACAGTTACCCAAAAATAAAAATGAGAAGGCAAGAAGAAGGAAAGCTAGATCAATGGAAACAGAACATACAGAGGGAAAATAATGACAATGACAGAATTATAAAAATTGTAACCAATAGCACAGAACAATTTGTATAAAAATTGTTAAAGGGGAACTGAATTTAATATCAAACCATCTATCTAAAGCAAAAATGAGAAAAATTAGAAGGCAATGACACTAAAGTATTAGAAGTGGTACAACCAAAACAGAATGAATGAAAATGATGACACATTATGAAAAATGTAATCCAGTATCACTGAATAATTTATGTAGAAATTATTAAATGGAAACCTAATTTGCTATGTAGACTTGTACCTTAAACATAAAATATTAAAAAAAAAAAAAGAAATCTGAGATAAAGCTAGGTTTGAAGAGAGTTCATCTCATCTAAGACCTCTTCAACTTTAAAGAATTTAGACTCAATTGATTATAGTAAAATTATAAAACAATTTAGTTTAGTGAAACAAAATTTGCATTTCATAAAACTAAACTATCAATGTAGAAGACAGAGGAGAGAAGGAAGAAGCTGAAGAAGGAAAATCTACCAGAGCAGCTGAAATGAGAAATACAAAGATTTTTAACTAAGGCAATCAGAGGAAGTATATAAAATTGGTAATGTGCTGAGGGATTCATGAAGTACTCAGATTGAGCTATCCAGCTGCAAATATTGGCTCTTGTGCTAAGGAGAGAGGTCAACCCAAAACATTTGATCTATATACAAATGATACCAGAGTGAATACAATCATCCAAGTTAAGAGTGAAAAATGAACAACATCAGAGCCAGCCCAGGTAATATGTTTAAACAACAGGAAAAAGATGAGAAATAACTGTAGAAGAAAGACGACAGTGCCTCAGAAGTCCAGGGAGAAAAACATTTCTAGAAGGAAAAAAGGATACTCAGCCTAAGGGCAAAAGTTGACAAACTTTTTAAAGGACCAGACAACAAACATTTTAGGCCACCCAGTTTCTGTTGCAACTCTTGCCACTGTAGCTGAAATAAATGAACAAATGTGTGGCTGTATCCAAGAAATACTATTTATATAAACATGTGTATGAATCTAGTTGCCTGACCCCTGCCTTAGGAAGATCCAGTAAGATCAGAATTATAAAATATCTACTGAATTTTATATTCATAAGGTCACTGACTATACTATCAATTCAGTGCCACAGTAAGAGCATATTAGAAGTATCATTAGGGATGAGTCATTGAATAGAGGAGACATATAGGTATAATTCTTTCAACTTTTCTGTATGCTTGGAAATTTTCATGAAAAACTATCACACACCTAATTAAACTAGTATGTTAAAAATCATTATGTTTTCACAATAACACCTGACAAAATACTGTAAGAAACTCATTTCCAAATTTAGTCTCAATAGTTTGGTAATGTGTTAATATTGCAAACACTGATGCAAAGACTCAGTTAAGTATAAAGAAAGTCTTTCAAAAGAAGCCATCTTACCTGATTTGCTACTACTGCATCCTGTGGATCATCTGGTTCTGCAGCTGCCAACAGTGCTTGCAAAGACAGTAATACCGTACGCAGAGTCATTGCAGCCGCCCTAAAGTTTAAAACAAGAAAACATCCTGTTAAACAGGCTCTGCACAGCAAAAATAAAATGGAAGTTTTCAGGATTCTAAAGACATAAAAACTACAGGAGTTAAAGTAATTTAGATTTTATCTTAATCATGTAGTTCTTGTTAAGTTAGAAAAATTTATAATTACCTATTTGCCTATTGTATTTTTTTTTTTTTTTAACTTTCTTTCAATGGTACTATAAAACAATTAATACTAGGATACTTCAAAAAGTTTGTGGGAAAATTTCAATCCTATTTATCTGTGAGCTTTTTTGAGGCCCTGTCATATGATCAGCTATGCTTTGACTTTCAAAGAAAGCCTAAAATCACTGCATAACACTATGAATAGAGCAAGTTTTCTGCTTTTAAGACATCTTGAATTCATGCTTTTAAATATATGTATGAGGGTAAATCAGAAACTAGTGCTACTAGGGTTCCAGTTCATACACGCATGGGTTTATTCTAAACAAAACACATTTAAACCCATGTGTATTGCTGAGAGACCTTGTCTGTAGCTACTGACTGATTGCAGAGACACATTTAAATGTGTTTTGTTTGGAATAAATGAAACAGTACTGGTGATAAAAAGGCCAAGAACATTGTGTTGAGAGATTTTTTTCCCCCTTCAGGACAATATACTTGCTCATTCTTGTATGTCCTACAAGAAACCTTACCTAAATATGTCCTACAAGAAACCTTACCCCACCATTCATCTCACAGCCCTTATCTTGCATATCTTCACAGAACTTTTGTTCCATAAACTCAAAGAACATTTCCAAGGAACATGATTTGAGTCCCTCTCAAAGGTGACGTAAATAGAAGAGCACAGAATTCTTTGGGGGAAAAGGGTTAGAAAAATAAAAAAATGCCTTCAGAAGTATAAAGACCTAAATAAAGCATATGCTGAGAAGCAACAGCTTCACATTTTGATAGTTTGGTTTTATAAAAGTTTCTATGATTTTTACATACAGGGTCTTGATGGCATGCTGTAGGTTAAGTACTGGACTGATAACTACAAGGTCAGTGGTTTAAAGCCACCAGCTGCTCCTTAGGAACTCTGTACAGGGATCCTATAAATGGGACTGACTTGATGGCACTTAATAACAACAGTGATTTAATTGCAATAGTTTGAGTCACCTTCATATGTAGCAAACAATCTAGAAAATGGATATACACATATTCAGCAAGAATTCTTGATATTTCTGTTTAACAGCTAAAAAACGGTTCTACAATTAATACTGAAATATTTACAAATAAGCATAATATTGGAGTATTTTAAATGATGGATAACATTAAATAGTATGCTCATTTTTACCATACAAATTAGATTCTAATCCAATCTTTTCCAACTGAGTTCCTCATCTGAATTACAGAACATAGACACTATTTTCTCTATCTTCCAAAAATGGTAATGGTACATAATTAGTACAATCCTAGATGCTTAGGGAAATTACTGGGTGGCTCAACCCCTAAATATGCACAGCTGCTAACCAAAAGGTTGCAGGTTTGAATCCATCCAAAAGGCATTAGACAAGAAAGGATGGGCAATATATTTGTACTTGCAAAACATCAGTCACTGAAAAAAATACATAGCACAGTTCTTCTCTAAGATGAGGTTGCCATCAATTGCTGTTGACTTGATAGCAACTGGTTCTTTTAAAAACCTTAGGAGGATATTCACTTACTACTTACAATAAATGACTTAAATGGATCTCACAAAGTATGAAACTCCAACCAGCAACACCTGACAACTTACAAGAAATGCAAATTCTCAACTCCATTCTGTGTGCCACCGAGACGACTTTGACTCACAGTATCCCTGTACAGGGTTTCTGAGGCTGTATTTCTTTTACCAGAACGGAAAGCCTCATCTTTCTCCTCAGGATTGGTAGATTCGAACTGCTGACCTTGCAGTTAGCAACTGAGCTTGTAATCCACTACACACTATGAGGATTCCTTCATAAACACACTGATCAGGAATGCTGGCGGGTGGGGTGTATTTTAAACAGACATTTCAAGAGAGTCTGATACATACTATTGTTTCAGAAATATCACAGCTTAAGTCAATTGAGAAAGGCTGTTCTAAACCAGTAATTAAAATCTTTATCAATGTTCCAAATTTCCCTAATGGCTCACATAAGTTTGTTTTTTTTTTACCAACAGTTGTAACATCTTTAGTATGGATAATATTCTCTAAAGACAAGAGTCAAAACAAAAAAGTCAAATCTTGTACTGTCATTATTTTAATAAGAATATATACCCCAGCATGGAACTGCTGGACCATAGGCATGTTTAGTTTTAATTTGCTATTACAGTGTAAACAGGTTGAAGCATATTCCTATTAGCAATGCCTGACAGTCAACTGCATATATATTATTGTTGATGGGTCAATTCTGACTCACAGTGATCTCATAGGACACAGTAGAATTGTTCCACAAAGTTTTCTTTTGTTATAAATTTACAGAAGTAGATTTCCAGGTCTCTCTCTTGCAGAGCTAATTGTGTGGGTTCAAATAACCAACCTTTCAGTTAGCAGCTGTATGTTTAATCATTGTGCAACCAGGGCTCCTGCATGTGCAATGGTATCTGTGATATTAATTTATATGTCCCTGACGACTACTGATGGTACCCAGAGTTTACTCCACCATTTGTCTGTCAGTTTGTCTTATTGTGTTGGCTTGTGAGTTGCTGTGACTCTGAAAGCTATGCCACCGGTATTTTAAATACCAGCAGGGTCACCCATGGTGGACAGGTTTCAGCTGAGCTTCCAGACGAAGACAGACTAGGAAGAAAAAGTGACGACTACTTCTGAATCACTAGTCACCAAAAACATTATGAATAGCAGAGAAACACTGTGCCGGAAAATGAGCCCCTCAGGTTGGAAGGCACTCAAAATGCGACTTAGGAAGAGCTGCCTCCTCAAAGTAGAGTTGACTGTGATAACCAGAAAGTAGTAAAGCGCGTGGGGGAAAAGCCCGTGGGACCTTCATTTGTTGT
>NW_006408748.1:2468078-2476838 GCF_000296735.1 Chrysochloris asiatica | reverse complement strand
GAGAATACTGAAAGTTCCATGGGCTGCCAAAAGAACCAATAATGCGTTTTCGAAGAAGTGCGGCCAAAGTGCTCCTTAGTGGCCAAGATGGCCAAATTTCGTCTCTCGTACTTGGGACATATTGTCAGGAGGGACCAGTCACTGGAGAAGGATATCATGTTTGGTAAGGTGGAGGGTCAGAGAAAAAGAGGAAAATCCCCAATGAGATGGACTGGCCGAGCAGCAATATGGATGGACTCAAGTGTGGCAACAGTAGTGAGGTTGGCCCAGGATCGGGCAGTGTTTAGTTCTGGTGTGCATAAAGTCGCTATGGGTCGGTGGTACTGACTCGATGGCACCTAACAACAACATAGTTTACTGGCTGTCTAGAAATTCTCTTTAGCAAATTGCCTGCATTAGTGTTTTGGAAGAGTAGCATTGTTACATGCAATTGTTATGTGCTGTCATTTTTTAAATAGACACTTTTAGTCATACATGCCAATGCGAAATCACTATGCTTCTCATTTTTCTAATTCTTTTTCTTGAAAGAGTAAAACCAAAGGAAAAAACGTCAACATACATCCACTTATTTTTTCCTAAATTTATTGTTTCCTTCTACTAGAATGGCTTTTTATACTTGTATTAGTTTTTATATCTATAAATCATGTCTTAACATCATTTAATATTTAACATAGTGATCTTCTGCCTAATCATCATCACCATATTCATCATTGTTAGAATATGTCGTTCCACTAGAAGACATTACATAAAAGAATTCATTTAATCCCTTCAATAGCACTATGATGCAGGTGTTACTGACTTCATTTTACAAATGAGGAAACTATGGTTCACAGACTTTAGGTAAGTTGTTTAAGACCATGCAGCTTAGTAAATGGCACAGCTAGGAATGTAGGGCAGTTAAGAGTCAGAGTATAGGAACTCTTGAAACAGTATGCCTTAAGATCGAGCCAGAAAAACAAACTTGAGAGCACTATAAAGTGCTATGCAAAAATGAAAATATCACCTACAAACAAATCTCCATATAATCTGAGAACTTTCACGTTGTTTAATGAACACAAATTCTAACATTTTTGCTTTCCACATTCTATATGGACTCCTGGTGTGACACTGCAGGATAAGTACTGGTCTGTTAGCCATAAGGCTGGTGGTTCAAATCCACCAGGTGGCTCCTCAGAAACCCTATACAGGTATCTATTACTTGGAATAGACTCACTTAACAACAGATTCCAAGTAAGTCAGAGCTGAATTCATTGCTTCAATACTTAAACTTTGTATTTCACAAATATTTTTCAGAAAGCAAAAAAATAAAAAATACTGAAGTAACAAATTAAATCCAAGACTTCAAATGCAAAACTAGAATTTCTGGTTATCACATAACAGGTTTCTTTTAAAATACGGATTATGATTGCAACTACATTTTAAGTCACATACTTACAAGACTTTAAAAAGTTTAAAAATTATTGCTAAAACAAAGTATAATAAATGCTTATCTTTTGAGGTAATTCATTTAATATTCTAAATATAGTCTTAGTATGAGGAGAGGTGAATTTAAATTGTCTTACCATTGATCTTTCAGAATGTCCAAACAAATAGCCCCCGTGACAGAACTAATATTAGGATGCCATATTTTAGTGATAAAGCGGACCTAGAACAAAAAGCACACTTAAGTTTTCAAGTAACAAGTAAAATATATATAGTTTAAATAAAAATTAACTACAAAAATTTAAATCTTATTAAAAAATTATACTTCTATCATTTTGCCTAAATGAAGGGAAAGGTGTAGAAGGACAATCACATGCAGTACACGCTACATGCCATCACTAAAAAAAGTTTTCCTTAAACCTTTACACAGAGAGTTCCGGCAAGATGCACTACATGGACCCTCTATAACAAAAATACGAGAGATCAAATGAGACATACACAGATGAAAATTCTGGAAGATTGAACTTCAGAGAAAAGGTTAGAGAAGTGGACTGAGTGCTTGCTGGGTGGAGACACCGAGCAGGGATAACAAGAGAGAGAGACACGTGTGAACAGCTGGCCAGACGCAGTGCGGCCATCTTGAGAGCTGCTTTAACAACAAGCCTGGAAGAGCAGATTCACACAGGTGACAGGAAAGGAGTGACTCCTTTCCCCCCATACTCTCCAAGTAACCAGAGGTATGACCAGATCCCACCCTCAGCGCAGACCCTGCTTTCTGGGAGTGGTTGGGAGTCACACCAGCATGAGGCAGGGGTCACTGAGCTACTTTAGTTCATTGTACTTTGGTGCCTAGATTCAGGCAGAATTTGCTCCAGACCTATAAAACCGGCAAAGCTACCACACCAGCATTTAAACCATTCACCCTGCCTCAGTTGCCTTGTGATCACAATAGACACTGAAACCAGCTACATCAAGGGTCTCCATGAACTACTTCCAGACCGAGTGCCTGAGTATAGGTAATACCAAGAATGATAGGCCAGGAACTCTGTGGTCACATCCCTCCCACACCCACCTTGGGAGCTCTTGGCTTACAAGAGGCTACCAAAATTTTCACCGCTTCAGATCCAACACTTTGTACTGTTTTTTTTTTTTAGTTTTCCCCTTTTGTTGTTTCACTGTTTTTGTTTATTCTTTCTCTTTCCATTCCCTTGCATTTTATCCTTTATATCTCAGCTTTTGTTCTTCTTTCTCCTTATTCTGCGCGCTCGCTTTTTGTCTTTGTAAGTTTCTTCTGTTTATTTCCTCTTTTACAACTCCATTTTGCTATCTCTCTTTTGTCTTTTAAGTTATTCTTTTTCACTAGTTGCTGCATTTTAATCCCCCTTCCCTTTATTATTTCCTCTTTTCATTTATTGTTGGCTCCTTGCTTGTTTATTCTATTTTGTTTTCTTGTGTATGTGGGAAGGGTTTTCTCTCATACAATCCAGTCATAACCATACCCACAGCAACATCCAACAGGCAAGAGCTAATACCAACTCCTATACCACCTGATCAATGATAGACAGCTGCCAATACCAGCAACACCCACCCTAAACTGAGGTACTCGAACCAGATAAGTGCATGTGAAACAGATAGGTGCATACGCTTCCATTCTCTAACTACTCCCAGAGGAGACAAATGGTGAGAGCCTAAGAACTCATCAACATAAAATCATCAGTTCCACACAAACCCCACAACTCCCCGGAGACAATAGACAATTTTAGCTCACACAAAGAAACATGAGAGAATGTCTCAAACAAATGATCAAGATGCAGGACTGGAAAATACTTTTAGGGAAAGGTAATGGAACTAACTAGAAAAAAATACAAAAGAATGATATTTAGGTACTTTTAAAGTACTGACAAAAAAAATTGATGAAAGCAAGACCACAGAAAAAAACTTTAGAAGAATTCAAGAAAACACTACAAGAACAAATGGACAAAATAAATGCAAATATTCAAAGACCACAACACCTGTAGTTAGAAATTCAGAAGATTAACACCAAAATCTTATAAATGGATAATACATTGAAAGGACAAATATTTGAAGCAATGAAAGCTCGAATTAGTGAGCTTGAAGATTTATCTCTCAACACTAGCATGGTAGAAGAACAATCAGAAAAAAGATGAAAAAATGAAAAGAAAGCCTGAGTTATGTGGGACACCATGAAGAGCAACAACCTATGGGTAACTGGAGTTCCAGAACAGAAAGAAACATAAAAACCAGAGAAAATTGTCGAAAGAAAACTTTCCTAACATCATGGAAAAATGAGAAGATAAGCATATGAGAAGCTAAACAAACCCCAAACAGGATAAAGCATAAAAGGAAAACACCAAGATATATAAAAATCTAACTTTCCAAAACCAAAGATAAGGAAAGAATCCTGAGAGCAGATCAGGAAAAATGAAAAGTTACTTACAAAGAGAACCAATAAGACTAAGCTAATTTCTGAGCAGAAACAATGTAGGAAAAAAGGCAATGGGATGACATATAAAACTCTGAAAGACAAAAAACTGTCAAGCAAGAACCATACACCTAGAAAAACTGTCTTTAAAATATGTTGAAATTATGACATTTCTTGATAAACAGAAATTAAAGGAATTTGACATGATTAGACAAACTTCACAAAAAATGTTTTAAGGATATTATTTGGACTGAGAACCAGCAACAGCAAACAACCTGAGATTACCATACATGACACTACCACCAAAACAATTCAGATATAGAAGTATTTAAAGTAAAACAAACCTACAAAAAAGATAACAAGGAACCAGTGAAATCAATGTATAATGAAGTCAACTACAAAGCAAAAAGAGGGAATAGTGAAGATACAGACCTTCCAAATGGCAAGGAAGTAGATTTCACGATAAAAAAAAAAAAACTTTTAAATAGGAGAAAAATAATAAATTACAGGATAAACTCAAAGAGGTTGCACTTACATCTGAACATCAAAAAAAAAAGAGGAAAACTAGAGTGATTTAGTGAACATTAACACAACAGAAATGAAGAAAATGAAAAGAAAACTCATAAACAAAATTAACTCAGTGCAGAAAATCATGTGGAACAAAGAAACCAACAACACCACACACACACACACAAGAAAACAACAATCAGCAAAATGACAGCATTCAATTCATACCTACCGATAATTATACTCAATGTACATGGACTAAATGTACCAGTCAAGAGACAGAGAGTGCAGAAAGGATAAGAAAACAGGATCCTTTAATAGGCTGTCTATAAGAGACACATCAAACAGATGGAGCCAGCCTAAATGCCAATTAACAGAAGGAATAGTTAACAAACTTTGGCACAAACACAATGAAATACTATGCAATAATAAATAACAATGAATCTGTGAAATATTTCACAACATGGATGAACCTGGAGGACATTATACTGAGTAAAATTAGTCAATCACAAAAGAACAAATATTGCATGAGACCAATGTTGTAAAAAGTTAAAGCAAGCAAAATCAATGCCTGGAAGCACAAACAATAATTGTATTTTTTTCTTCTTCTTCTTCTCAAAAAAAGGAAGGAAAAACCCACCAACTTGTATAAAATATCTTAACAAAGATTTGAAGGCCATTATTTATCAGACACTGAAGGACACCAAGACTTAGAAATTTTTAAACTTCCATTTACTTGCCATGGAATCGATTCTGACTCATGATGACCGGTAACATGTCAGAATAAAGCCATGCTCCACTAAATTTCAATGGCTGATTTGTTCAAATAAATTGCGAGGTGCCTAGTCCAGGAGTGTGTTAGTAACACACAATAAGGTAACTTTCGGTAAGCAGTACAAGCATGGACTCCCTGAGAAACTTGCCTAAGATCAATAACTAGTAATAAAACACACTGCAACCCAAACCAGCTGATTACAGGTGTGAGTCCTTAATCTCTTCATTATTTGCCTCTAGATCAAAGAATAAGATCTTTCTCAGACCACTATGAAATGCAATCTAATTTATCACTTCATTTTTGTAGTACTGGTGTGGTGCTGCAGGATAAGCACTGGACCTACAAGAGAGGCCAGTATGAACCACAAAGTTGGCAGTTCAAACTCACCATCATCTCCCCGGAAACCCTATACAGGGTTGCTATGGTTCGGAACTGACTCCACAGCACTTAACAACAACATGTGCTTTTATTATTATTATATCTGACACAGATGACAAAGACTACCTGTGTTAAAATTCATTCATCTATGTTCTAAAGTATTTCACAAAAATTAAATCTTCAATGTGTGCTACAAATGTAAGCAGTTTATGGGGACAAAAATAGGTAGCTTCTATTTTTTTCTTCTCCTGGTGACTTGGTTTATTTATACTGTCTCTACTTCCTACAGTTTACTCATATGCCATCTGAAAAAGTACGTAAAATTACCAATGACATCAAAATACCTAAACCTTATGGATACTTTCTACTACTTCACTCAGGGCTGCATTTAATTCTTTTTCTTCTTACAATATTAACACTTCTTTTAATAATGGTCTCTTCTCTCCACTTGAAGCTGCCAAACGATCTAACCCTTTCATGATCAAATTATTCTGATGCTTGTTCAATTTGGCTGATACGAATGTTTTTAGTAGTGGAATGCATGTTGACTAACTTGAGTCATGTTAAATTTTTGTTAAGATGGATTTTGATAATTAGCATGTGAGAGACATATGTACCCCGGACTCTAGAGGTATGATAGGTGGTATGAGGCATTAGAAAAATTGTTCCTTATTAGCCAATTTATTTTATTGCATGAAACTTTTAGAAACATGGGGTAACACATAAAGGTACCCTGTAATGGCTACACACAAGTGTTTTTGAGTTTTCTTAGTGCTACATTCTCTACATGGTCTTCTAGATCCCTTGACAGATAAATAATTTCCAGCTTGTCAGAGCTGTATGTCATTTAGCATCTAACTTACCCCTAGCCTAGTTCCTCACAAGAAAGGAGCCATACATATCCTTTGCTTTTCACATTTCCAAGCCTAGTGAGATAGAGTCTGAAAGAAGCTAGTCACAAAATTAGCATCAAAAACACCTGGGGGCAAGGGAGGAAAGGAGAGACTGGCAAACAAATGTAGAAGGTAAGCATGATTCAAATAAAGATGCCATCTTGTTCCGGAAAATAAGTTATTCACTTGAAAATCACATCATCACCAAAACTACTACAATTTCTAGATTAACACCCAGGAAACCATACATATATTTACAAGGCTGACCTAATAAAAAACAGAAAAGAAAAACGCTTTTAAACATTCACAGCTCTCAGATGTAACCCCTCAAATACAGTACAGATTAAGTAAGACATGTATATAAAGAGGGCATACATGCAACACACATTTCTTCATAGCAGACATAACCATAATATTCACATTTTAATGTTTACCATTGGTTGAGTTCAAAATATAAAGAAGCAATATAACTATATGCCACAATTTCAACAGCTCTGGGAATTCAGAGCATTCTGTGGCTTGAAGCAAAAATTGATTCAATGCTTTCAACATGACTGGAAAATAGATTTAAATTACCACTGAAGATGTCAGAAGAATTATGGATTAGGCAAATTATCTGAGGATCTATGAACTGTTTCTTGCTTTTTAAAAAATGGTCTTCAATACATGAGTCTTGGTAGATTAAACATGAAAACAAATATACATATACAGCACCAAGAAAATATCAAGACCAAAAAAAATTATGAAATGGATTCTTACTTGGTACTACAATTTACAGTTAGGAATAAATACTTTTGAATTTGCAAATGATCCAATGAAGACACTGTCAAGAGAATACTCCGTTACCCATCAGTACAGACATAAGTAACTGTCTAATAAGCATACTTTGTCACTTATTAGCATCCACATACATTTCAAACTGCTGCGCTATTAATCTACACCCAATTCATATCCATGTTATTTTGCTACCATGGTCCTACCATTCCTATCCTATAGCAAAAAATATACAATATAAGAGACAATTCAAATGTACAATTCAAAGAGACAAAACATTAAGAGTAAAAAACACAATGACATTTATTATGAGCAAATTGAACCATATTCGATACTGATGACAAGACAGATAAAAGATGTTTTTTTTAAGTGTTGAAAGAGCAAAGATGTCAGCTTGAAGACTAAAGTGTACCTGACCCAAACAACCATGGTTATTTTCAATAACCTCATATGTATGTTAAAGCTACACAGTAAATAAGGAAGACCATAGACGAATTGATGTTTTTGAGTTGTGGTGTTGAAGGAGACTACTCAAAGTGCCATGGGCTGCCAAAAGAACCAACAGATCTGTGTTGGAAGAAGTACAGCCAGAGTGCTCCTGTGTTGGAAGAAGTACAGCCAGGATGGCCAAACTTCGTCTCTCATACTTTGGACTTATTGTCAGGAGGGACCAGTAGCTGGAGAAGGATATCATGTTTGGTAGGGTGGAAGGTCAAAGAAAAAGAGGAAGACCCCCAACGAGATGGATTGGTAAAATGGCAGCATCAACGGGCTCAAGCATGGCAACAATAGTGAGGTTAACCCAAGATCGGGCACCTAACAACAACAACATAATACTAAAACATTTATCGATAGCAATTCAAGTCTTATTAACACATACAAAATGGATACTACACTACTTAAGTTAATTTCAGAATACTCAACAGCTTTAGGAAGCTTTTAAAGAAGAAAAACAAAAATCATAAGCACTATGTATATATTAGACATTAATTTTACAAGACAAAGAAAACTACTCTTAATTATCTATGTTAAAGCAGCATTATAAGTGTTCTTATCTCCTCTTACAGACATACACTACACTTTATTAACCCTTTAACAAATTCTTTCTACTTCAGATTCAGCTGACTCAAAGATATGGTCTTCAAAAGGTTCATGGAAAATGGAATTAAAAGATAATGAAATTTTTCACAAACTTTTTTGAAGTCCCTTTTGTATACTTTCTGTCTAGAAGCTAACCTCTGCTCTTCTTCTGATTAATAACTTACTACAGACTATTAAACAGAAAAAAAAATTGTGGCCATGTTATGTCAAATGCTAACATAACAATTTTTTCTCAAATTTTAACTATGCAAATAAAACCAGTTAAGATAGACAGGAAAAGCACAGAACAATAATGGCAGTCCGACTGAGTACTACAAGAACAAGCAAAGTTGCATGCCCAGGAGACATTAAAGCAAGTTGTTGGGTACCCTCAGGGCAAACCCCCTTCCAGACTCAGACTCAATGGGAGTACATGAGCAGACACATGTTCTGACTGGTGACCACGTTGGTCACCGATAAGGGGAAGT
>NW_006408748.1:2466657-2467978 GCF_000296735.1 Chrysochloris asiatica | reverse complement strand
ACATCAAGAACATCATATATGAAGAAAGCAAAAAGTCATTGAGAAGACAAGAAAGAAGGAAAAGGTCAAAATGGATGTCAGAAGACACACTGAAACTTGCTCTCCAGCACAGGTATGCTAAAGCAAATGGAAGAAATGAGGAGGTACAAAAGCTGAACAGAAAATTTCAAAGGTCAGCTTAAGAAGATAAACTCAAATATTACAACAAAATGTGCAAAGATCTGGAATCAGAAAACCAAAAAGGAAGAACACACTCAGCATTTCTGAAGCTGGAGAAACTGAAGAAAAAATTCAAGCCTCGACTTTCGTTAATTCAAAGATTCTCTGAGCAAATTTTTAAATGATGTAGAAAGCATCAAGAGAAGATGGAAGGAATACACAGAGTCACTGTACCAAAAGGAAATGGTTAATGTCCAATTGTTTCAAGAGGTAGCATATGATCAAGAGCCAATGATACTTTAGGAAGAAGTCCAAGGTGCATTGAAGGAATTGGCAAAGAACAAGGCACCAGGAGAATTGATGGAATAAAAATTGAAATCTTTCAAGAAAGTGAGGCAACATAGGAGGCACTCACTCATCTCTGCCAAGATATCTGGAAGACAACTATCTGGCAGACTGGATAGATCTGGAAGAGATCCATATTTGTGCCCATTCCAAAAGGAGGTTACCCAACGGAATGTGGAAATCATCGGACAATTTCTTTGATATCCCATGCGAGTAAACTTTTGCTAAAGGTAATACAGAAAGAGCTGCAAGCATATATTGACAGAGAACTTCCAGAGGTTCAAGCCGGATTCAGAAGAGTCCGTGAAACAAAGGATATCACTGCTGATGTCTGATGGATCTTGGCTGAAAGCAGAGAATATCAGAAAGCTGTTTCCCTGTGCTTTATCGACTACGCAGAGGCTTTTAATTGTGTGGATCATGACAAGCTATGGACAACATTGTGAAGTAGGAGTATTCCGGAACACTTAATTGTGCTCATGAGGAATCTGTACCTGGAAGGCCAAGAGGCAATTGTTCAAATAGAACATGGGAACACTGAATGATTTAAAATTAAGAAAGGTGTGCGACAGGGTTGTATTCTTTCACCATACTTATTCAACCTGTATGCTGAGCAGATAATCCAAGAAGCTGGGTTCTATGAAGAAAAACGTGGCATTAGGATTGGAGGAATTCTCATTAACAACCTGCGATATGCATATGATACAACCTTGCTTGCTGAAAGTGAAGAGGACTTAAAACATTTACTGAGGAAGATCAAAGAGCACAGCCTACGGTATGGATTACATCTCAATGTAAAGAAAACATAAATCCTCAC
>NW_006408748.1:2445708-2463615 GCF_000296735.1 Chrysochloris asiatica | reverse complement strand
GGAACAGCTGGTAGTAAAATGGTGAGAGTGGGGGCTAAAAAGGCAAGAAGTGACTGGCTTACAAGCTTTCAAGAGGGAGCCTAGATCCAGAGGGCGCGGAGGAAGTTAGAATCTCCACTGAGTAGTATCCGATCTGTCTGGGCGGGATTGATGACAGGACATGTGGAGAGCACTCATGTGATTCAACAGTGAACAATTACTATCAGGACTGACTGTGAGGGTTGGAACTGAAAGGTAGACAGACGTTCTGTAGCAAAAGGAGGGGAGGAGTTGACTTTGCAGTCCAGGAGCAAAGGGTCCTGGGACCATCAAGGGAGAAGAGTGGAGTGCCGGGCTCAGAGAAACAGTGACACCAGAGATAAAGGCAGAAACGATGACATGAAGAGATGGAGAGGCTAGGGACTCTAGACAGAGAGAGGGAGAGGGGCTTGCGGGTGTACCATTTGGTTGGCTGATGATGCATGGAGGGAATTCTAACCATGGCAATGAAATGATATACAATAGGATGAATGTAAAGCTAATGTTCTCCCATGTAAACTATCACATAATTCACAATAAAACATTTATATATACCAGTTAACTTCAATACTCTTACTTCATAGTAACTGTAAAATTAAGCCTGAATTATTAAAAACGTGAATACATTATACAGAAAGGAAATCATACAAACATCCTCTATTCTTTTCATTTTTATTTTATATTTACCAATCACTAACAACTCAAGCCAATAACTTACATATATGGAGCAAATTTACCATATGTTCATTAACATTTACTGTAAGAACTGCATGCTTTAAGTGGGATTACTCCATATCTAACGTACTAATTTCCAACTCTAAGTACTGTTCGAAGCCAAAGTGATACAAATTTGGGTTGACTTAACAATAAGAGCCACAAAAGTCTATTTTTCTCACTTTATTTTTTTAAAGGAGAGTGATTAATAATAGCTATTCTGCCATGAGGTAAGAACTAGATGGTGTTCAGCTACCATTAACTGAACATTTTGATTAAGGATTCTATAGAGAAATCCTGATAAAAAGATGGAAAAGCAAAACAGAATTTCAAATTCTCATAGACTCCAGATTTCCTGGAGCCATAAAAGCTGGATGAACCCCTGAAACCATAGCCCTGAGATAATCTTAAACCAAAAATATCCCTGAAGTCTTCTTAAAAGCAAACAATAGTTTAGTTTAACTAGCAAAAATGTCTGGCTTTGAGCACTATGAGCTATAGGAACTATCTCACACTGACAACAGAAACTTGAAAGATTAGATAGGAATCTTAGGGGGCAGTGAGTTTATGTTAATGAGGGAGAAACAACTCAGAAAAGGAGGGTGAGAATGGCTGTACAACTTTGAGAATGTAATCGATGTCACCGAATTGTACACGTAGAAATGAACTGTTGTAGCTTTTGCTGTGTATATTCTCAACAATGACAGAAATTTTTTTTAAATTGATTTTGAGCTTTCATAACTGAATTCTGGGCTCCTGGTGTGGCGCTATAGGATAAACATTGGACTGCTGATTGCAAGGTCGGTGGTTAAACCCACTAGTCGTTCCTTGAAAACCCTATATAGGGTTGCTATGAGTTGGAACAGACTCAATGGTTTTAACAAGCGAATTCTAATGTTCAAGAACGTAATACCTTAGTAAAATGCATCTTGAATAAGTTAGAAGAAGAAAAAGTGATTTAAAAAATGAAATAAAACATGTCAAAGTGCCTAAAACAGAGTCTATACTATGCTATTGCTTTGGATTGATTATAGACTATGTTGTTGTTAAGTGCTGTTGAGTTGGCTCCAACTCATGGTGACTTTATATAATCTTCAAAGAGTAGCTGGTTGTTTTGAACCAGTTGGTATGGTTAGCAGTCCAGTATTTATTCTATAGCACTACACCAGGACTCCTACTGCTCTTGTTGGTGTGAAGTGCCATAGAATCTGTTCTATATAGCAACCCTATGTAAGGGTTCCAAAGAGTGACTGGTGAGTTTGAGCCGCCAACCATGCTTTATCCTACAGTGCCACACCACAGTTAATAGTTTATGGAGATAAAATTCATTTGATTTACAGTGTACAGCTTCACGGTTTTTGGTACATCCAGAGTTCTACAATAGTCACAATCTAATTTTATACCATTTTCATCACCACACACAAAAATACCCCATTACCCACTAGCAGTCACTCTCAATTTCTCCTCATCTCTACTACTGGTGGTCCCAAGGCAACCAATAAACTACTTTGTCTTTATGGACTCGCTGCTTCTGATGTTTCATATACATGGAACCATATGTTCAAGTTTCAGAATCTCTTCTGAAATTAATTTTGATCTTTTTTTTTTCTTTCTTTCTTGTCTTTTGAATGCCCTTTTGCTTTTTTCATGTATGATATCTTTGATGCCATTCCACAACTCCTCTGGTCTTTGGTTATTAATGTTTAATGCATCAACTCTATTTTTGAGACAGTCTCTAAATTGCGATGCAATATACAAGGTTGTACTTCAGCTTCAACATGCACAGGAGTAACTGATGGTCTGTTTCATAATCAGCTCCTGACCTTGTTCTAAATGATGATTTTTGAGCTTTCTATCATCACTTTCTACAGATATAGATGATTTGATTCTGGTTCTATCATCACGATCATATTTTGCAATAACAAACCCTTTATTTCCAACTTTCACATTCCAATTACTAGTGCTTATCCTGATTGCATGCTTGATGCATTTTCAGATTGCTAAAGTTCATATAAACTTTCAATTTCTTCATCTTTGGTATTAGTAGTTGGTATGTAAATTTGAGTAATAGTCATATTAACTATTCTTCATTGTAAGTGTTTGGATATTATCCTATCACTTGAAAGCACTGTACTTCAAAACAGATCTTGAACTGCTTTTACTGATGAAGAATGTGACATCCTTTCTCTTCAATCCAATTGTCTGTTTTCTTCTTCTTCTTTATACTTTACTATGAAATTCCCTTAGGTTTCCAGAACAAATATGGACTATTTTTATAATAAGAAAAAAAATCATGCTTATTAGAAAATAGATGCATATGAGCAACATAAAGGCAACCATTCCAACTGGGAGGTGATTCAAAGTCATTCTGACACTGAAACTTTTATTACCATGTCCAGTCTCATAAGTGAATAACTATTAAGTTGAGTGAATTACTCACTGAATGTTCAAGTTAAAGAAAATATAAAGGTTTATATAAGGCATGGTCCCTGATCTCAGAAGCATGAAAGCTAATGAAATTAAAAGATACAAAAAATCTCATGTGTTGGTATTATATACAATACTATTCAGAGAGCTGCTGTTAAGTGCTGTCAAGTCACATTCAACTTAAAGCAGTACAGCATAGGGTTTCCAAGGTGTGGCTGGTAGGTTTGAACCTGCCAGTTCAAACGACCTTGAGGTCTAATGCTTATCCTACAGCACCATACCAGGACTCCAAAAAGTCAGAGAATAGAAGTAGGTAATTTGACAGGCACAGGTTAATAAAGTGTTATTTAAGCTAGACTTTAAAGGAAGACTAAAAATTAGTGAGAAAATGAAAGAAAACCAAAGCAGCATCTATATATATAGCAAGTCCTGGTGTGGAGCTGGTAAGTTTAAATTGCAAGGTGGGTGGTTCAAAGCCACTAGTCGCTCCTTGGAAAACCTATACAAGGTCGTGATGGGTCGGAACCGACTCAACAACAACACATATAGCAAATAATCTAGGCTGAAAACTGGAACCTGTGTTACAGGTTAGGGGTGAATAAGAGAAAATTTGGGTGGAAAAGATTTGATTTGAGTCAGGTTATGGATTTAAATGCCAAGTTAAAGTCTTTCGACTTAACAAACAAGAAGATAATCATGATCAAAACTGCTCTTTACTAAGATTTATAGAACAGTGAAGAGAATAAATATGAGTAGTAAAGACAAAAAGGCAGACAAACTAATAGTAAATAAACCATTTGAATGTCTGAACTAAGGTGATGACAGCAGCAGCAGCAAAAGAGATACAAAGGAAGCTGTTCAGTCAAATCATCATTTTAGGTTAGGTCCCCGTTATACACGATCCTAGAGGCATTCTATTCCCTTTCTTAAAATTCACTGCTGTTGCCAATTACTTGCTCAAAAATTTTTTCCTGGTATAACTGAGTTCTATAAAAGAAGGGACAGTTATAAGTCTGGTACGCTATTGCATTCTCACACACAGTACTCATATAATCATTAAACGAATGCAGAATTCACATTTCCCTACAAATCAAACTTTTTTGAGGCAAGAAAACCGATCTCTACTCATTTAGGTTTCCTTTAAGTTCAGGAATACTGCCAGTTTTTCCAGACCTAGATTTTAAGCCATTCTAAGATTTACATCCTACTCCTGGATAGAGCCATTACTAGCTGACTTTGTATACATTTGCTTTTAATTTTAATTCTGTTATCTGAAATCTGGTCCACAATAAAATCACACACACTAAACAACTCATAAACAAAAAGAACTGTAATATATTTTTTTAAGTTCATGCACAAAAATAGGCTTACAATACCTTAGGGGGATTAAATGGATATGTTTCTGGTATTTTTATCTCTAGTTGGTATCTTCCTCCTAAAAAATGGTAAAAACAGAAGTTAAGAATGATGCTTACCTGAAATAAATGAACTTTTGAAAACACGTATCATTTCAAATTCAGTTACAACAAATTTGTTTCAGAGCTGAGCCCCCAAAAGAAAATATCAAAAGTTCAAGTTATAAATTTAAAGGCTATTTAAAAGCATTAAAGAATTTTTTTGGGGGAAAAAAATTTTTCTGAAATTGTTGAATGGAAAACTGATTTGCTCTGTAAATGTTCACCCTATACATAAAAAGTTAAAATAAGCAAATAAAATATACAGACTATTCACTTTATACAGATACATGAATACATCAAGTCTATACATAATTCAATGCCAAAGATTTCATCTGACTAGTTAAAACCATCTCCTTTGTTTTTCTTTAGTTCACTCAAATTTGGAACAAAAGACAATTGGAAAGAAAGAAGAAGGAAGTACAACAAAGGCATAGATGTAAACAATATGGATTATCTCCTAAAGAGAAAAATCTAATTACATCAGGTGAAAAAATACTTCAATGTTTTAACTTGTGCCCTAAATAAAACTCCAGTACTTTGTGTTTAATTTGAAAATATCAAAAAACAAGAAGTCAATATAAAGACAAAAAACTGCTTTTTCCTTAAAGGGCTATATAAGATAAAAATGTTTACAAAGAAGGCTTAACTAGTGATCTATAAATAACAGGCAACAATTCTGTTCTGAAGTTATTCTGAACAACCATCATTTAAACAGGCATATTAAAAAAAAAAAGTTTTATCCAGTTTCCTATAACTTGGTTATTCAAGCAGATAACTAGGAACTCTGAAGGGGTATGGATGTCTTATACTGGGTGAGAAGCGGGATATGAATTCTAACTCCAGAAACCTTCCAATTTAAGAATATGACCCCAGTAACACAGAATACGCATTATTACAAAACATAGCAAATAAAAGTGTGTAGCACTGCGGGTTAGTATGTTGGACTGCAAGGTCAGTTTGAATCACAATGTCGGCAGTTCAAGCTCACCAGCCACTCCTTGGAAACCCCACACAGGGTTGCTATGAGTTGGAACCAACTTGATGGTACTTAACAACACAGAAATACTGACAGATGAAATTGTGTGGGATTTGCTTTTAAAATAATCAAGGGATGGATTAGATTTAAAAATAAACCACATACAAACTGGTCATGAGTTATGAAGCTGGGTAATGAATATACGGAGGTTTGTTACACTACTCTCCTTTTGTATCTAAAACTTCTACAATAATTAAAAACTGTACAATGGGCATTACTGGCTTAAAAATTCTATAAACTCAGTTACTGAAAAAGTCAGAAGGGAACTGGACTTGGAATTTTCTCCTAATTGCTATGAATGGATGAGTATAGATCTGAGAAATATAAAGTAGTATTTCCTTGGTATCATACTTTCTTCAAGCCCTTTTCTGTTCCAATTATTTTCTTCTTTCTAATTCTTTTATATTAAGCAAAATAAATTTGGTTTGAGTAAATACATAGGTCTCTGTTTTCCCTTAACAATTTCATTTTTTCTGATTAAATTGCAGTTTACTTTCTCTTTTCATATGACGTTCCTCTTTATTGGTGTCCAAAATCAAACTATTAGAAGCAATATGAGAACTCCTGAGGAATTACATAAACAAGACTAGATTCCCCCCAAATCCTATTTCTACTCCACATGTATTATTAATATACTGACATATATTACTACTTTATGACTTAGAAATATGGTCCTTATAGTATTAATCATAGCATTACTTGATAAATATAGGAGGGTAGCGTAATTTAGGAAACCTATAGTAACTACCTATTAATGCTAAACAACTTCACTATAAAACATTCACTTACTGAAAATTAGTGCAAATGAATGAGATTTTTAAAAACAATCAAACACCTACAAATTAAACTCTTGCCTCTTAGTTACTAAAGCAAAAAGTGAAGACTGAGATAAGCAACATTTATATGTTAATTTTCCCATGTGCATTCTACTTTTGAATCTGATTACTTAAATGCAACATAAAATAGGTGCTTCTGTATTTAATGATGATTTTTGCTTTAGCTTCTAAGGTTTGAATTTATTTAAAAACTTCAAAACATTTGGCACATGTTCAAATTTGAAAGTGAAAGCATCAAACTTTATGTCCCTGAACGGAGCTTTTCTTAAACTAAATGAAAAGCTTCTCCTCGATAGCTGAATGAAAAATAAAAGTTAGTCTACCTCAAATATGAGGACAAGTCAAAAAGTATTGCTATGAAACAGAAAACTTGATTAAATAAGAATATAAAAATGTGAAACTACTGCTTATTGATGCATACTCCATATTCTGAAAGCAGCGCTTCCAACTCTCTAACCCTTCCCTAAAGAATTCTGCATGCTTCCATTTACAACATGTCAAACAGTTTTGCTGTCCTTCAGGGACTCATAGAAATAATTTCCTCAGTGAATTTTCCTGACCTTTTCCTCACCACTGCAGTTTTCAATTTTGTTAAACTTCTTCTTAATAAACTCCCATGATTGTCTTGTGTCCTTCCAGGAAATCTACTAAGACTACCTCCCCCCCCTTTTGGAGTCACAAAAAAGTCCCTATAACCCTTCCTAACTGACCTCTCTGTCTTAAATTTAACTGGCCCAGCTGATCCCCTCTAGACACCACTGTCTTGATCAGACCATTTTTAAAGGTATCAATGTGACTAAGACAAGTACACAAGAGGATTTCATACAATTTGTGGCAAATGAAGAGATACTGGAATTTTTCAACAAACTTTTTGAAGCCTTCTGGTACTGCTGAGAACTTGTCTGTAGCCATCCACTGATAGCAAAGACATATATAAACTTATTTTGTTTGCAATAAACCTGTGTATGTATATAATAAAATCATATTAAAACTAAATGTATAAAAATATTAATTTCTTTTCAGCAGCAGGAGAAATAAGCAGCAGCAGCAGAAATAATCACTTAAAAATGATCGAATCCGTTTCCAACCAATAAAGAATATAGTAGCTGAGAAGATAACATTCTGTCTAAATTTAGCTCAGGATGTTTCTTGTTTATAAAATCAATTTGCTGGAAGAGCTCTAGAATGATACTGTTACTGTCCTATTCTGTCTTTTAGCAGGATATCTTAATAACCTAAAAAAGTCATCCTAGAATATTTAATAACATCTGCCTTCAAGAAACTAGTATATCATTACAGCTATACAGAACATCTGCTATTAAGAAAAATACTAGACTTTAATAAGGTAACTAAAGGTCTCTTCTCCATCTAATGATTGTCAAAAGGACTAAACAAAACAGCATCCATAAAATCATCTACTCCATGCCTGGCAATCAATAAACAATATAAAAATTTAAGTGGTGGTACCTAGCAATGGTTCATATAATGATCTATGAAACAGAAAACACAGTGGTATCATTTTTAAGAATTAGAAGGCAGAGACATCCTAGGGATCTAAAAAATTTGAATGGAAACAATATTCTAGATTAGTCTTATTTTTTTTTCTTAAAAAAATTTAGGTGATTGCTCATTACAGAATTACAGAGCCACCATAGCAGAAATAACAACTTCTAATACTCAGTTAATTCTGATTTATTCAAAATCAGAGTGATTAAAGCATAGGCTTTAAAATCAAAAGCTTTTAGGACTCAAATCCTAGCTCAGCCACTTAGGAGATATTTGCCTTTAGACAAGTTTCTTAACTTCTCTGAGCTTAAGTTTCTTCATCAATGAAACAACAGTAACTATACTTTCAACTCAAAAGGACTGAATGAGAAAATATACATAAAGCTCCTAAGAGTTCAAGAAATGATAATACTACAAATTCTGTTATTTTGTTTCTATTAAAAAAAAAACTGACTGCCTATTATATATAAGAAACTTGATTATGCTAAAAAACTCAAATTTAAAGCACCTATTTACTGAAGTTTTGATTAATGAAGAACTAAAAAGCAATAAAGCTCTTTATTTTATCTATCACCCACTCTCAAGGTTTAATGTAGATACATATTTAATTGTCAAGACAATGTTCAGCAAAGCTGCTTTTCTTTTCTATGTATTTTTTAAACACTCATTCAAAGCATATCCAAATAAAGAAAATTAGATACTTGGTCTATGGTCTATACATGATGACACATAAGTGAATGAAATGCTAAATGAGAAACAGAGGAGAGGAGTTTAAAAAATCAGAACAAAGGATTGTAGCCTATGTCACAGAACAATCGGTGTATAAATTGCTGAATAGGAAACTAATTTGCTTGACAAGATTTTACCTAAACAACAATAAAATATTAAAATACTTTATCAGTCAAAAATCTAAGGCAAGGTTTGTTACAGATATTACAGGGAGGATAACTGAAAATTTATAGTCTCTTTAGTTCTAATCTAAAATGTAAATCAAGTTCTGCTAAATATATTTTTAGGAAAGGAAAAAATTAGCTAAAATTCAGTAAGAAAATCAATCTAAATAAAGATTAAAGTATTTATAATTTGCTGTATTGCCTAAACCAAATGATGTGATTTAAAGCTGCTTAATATTATTTTGATTTAAATGTTTTAGATAAGTTCTAATACGCACAGTATTTTGATACATTAAAAAAGTACTTGCCTTCATATGGTGTGTCTGGAGGTCCTGCTATTTCTCCTCTTAATTCTGTAAAATTCTCATCTACAAGATCTACTTTAATTTGATTTTTGCTCGTCTTAAAAATAAACAGAAAATAAATTGTTAGTTATATCAGCAAGAAAAAATCCTATTTTAAAATACTACCTATAAAAAATTTTGAAACCCCCTCATTTCAAAAGCTTGATTGTCTGTGCTTACCAAAGACTTAATTAACCAGTTCCAAGAATATTTAAGACAAAGAAGATAACAAAATTTAACTTCCTGGTTTGACACTGTAGGATTAGCAATGGGCTTGTAAACCACAAAGCTGGCAGTTCAAACCTACCAGTTGTTCCTCAGAAACCCTATACTGGGTCTCTTTGAGTTGAAACCAACTCAATGGCACTTAACAACAATGAATCTTAATAAAATAAGACCACTATGAACAATAGTGTAAAGGTTGTTGACTTTATAAGAGTATTATTTTGTTTCTGACAACTCCATGTACTTTAGATCCAAAGATATGAATGAATCTATTCCTCTGTAGATTAACATTACTATACTAGTCCTCAAGGCTACATCGCTTTTGTCCACGTTAAAAAAAAAAAAAAAAAAATCAGGGTCATTAAAAGCCATTTGTACCATAAATTCTTACTTGAACTAAGCAGGACATTCTTAGATTAACTGAAATACTATACCCTTTATCTAGGTATTATTTAAATTTTATTTCCCATGAAAATTCCCCTAGAATCTTCTAATGACTTCTTCAATTTTGTCTGCTTCATTTGCTTCAAGTTTATGAAATGCATCTTTATGAAGTATAACTATGTCGGGCTTAAAACAGTTTATGGGAAAATAGAAGATAATGTAAATTTTTTATAAATTTTTTAAAGCTCCCTGGTATTTTTCAAAAGATTTCTACTTTAAATTTATCTGTCTCTACTCATTTTGCATTTTACACATCTGCAACACTTCCACATTTATCACACTACTTAATTATCAGTGGCCTTAAATCATTCAGAAAACCCTACTGTCATATTCATATAGACATTCATAAGTACCTGCCTCCAAAGAAACTTTCCATTTACATCTTTAAACCGCTATTAGTATCTTACTGGTTTGTATTACCTAATATAATAAACTCCACTTTTATGAATTAAAAAATCTAAATCTCATATGAATGATGTTTTTCAGTTTTGTATGTTAGTTCCCACAGTTCGCTTAATTGACAAATTGTATTCACATTTTTTAAGAAAGCCTCGTAACAGATTTCAAGAATAATTCCTTTGAAGCCAACTTCTTACGTGTACTTAGTAGATGGACCAGTGGATGGACCAGTGTAAGAATGACCATATTTTAAGGTTCTTGACTCTCCATTCCCACCCCAATCTTCAATACAGAGGATACAAGTTTTACTCTTTTTAAACTATACTAAAAAGTTTTAGTGTAGAATATTTGGTACAGAAACAATGTTAAATTCTGAAGATTTCATATGACATCTAATTAGCTTTAATGTTTTGTGGTAAGAACACAGGATTTAAAAACTTACTTTCACACATTGAAAAAATATTCTAATTAGTACTGGTATATTTCACAACCCTTTTTACATTTGGGATTGGTATTACAGTTTTTCTGAAAATATATTTGCTCAAAAAGGAAATTTAATTACTCATGTATTAAAAACTGCGTCTACCTGTGACCTAAAACATCATTATCATCCTTGGTATTTTTCATAAGATGAAAAATACAATTTTAGCAATGGCAAAAATACTTCAACCAGTATGTATAAGAAGAATTATTTAAAAGAAAATTGAAAACATCAGACTTCACTGACTTACTAAGAGGCCACAAGTGTGATTAATTATGGGTTTCCATTTATCTCCTAAGGTTTCTAAGTACAGGAAAAATAATCAGATCTTATAAATCAATGCTTTTAAAGTTATCTATAGCTTTCCACATCCCATTCCTTTCACCCTAAAATTAACCACAAAATGTTAGAATACTACACTAAAGGACCTGATTAGACCAAAGTTTAAGGGAAAGGAAAAGGAGGTAACAAATTAGAAATCCTGGTGTAGCGTTGTAGGGTCAGCACTGGTCTGTAATCCACAAAGTCAGCAATTCAAACCCACCCACCGCTCCTTGGAAACCATATACAGGGTCGCTATGAGTCAGAACCAACTCAATAATAGCACAGCTCCAAGTATTTGGTTAATAAATTGTTAACTAAACAACTACATTTATGCCTCTGTCATTTTTTCCATACCACCCCAAAATCACAATTCAGGGAAAAATGAGTTTTGTTTCCCCCGCCTCTAGAGGCTTCATTAGTCCATGCAGCTGTGAGTGAAAAGAAGCCTCCACCCTCACACTTGGCTCAAACTTGGGACTTTCAACCTCTACAACAGCAAGAGAAAATACACACACTTCAATGGTTTTGCTTCTCTAGAGAACCAAGGAGAGTCCTGGTTGCGCAGCACTTAAGTGCTCGACTGCTAACCATAAGGTTGATGGTTTAAACCTATCTGCAGCTTTGCAAGAGAAAGATGTAGCAGTTTGCTTCTGTAAAGATTTACAATCTTAGAAACATCACAGGGAAGTTCTATTCTGTCCTTTTGGGTTGCTATGAGTCTGAATTCAATTCAATGGCAGTGGGTTTCTTTGGTGGTGCAGTAGTGGTTTATCACTCAGCTGCTAACCAAGGGTCAAACCTACCAGTGGTTCAGTGGGAAAAAAAGACATGGTGATCTTCTGTAAAGATTACAACCAAGGAAGTCCTTTGGGGGCAGTTCTCTGTCCTACAAGGTAGCTATGAATATAAATTGACTTGATGGCATGCACTATCAACAATATGATTTAATATGAGGTAAATATTACCTTTGGTGCCTTCTTACAAATGCTGTTTAATCCAAATCTATTCAAACCTTTACATTTACACTTCCTATTTACAGGAAATAGGAGTTAAATAACAGGGTTGGGGGGGTTAAGTCAAACTCACAGGAGTTTCAAGTAATGATGAGACAAAGTGTGTATGAAAAGCTATCAGAAAATTTATAAGACCAAAAATATATCTAAATGCATTATGTGAACTTTGTTATTGTTTTCTCTTGTTTTTAACTTTTTGTTGTGGATTGAGTGAAATTTTAGAGAGGAGATCACCAGTTTTACATCAACTAATCATACACTTCATTTCCTCTACTGCAATCCCCTGAATGTCCGTCACTTATCCTACTTATTCACCGTGTTTCTTTCTGGTTTCCACTCCTCCTGTTTCCCCACCCTCTGGAGTTCTGTCCTTTTTGATCTCGAATAGTTGACCATTCTTTGGTGTACATACCTCACTAGTGTTGCTGCCCACTACATACCTATCTATTGCCCGGCTGACTACTGAGCCATGGATGTGACTTCACTTACAAATCTGAAGTGAGACCAAGAGCTACAACCTCAGAGTTCTTCCTGTCTCTATCTGACCAGTTAAGTCTGGTCTTTTCTTATGATTTTGATGTTGTTCCACATTTTCTCCCACTTTATATGATGTTACTGTTAAGTGCTATTGAGTCGATTCCGACTCATAGTAACCATGTATGTATAGGGTTTCTGAGGAGTGGTTAGTGAACTTGAACTGCCGACCTTGCAGTTCAAACCGACTTTGCAGTTCAGCACATTAACCCACAGTGCCATACCCACTCTACATTGTTGTTATTGTTAGGCGCCATTGAGTCAGTACAAACTTATAGAGACCTTATGCATAGCAAAACGAAACACTGCCACGCTTGAGCCCACTGATGCTGCCACTTTGCCAATCCATCTCGCTGGGGGTCTTCCTCTTTATATCTGACCCTCCACCCTACCAAACATGATATCCTTTTCTCCAGTGACTGGTCCCTCCTGACAATATGGCCGAAGTATGAGAGGAGAAGTTTGGCCATCCTGGCCTCCAAGGAGCACTCTGGCTGCACTTCTTCTAACACAGATCTGTTATGTTAGAATTGAAGTCCCCTAGTTATGGTATGATGATATAAAATAAGCATTGGACTGCTAACCACAAATTCAGAGGATCAAACCTATCAGCTGCTCCTCTGAAACCCTATACAGGGTTGTATGAGTTTGAACTGACTCAACAGAACTTAACCACAGCAAGGTCAGCAGTTCGAAACTACCAGATGTTCCACAGGAGAAAGATGAAGCTTTCTGCTCGTGTAAAGATTTACAGGCTCGGAATCCCTAAACAGGGTCGCTATTTGTCAGAATCAACTCCACAGCATATAACCACAAACCACCACCATCATCTGTTTCTCTACAGTCTCCAAATTTCTCTCCAAACTCATATATTCAACTGCTCACTTGAATCTTAAAACCTATCAAAGACAAAGCAAAGAATTTTAATTTTTCCCATTTTTAACATCTCAAATATCTAGTTGCTAAAGACAAAAATCTAGGTGTATTTTTTATGGGTCTTTACTTTTACTTTTAACTCTATACCCACACTTAATCTATCAGCCAGCAAGTTCTGTTGATTCTACTTTCAAAATAAGTTCCAAATCCCACTTTTCTTCAACTCCCCTAATTCAACCTTAGCACCAAACTACAACCATTTCTTGAGTACCAAGAATAGCTTCCCAACTGATCTTCCTCTCAGTTCATTTTCTTCACTCTCCGATCACATGGCAACAGCTGCTAGTTGTCTATGCAATTTCCTTTCATCCCTTCCTTACAAATGAAGGGATTTGTGGTTGTTTGACACAGTCCTGGTTAAAGAACTAACTACAGTTTTCACTCCGTGGAGTTTGCTCTTTAAAGGAGGCAAACTGAGCTGGCAGGTGCCTTATGCTTTTCTCCTTATGAAATTCAGACAGAGCCTGAAACAATAGTCATGCATATAAATGGAAAATGAAAAATTTATAGGGAGGGAGGGAAGGAGGGAAGGAAGGTGGAAAGGAAGGAAGGTGGGAAGGAGAGAGGGAGGGAAGGAGGGAAGGAGGAAGGGAAGGAAGGAAGGGAGGGAAGGAGGGAGGGAGGGAAGGAAGGAAAGGAAGGAAGGAAAGAAAGGAAGGGAGGGAAGGAGGGAGGGAGGGAGGAAGGAAGGAAGGAAGGAAGGAAGGAAATGAAAAGCTGGAAGTAGTCTACTAACATTGCACAGCCTCCAAGCAAGCCTGGATTATGCCCCTCCAGATGTCTTTCCCATTTAAACCACCACTACCTTGACTTCTTTTGTTACATTCCAACAAATTCAATTCCTAATGCCTATATTTGTTTCCATGGAGCCCTGGTGGTGCAATGGTTAAACAACTTGGCTATGGTCTTTCCTATTCATGTGAAAGTTGGACCATGAACAAGACTGTAGAAGAAATGATGCATCTGAGTTATGGTGATGGAAAAGAATATTCAAAGTACTACAGACTGCAAGAAGAACAAATAAATCTGTGTTGGAAGTACAGTCAGAATGTTCTTTAGAAGCCAGGATGACAAGACTTCGCCTCTCATACTTTGGAAATATTATCAGGAAGGACCAGTTCCTGGACAAAGATATGTTTGGTTGGTAAAGTGGAGGGTCAGCGAAAAAGAGGAAGACCCTCAATGAAATGGAATGCCACAGTGGCAGCAGAAATGGACTCAAAAGTAACAACAATTGTGGGGATGGCACAGGACAGGGCAGTGTTACGTTCTGTTGTGCTTAGTATGAGTCAGAATTGACTCAGTGGTAATGGGCTTGGTTTTTAGGTTGCATACTTTCCCCTCACATATTCAGTCTCAACTCATTCTCCACATAGCAGTCAAAGTTGTTGCTGTTAAGTGCTGTCTAGTCGGTTCTCACCCATAGCAACTCTGTATAGGGTTTACAAGGAGCAGGATGGTGAGCTTGAAATGCCAACCTTGCAGTTCAGCGTATTAACCCACAACACTACAGCAGCCAAAGTAGTCTTTGAAAAATTCAAATCCTATCTCCACTGGCTTCCATAAAATCCAAACGACTACCTTGGGTTGTTGCTATGCATCATCAAGTTGGCTCCAACTCATAGTGTATAGGGTTTCTGAGGAACAACCGGTGGATCTGAGCCATTGACATTGTTAGCAGCCCAGTGCTTATCCTAAAGCTCCATACTAGTACTCCAAAGGTAGTGGCTCAAACCCACTACCTTCGGTGTTGCTAAGTGCAATTAAGTCAGTTCTTTGAGCCGCCAATCTTGTGGTTCAAACAGGCCTTGTGGTTCAAACAGGCCTTGCGGTCCCGTGCTTTATCCTACAGCGTCTTTATACCCAGGACTCCACCTTGGATATGTTGTTGTTGTTGTTAATTGCCATCGAGTTGGTACAGAATGCCTTATGTTATCTGGTTTCTGCTTACCTCTCCAATTTCATCTTGAACCATTCTTACTCCTTGCCCACAATATTCAAACCACAAAAACATCATTTTGTTCCTGGTGGGGCGCTGTGGGATAAAGCACTGGACCACAAGGTCAGTTTGAACCACAAGGTTGGTGGTTCAAACTCACCAGTTGCTCCTTGGAAACCCTACACAGGGTCGCTCTATGAGTCAGAACAGACTCAACGACACTTAACAACAACAACAAACATCAAATTCATTGCCAAGTTAGAGCCTTTCCATTAACTGCTTCCTCTGATATCTAATGTTCTTCCCAGGAGACATAGCTTATTATTCCAATTGCAATTTAAGTTTAAAATGATATAAAATGCCTTCCCTAAACAGCAATCAAAACTTTCTATGTAACTTTATTATGTTTAACTGCACTACATTAATCACTTGTTTGTCTCTCCCTGAACCATTTGTCAATATATTCCTGGCACCTATTATGGTGTCAAGGAGCTCTGGTAGTAGGTACAAGTTGGGCTATTAACTGCAAAGTCAGCAGTTAGAATTTATCAGCTGCCTCAGAAACCTTATAGAGGGTTCACTATGAGTCAGAACTGACTCCGTAACACATAAATCACTATCATCATTATGGTGTCTAGCAAAGAGTGAATTTTCAAATATTTGCTAAAAACCCTTGGTATTGATGACACAAAGATGGGACAAATTTTGTCTACTCATGAGAAAGACAGCTTCAAACAAGTACATTTGTTTAAAATGACAGACTCATGTTGTCGTGTGTAAAGCTCTTCACACACAAAAAAACCTTCTAAATCTGCATACTTATGTACATAGAGAAAAAAAATAGAAGGAAATAACCAAATTATAGGATTTCTCTGCATATTTAAACATTCCGTAAATGAATTTTTTAAAGAATTCTCTCAGTGTGTGGGATTACAGGTAGTCTTCTACTTTTAAGCCTTTCCAGAACAAAACATTTTCTGCTTTAAATTTTTTGCTGAAACCATGTGCTTTCAATAATAGAAAGTATCTTGTATGAAATGAGGAAATAAGGATTTTTATTCAATTCTTAGTGCTATTTCTATTTAATTCAATAGCTAAGTGCTATCGAGTCAATTTTGACTCACAGTGAAACTGTAGAGGATTTCAAGGAGTAACTGGTGGGTTTCAAATGCCAACCTTGCAGTTAACAGTTCAGTGCTTATTCTAAAACACCACACCAACATTCCTGATACAATTGTTGTTGTTGTTAAGTACTACTGCGTCAATTCCAGACTCATAGTGACCCTGTACAGGGCTTCTAAGGAGCATATGGTGAGTCTGAACCAAACCAACCTTGTAGTTCAGTGCTTTATCCTATGACTGGATCCTATGACATGGAGCAACACAACCTGACTCCCCAGATACAATTAGTGGGACACATATGTCCTAAAGTGTCTCTCATGCGGGGGTTGGTAGGATGAGGCCCATTTCTTCAGATTCATGCAGTTATAGAGGCACCACCAGATGGCAACATGCACTAAAAGTGGCATATTTGTTGTTAAGTGCTGTCAAGTCGGTTCTGACTCATAGCAACCCTGTATAGGGTTTCCAAGGAACAGATGATGAGTTTGGACCGCTGACTTTCTCATTCAAACCGATCTTGCAGTCCAGTGCTTTAGCCCATAGCACCATACCAGCTAAACTAAGCAGCTTCCAACTAAACCCCAGAGACAGAAAATATAAGTGAGCTGAGGGTTAATGCACTGGACTGCAAAGGTGGTTTGCTCCGCAAGATCATCTTGATCCACAAGGTCGGCAGTTCAAGCTCATCAACTGCTCCTCAGAAACCCTATACAGGATCATTTGCTATGGGTCGGAACTGACTGGAGGGCACTTAACAGCATATATTCCAAGGAGTCCTGATGTGGTGCTGTGGGTTAATGGGCAAGACTTCAATGTTGGTTTGAACCACAAGGTTAGCGGTTCAAGCTCACCAGGTGTTCCTTGGAAACCCTATACAGGGTCGCTATGGGTCACAGCAACTTGATGGCACTTAACAACAACATATATTCCAAAGGTCCTAAAAGGGTTGATGCTGTTTCCAAACTTTCTATGGTAAGCAAATATTTGTTACTTTACTATTTAGAGAAATTCAAACAAAAGGACTGAATGTTTTTCTATTCTTCATTATGTAACATTAACAATCTACCTGGAGTCCTGGTGTAACACTGTAGGACAAGCACTAAACTGCTAACTGCACGGTCAGCAGTTGGAACTCACTAGCTGCTCCTTTGAAACTCTATACAAAGTCATTCTGAGTAGCAACTGACTCGACAGCACTTAACAACAATACGGAGTCAGAGTCCTGTTGTGGCACTGAAATAATAAGCACTGAACTGCTA
>NW_006408748.1:2443375-2444978 GCF_000296735.1 Chrysochloris asiatica | reverse complement strand
ACTCAAGGGCACTTACCAACAACAACAACATATACCTAGCTACTGCTTGGCTGAGGATGAGTTCTGTTCCAGACCTAAAAAGTAGATGAGGGTCACAGTTTCAGGTTCCTCCAGTCTCCTTCTGACCAGCAAGCCTGGACCTTGTTTTTATAATGTTGAGTTTTGTTCCACATTTTTTCCCACTTGGCGGTTCAAGCTGACCAGCAGCTCCTCGGAAACCCTATACAGGGTCGCTATGGGTTGGAACCGACTCGAAGGCACTTAACAACAACAACAACAACAACAAAATATAGGACCTTTTAGAGCAGGTGGTCAGGTCTAGTTCTTCTGATCTCAGGGTCTGGGAACAGGAGTTCAATTAACCCACTGAACTGATTCCAAGTGTCTTCAATTTTCACTCTTTTTCCCTCTGTACATGACTGCACCTTAGATGGCCACTCATGAGCTTTTAAAAGATTCCCATCACTTCTCACTGAAGTAAAATGTTAAACATTGTCTTTGTGAACTATGTTATGGCAATTGACCATGGTGTCCCCCTAAAATATGGATCTGAGCTGCAGACCCAGCAACTAACTAGTTGCCTCAAGGTTTTTGGTAATGTCTAAAAAGTTTTCAGCAAACTTTTTGATTATATTACATGGATGTCCCTTAAGATCTTTAAAAAGGGAAACTACAAAATAAAGCAGAAAAAAAAAAAAAAAGATCCCCTTCTCATCACCTTATTTCCCAATTTTTGGATTGGGCATTCATTCTATCACCCAAATTCAGAGTCTAACTATATCATTAACAGGAAACAGAAGCCAAACTTTGCCTAGGGGGTCACTTTTAGCAGCACATTCAACTCTTCCTACTCCCACAAGCAGGTGAATGAATTCTCCAGAATTTAAGGAAATTCTTAATTTAGGAAGACAAATTCCCAGCTTACTAGGCAGAGTACTAAGCAATAGGAAATAAAAGAAACAGAAAGATAGGCCCTTAAGGACTCACACATTAACAGTTCCTATAAATAGATATATATAAGCACATAAGTAAACACCTACAAGTTCATCCAAATACCCAATACCTAGCAAAGGTATACCCAAGATAAATTCTTTCACATATACACCAGTAACAAAACATTTAAAAAAAAGAAAGAAAATGAATTAATGAGTGTCTAACAGACAAATGCATAAGAAAACTAGCTTATCCTATATAAAAACAATGAATAGCTCTTGGAAACAATGCTAAAAAGGGCAATAGCAAGTTCCACACAGAATACGATACCTTTAAAATATGTTAATGAGTAAAATTGATTACTGAGATATATAAGGTGTAAAAAAAAAAGGCTACATAGGATAGTGAGGTTGGCCCAGGATTGGGCAGTGTTTTGTTTTGCTGTGCATAAGGTCGCTATGAGTATGTACCAACTGGATGGCACCTAACAACAATATATATATAAAACTTTAAAGTATAATGGTGGTCCATAGATGTTCATTATTCTTCATAATTTTAACATCTAGTATTTTATATTTATATTGTACCAAAAGGAAATGGTTAATGTTCAACCATTTCAAGAGATACCATATGAACAAGAGCCAATGATACTCAGAGAGGAAGTCCAAAG
>NW_006408748.1:2440050-2441965 GCF_000296735.1 Chrysochloris asiatica | reverse complement strand
GGACATTGTTTCGTTATGCTGTGCATGGGGTCGCTATGAGTCGGTTCCGACTCGATGGCACCTGACAACAACAGTATTTTATATGTATCAATGTTTTGCTCTTCTAGCAGTCCACGGTACTTTGAATATTCTTCAACACCGTAACTAAAATGCACCAATTCTTCTGTGGTCTTCCTTATTTACTGTCAAACTTCCACATGCATCTGAGGTTATTGAAAATACCACGGCCTGAGTCAGGCATACGTTAGTACTCAAAATTACATCTTCGTTTTTGAACAATGGACTGCCAAAAGAACAAACCAATCTGTGCTGGAAGAAGTACAGCCACAGTGCTCGCTGAAATCAGGATGGCCAAACTTCCATCTTTCATACTGTGGACATACTGTCAGGAGGGACCAGTTGCTGGAGAAGGATATTATGTTTGGTAAAGAGGAGGGTCGGAGAAAAAGAGGAAGACCCCTACCGAGATGGATTGGCAAAGTGGCAGTACCAATGAGCTCAAAGGTAGCAACGATTGTGAGACTGGTCCAGGATCAGGAAGTGTTTCATTCTGTTGTACATAGGGTCACTATGAGTTAGTACTGACTCAATAGCACCTAACAACGATAATAAAAGAAGGTATTTGCAATGAGCAAGTCATTGGTCTTGCAAAATTCTATCATGCAATCTCCCCAGCATCATTTCTATCACCAAGGCCATATTTTCCCATGGCTTATCCTTCCACTTTGTTTCCAACCTTTGAATCCCAATCACCAGTAATTGTCAATACATCTTGAGTGCATGTCTGATCAATTTCAGACTGAAGAAGTTGGTAGAATTCTTCTATTTCATCCTCACTTGACTTTAGTGGTTGGTGCATAAATTTGCATGATCAATGTATTAATTGGTTTTCCTTGTTGATGTATGGATATTACCCAATTACAGACATGATTGCACTGTCTGTACAACAAGATAGGTCTTGAAATGTTCTTCTTTAGGCTGAATGTGACGCTGTTCCTCTTCAATCTGTCATTCTTGGCATAGTAAAATATGTGGTTGTCATATTCAAAATGACCAATACTTAGAACAATTCAGAAAAATCACAAACCTACTACATAGTCCTGTGAATAGCATCAGTCAGATGCAACAAACAGGAGAATACCTAAGCATCTGTCATACTCAAGATACAATTTACTAAAGAATAAACTGACATGTTCCATAAGTCTAAATACTAGATCCTGAGGCCAGTAAATTCAAATAACCTCTCTATCTATTTTTGAACACTAGACCTGCATTCTCCAGTAGTAATAAAGGACAATACTATCAATCTTGCTTCTATTAAAAAGTTCTCTCACGTACTACATGCTGCAACAAACAAACGAATGGCCCCTTTACCAATAGAACCATCAAGTCAGCCTGTTAATTAACTTCAGATCTTTTTGCTCACTGTATATGATATCCTGGTTCCATTAAGGGCTCAGATTAGACTCAACTATATAAATCAGCCTAGGAATACCAAGTGTAGCAAGGCAGACGGTGATTTAAGAACAATGAAGCAAAAAGAAAAAAAAAAAAAAAACAGTCTTCTAATCAGCTACTGAAAACTGAAAAACAACAGCATCAGGTGAGCTATAATTAAGTACAATAATTCCAAAGGGAAGGTTAACTTTATGAAGTGAAATAAATATTGCTGTTGTTAAGTATCGTGGAGTCGGTCCGACTCATAGTGACCCTGCACAGGATTTCTGAGGCTGTAAATCCTTACAGGAGTAGAAAGACTCATCTTTCTCCTGCAGAATGGCTGGTAGTTTCGAACTGCCGACCTTGAGGTCAGCATCCCAATTCGTAACCGCTGTGGCACCGTGGGTTAATGCGTCAGACTGAAAAGTCAGTTTGAACGGCAAGGTCAGTGGTTCAAGCTCACCAGCTGCTCCTT
>NW_006408748.1:2433656-2434765 GCF_000296735.1 Chrysochloris asiatica | reverse complement strand
AAGCATGATATCCTTCTCCAGCGACTGTTCCCTCCTGACAATATGTCCAAAGTATGAGAGACGAACTTTAGCCATCCTGGCCTCAAAGGAGCACTCTGGCTACATATACTACCAAAAAACCATACTTGTTGCCATCAAGTCCATTCAGATTCATGGCAATCCCATGAAATGCAGAGTAGAACTTTGCTGTGTAGGATTTTCAAAGCTGTGACCTTTAAAAAGATGGCCAAACCCTTCTTCCAAGCTGCTTCTAGGGTCGATTCAGACCACCAACCTTTGGTTAGTGGTGAAATATCACCAAGGACTCCTAGCCCTACATTTTTAATTATTACAAAAATCCATAATCACAGAAAAGCTAAGAATTATGAACACAGTCTGTCCTAAAGCAAACACTTCTGGCAGCAGTGCCAAAATATTAGATATTAATCAAAAGATCTAGGAAGCCTGGTAGTATAGCAACAGTTAAGATTTATATAGCAGGAAATTTTATTCTGTCCTTAGCGTCACAGTTTGGTTGTTGTTAGGTGCAAGATGATTTTGATTTTAGTGACCCCATGTAGTAGCAAGACCAGAACTGGCCTCAGAGTTTTCTAAGCTGTTCTCATCAAAGGAAAAGAACTCTAGTGACACTCACTGTAGGAGGAAGCACTGGACTGTTAGGTGAGGGGGTTCAAATCCACCAGCCCTATGACAGAAAGATGAAGGTATTTGCTCCCATAAAGATTTACAGTTTGGGAAACCCTATATAGGGTTACTAAGAGTTTAAATCAACTCTATGGCAGTGGGCAAGCTTCACTGGGCAGATCATCAGGTCTTTTACATAATCACTAGCTGATTCAAACTGCCAACCCTTGGATTAGTAGCCAAGTGCTTAACTATTACTTCACCAGGGCTCCTTACAGAGTAGCTATGAGTCACAACTGACTCAATGGCATACAACATCAAAGAGCTATTTAAGCATACTTTAAATATAGCTACATATTAGCTCTGGTAGCATAGTGGTTACGAATCGGGCTGCGAACCTTAAGGTCAGCAGTTCGAAACTACCAGCTGTTCTGCAAGAGAAAGATGAGGCTTTCTGCTCCCGTAAAGATTTACAGCCTTGGAAA
>NW_006408748.1:2430213-2431532 GCF_000296735.1 Chrysochloris asiatica | reverse complement strand
GTATACCCTTTGGTTATTTGATGATGCATGAAGGGGATTGTAATCATTGCAATGAAACGAAATATGATAGGATGAATGTAAAACTGATATTCTTCCATGTAAACCTCACAATAAAAACTTATTAAAAATAAAATAACCTTTACCATGGGGAGCCATCAAGGCAAGCAATCAAGTCCCTTCAAGACAAAACCCCTCCCTTCAAAACTGAAACTCAAAGGTAACACATGAGCAGGCATATAAGCTTGCTGGCAACCATGTTGGTCTATTGGTGAGTGGAAGAAAGGGAAAGGCAATGAAGAAATGGGCTGAGTTCAACCATGTTCCATACATTCCCGCTGACCTGAAAATGAAAGAAAGAGGAAGAGCTGGTTGGTCCGAAGTGTGGTAAGACCTGGACACAACTGAGCCCATGGCCAAGGACATAGCCACGGAGGGCTAGAGCAGAGAGTGAAGCATTCAGCAGATATGAAGTGAGGGGAGACGTAGAAGAATACCCAAATTTGCAGATAGTACCCGTCTGACCTAGCCTTGATGACTTGATGATCAGAACTCAACTAGAAGAAAATAAAAAAATTTGTTTTTGATAAAGGAAATGAGGGTAAATTGCTACAGTTTGAGGAACTTGATCTGTACTTATGGATGTAGTAGCTCAAAATACCAACTGAGAGGGAAGGAGTCTTCACATCAAGTACCAATCCTATCCCCTCTGTATACCCTGTAGATAGGGTCGGTCAACTTAGGTACTGACTACCTAAAATGAGGGGACAATAAAAGCACAAAGTGACTGGTTTACAAGTTTTCAAGAGGGATTTTCATTTAAGAGTGTGCTGGGGAGGGTAAAGTTCCTACTGAATAGTTTTCATCTTGTCTACACAGGTCTGGTGAAATGACATGGGGATAATATTCTTATGATTCAATAGTGAGTAATTGTTATCATGACTAATCGTGACTGTCACAACTGTAAAGGTAGAAGTTTTGTAATAAAAATGGGGGAGTAGTTAATCTTACAGTACAGAAACAGAGGACCCTAGGATCATCAGGGGAGAAGAGCACAAGCAGATGCTGGACCCAATCTAGAGAAGCAGCAACACCAGAGATGGAGACAGAGATAAGGACACTGGGCAAGGGAGCAGGTGAGGACTCTGGACTCATGGAAAGAGAGGGATTGGGTGCTTCCAGCCAGGAGGCAGGCTTACAGAATGTTCCCTTTGGTTGTTTAAATTATTATATATTCCTGAATGTTTCTGTATACAGCTTCCACCACCCCCCCAGCCCCCAAAAAAAGACAAAAACCAGGGAATTAAAAAAAAAAAAAAAAA
>NW_006408748.1:2423327-2425407 GCF_000296735.1 Chrysochloris asiatica | reverse complement strand
GCCATGGCAATGAGACGATATACGATAGAATGAATGTAAAACTAATGTTCTCCCATGTAAACTATCACATAATTCACAATAAAACATTTAAGAAAAAAAAACAAAAACTGAACTGCTGCTGTTATTAAGCGCCTTCAAGTCAGTTCCAACTCATAGCGAGCCTGTATAGAGTTTCCAAGGAGTGACTGATGGGCTTGAACTGCTGATCCTGGAGTTAGCGATCCAGTGTTATCCCTAAAGCAACACACCAGGACTAGTTTAGCTTAACTAGGTAGCACACACACACACACACACACAAAAGGCTTACCTTGAGTACTATACTCTTTTACACACTGTTGTTGTTACTTGGGTTCCAATTCATAGCAGCCCTATGTAGGGTTTCCAAGGAGTGGCTGTTGAATCTGAACCACCAACCTTGTGGTCCAATGCTTTATTCCACAATGCCACACCAGGACTCCTTATACACTATCTATATGGGATCAAATTGACAACCACAACTCAGAAGATGATATAGGAAACCTAGGGTGCAGTGAGTTTATGTTAATGAGGAAGGGACAATTCAGAAGAGGAGGGTGAGAATGGTTGCACAACTTAACGAGTGTCACTAACTTATACAAATAGAAACAGTTGAATTGATGTATGTTTTGCTGTGTATATTCTCAACCGTGAAATAAAGGTAGAGATACATGAAGGCAGAGAAATAAATCTTAACAAACAATAAAAACAGCTTAAAAATGATTAAACAGATTCAGGAGATAAATTGACTAGGGGAGTGAAATCTGTAAAAACTATTTATAAAGCATAGTTAATAGAGATAAAACAAAAAACAAAAAAACAAGAGCAGCATCAGAACAACTATAAGAAGAAAATTCTGAGATGGAAATGCAAACGCTGAAAAAAGGTATACAAAATTACTAACAACCGAGAAGCCATTGCATTTGACAATTTAGAAGACACTGGTGACTCCTGAAGGAAACGTTTCAATATGATACGGCAGAGACAGAAACCTATGTATTAAATTTAACAAATGAATTAACTTTTAAGGACCAAATATAGAAGGTATCTTTATGACAAGGAACTCTGGTGGTGTCGTGGTTATGTACTTGGGTGCTATCCAGAAAGTTAGCAGTTCTAACCCACCATGGGAGAAAGGACCCAGTGATGAGCTACTGTAAAGATTTCAGCTGTGAAAACCCTCTGGGACAGTTCTACTCTGTCATATATAGTCACTTAGATTCAGATTCAACACGATGGTATACAACAAAAAAACCCTTTATGGTAATCAAGTAAAGTGTAGGGAAAGATTTCTTATACAAAATACAAAACAGCATATCATACAAGAAATTATTGAAAAATCTGACTACTTTGAAATGAAACTTCTTGTAAGGCAAAAGACAATCAAGTCATATAATGGAAGATGACAAAATTACATAAATACATGAAGAATCCCTAGAATTCAGTAAGAAAAATAAAAAACCAGTTAATTTTTTTAAAGGATAAAAAAATACTGTGTTATCAGGGTCACCTGACAAATTCTGCCAACAGAGGCAATTGTTCAAACTATTTGAAAGAGATGAAAAGTACTCACTTCTAAATACCAAAGTGCCCTGCTTCTGCATGTCAACTCATGGTGACTTTGTATTGGATTTCCAAGGCTGCACATCTTTACAGTCTCATCTTTCTCCCACAGAGAAACTGGTGGATAAGAACCGTTGACCTTGTAGCAGGTTGCTGCTGTTGTTAGGTGCCATTGAGTCAGTACCAACTCACAGCAACCTTATGCACAGCAGAATGAAACACTGCCCAATCCTGGGCCAATCTCACTACTGTTGCCACGCTTGAGTCCATCAATGCTGCCACTTGGCCAATCCATCTCGTTGGGGGTCTTCCTCTTTATTTCTGACCCTCCACCTTACCAAACATGATATCCTTCTCCAGTGACTGGTCCCTCTTGACAATATGTCTAAAGTATGAGAGACAAAGTTGGCCATCTTGGCCTCCAAGGAGCACTCTGGCTGTACTTCTTCCAAAATGGATCTATTGGTTCTTTTGGCAGCCCATGGCACTTTCAATATTCTCC
>NW_006408748.1:2421883-2422653 GCF_000296735.1 Chrysochloris asiatica | reverse complement strand
GTAGTCAATAAAGCACAGGTAAACTTATTTCTGATATTCTCTGCTTTCAGGCAGCCTAATACATAACTCACTACACTACCAGGGCTTCTTGCCAAAATGTACAATAGGGTAACAAATCCCATTCCAGTCTACTGTGTCACATGGAAACCTCAACTTCCCTTTCCTGTTCAGTTCAGACCCCAGTTGCCCACACAACCCTTCTCTTTCTCATCACCAGCCACTGGGGGCCAGATCAGCAGGTACAGGCCAAAAGCTTGCAAGGTCTGACTCCTTCCACTTCAGACCAGTCAAATCAAATTGAGGTATTTTTACTCTATTCCCACAAGGTACCAGCAGCAAGCCTAGGAGTCCCATGAGACCTATTTCAGATCTGCCAGTTCCCCTCTGTTTCTTTGGACCCAATCGTTTCCTAGAGCACACAGAATTCACAGAGCCCTGCTGTAGGATAAGCACTGGACTGCTAACTACAAGGTTGGTGGTTCAAATCCACCAGCCGCTTCTCAGAAACTCTATAAAGGGTCGCTATGAGTCGGAACTAACTCAACAGCAATTAACAGGAATCAGAACTGACTCATCAGCACTTGACAACAACAACAGCATACTATACTTACAAAAGCTGGTGTGGTGCTGTAGGATCAGCACCAGACTGCTAACCACAAGGCCAGTGGTTCAAACTCACCAGCTGCTTCTCAGAAACCCTATAAAGGTTTGCTATGAGTTGGAAACAACTCAACAGCAATTAACATGTGTCAGAAGTGACTCACTGGCAC
>NW_006408748.1:2412175-2420673 GCF_000296735.1 Chrysochloris asiatica | reverse complement strand
GCATCAATGGGGTGAAGCATAGCAACAATTATGAGGTTGGCCCAGGACCGGGCAGTGTTTCGTTCTGTTGTGCATAGGGTGCTGAGTCCTTACCGACTTGACAGCACCTAACTACAAGTACTTCCAAAAGCTTAATTATAATGAAACAGGATACAAATAAGATGTGTATAGCAGGAGGTCTGGAAGGGGTCAGAGCTTAACTCCTTCATGTCCCAAAGAGGGACAAGCTACCTTCTCCTAGGTGTTATCACCAACCAGGAAGCATCTTGAGCCTCTGGCTTCCAAGGTATTTATTGGCCTCACCAAATCACCATAAGAGATTTTATCAATGCTTCCTGAACTTAGTCAGCATTAAACCCCCAGGTATACCCTCTGGTCTGGTCAATCCTCATTCATTTGCCGGAACCAAAGGCCAAACAGCTTTGTTTTCTACAAGGTGATTCCACATCCCACAGATAACTGTTTCACAGATAAATGATGGTGCTAATATTCTGTTCAACTCACTAGAATGTAAAGTCTCCAGAACAAGTAGTCCCCCAACTTATGACAGGGTTCTGTTCTGCATTCCGAGGTAGAATACCAATTTTTAAAAAAGCTTTCATTGCAATTATTACCATTTATTATCAGTATCGCTATATATCTGATATTTGTTTGTCTTTGGGGGTTAGAAACATTTAACAACTATGAGTGACCATCTAAGAATAAAACCCAGCCAATTTATACATTACAACACTGTATGTAGTTCAAAGAGATAAAAAAACAGACACCTGGCCAGTTGTTAAGTGTGGTTCATTCCAAACATGTGATAAGTTGAGGACTACCTGGTACAGTGGAGTCCTAGTGTGGCACTGTTGGATAAGCAATGGACTACTAACCAAAAAGCCATTAGTGCAAATCCACCAACTGTTCCTTAGAAAACCTATACAGGGTTGCTATGAGTCAAAACCAACACAACAGTACTTAACAACAACAGAAACAGCATGTAGTGTTAGTGGGAGTATAGATTAATGTAATCATCTGAAGAACAATGAAGCAACACTTGCAAATATCATCTGATAGTGCAATTCTACTTAATAGGAAAATTCACATGGCCCAAGAAAATATTTATTAGACTGTTCAATGGATCCTTTTTTCTAACAACTAAAATGGAACTAAATGCCATCAATAAGAATATGAACACAGAAATTGTGGCAAGGAATATTGTATTTAAAGAACTCCTTGATTTTCACAGATAAATCTTAAAAAGGAAGCTGCATGGAAAAGTTGCAGAATACTGAGGTATACAGTATAACAATCATCTGAAAGGTTTAATTAAAAAAAACCAAACTCAAAAATATTTTTCTTATTAATTGTAAAAATAGAAACCCTTAAGTATGAGAAGACTATAAGATCTGTTAAAACTGGGCCACAGATACAAAGGTGCTCATTACTATGTTCAGTTGTTGTTGTTATGTGCCGTGGAGTCGATTCCGACTCATAGCGACCCTGCACAGGGTTTCCGAGGCTGTAAATCTTTACGGGAGCAGAAAGCCTCATCTTTCTCCCACGGAACACCTGGTAGTTTCGAACTGCTGACCTTGTTGTTCGCAGCCCGATTCGTAACCACTACACTACCAGAGTAGTAAGTGTGAAAATGAGCCCTGGTGTGGCACTGTAGGATAAACACTGGGCTGCTAACTGCAAGGTTGGTGGTGCAAACCCACCAACAATGCTAAGTGTGAAATACTTCATAATTTAAACAATAAAAAAGCTGTTTACAAACTTTTCTCAATTCATAACATCTTCTGAAGCGAAATGAACAACTGTCTTGAGAACAAGGCTCCAATCTATTTGTCTGCTATCTGTCAGCCACCATGTTGTTTGTATGCACATAGATAAAACAGAAAACACTATCAGAAGTCCTACAGCCCCTTATCTGAGGACTGTCTTGAGGCAAATTCCCATAATCATTAAACCATTGAGGGAACTTTTTTGATCCAGCAATAAAAAGCAGAATATGAAGCTATATATAGCTTAATAATTTTGACATCTAACAGGTATCCATTTTACTGAGTGTTTAGTATGTCTCAAGTATTGCTCTAAGTACTAAAAAGACTCAAGTTGACAATCTTCCCATATGTGAAGATTGAGATCCAGGGTCAGTACTTTTAGCTATTAAGTAGAGTCAGTATTCAAAACACATCTAATTCCAAAGCCCACACACTTAATCAGTAAGCTCTTTATTATATTATGCTAAATATCTTTGTCTCCTGGCAAGTAAATGTTCTCACGCCATTCTCACTCAAACTTACTGCCTTTGAGTCCATTCCAACCCATTGTTGTTAGTGCCACTGACTCAATTCCAACTCAAAGCAACCCTGAAGAGGTTTTCCGAAGAGTAGCTGGTGAGTTTGAACTGCAGACCTTGAGGTTCACTTATCCTACAACACCACACCAGGAGTCCAGTCCGACCCACAGCAACCCAGTATAGAGTTTCTAAGGCTATAAATCTTAATGGGAATGGAAAATGTCATTTTTTCTCCTGTAGAGCAGCTGGTGGGTTTGAATTGCTAACCTTGCAATGATCAGTCCAATGCTTATGCTACAGTGCCAGATCACTGTTGTTGTCAAGTGCTGTTGAGCTGCTGCTGCAAGTCATAGTGGCCCAGTATAGGGTTTCCAAGGAATGGTTGGTGTGTTTGAACCACCACCCTCGTGGTTCAAACTGACCTTGCAATCCTGTACAAGCAGAATCTTATAAATACTGTTACCTCTTTTTGTAACTGAAAGTTTTATTAGTATTGGACATTTATAGCATTTTTATCATAAGGACCTTTGGCAGTACTGAATAGATTAGCATGCAAAAAGACTGGACTCCAAGACTCAGTTTCCTGATCTTACAAATAAGGAATTTAGCTTAGTTGTGGCACTGTGGATAAAGCACTGGACCACAAGGTCTGTTTGAACCACAAGGTCTGTGGTACAAACTCACCGCTCCTGGGTCACTGAGTGACCCATTCGACAGCCCTTAGCAACAATAACAAAAGTCTCTTTCAGTTTATTCCTGTATTTTTTAACAAAGACCTTTTTTAGGGAGCAAAAACAAAACAAATATTTTGGAAACAAAATATTTCCAAAAATTTTTATCACCCCAAACAGAACTCTAAACCCACTAAGTGGTAAGTACTCATTTCCCTTTCAACCATTCTCTGGTAACAACTTATCTATTTTCTGTCTCTATGAATTTACTTATTCTAGATGCGTAATAAGGATATCTAGTAGAGTTCAGTGGGTTAAGCACTGGGCTACTAACTACAAGGTCGCAAGTTCAAACTCATGAGGCACTCAGAGGGAAAATAGTTAAGGTTGTCTGCTCTGTAAAGATTGTAATTTCAGAAACCCTTTGGAGTCCTAGTGTGGCGCTGTGGGCTAATGCACCAGACTGCAAAGTCATTTGAATTGCAAGGCCGGTGGTTCAAGCTCACCAGCTGTTCCTTGGAAAGGCTATACAGGGTCGCTATGGGTCAGAATTGACTCAACAGCACTTAACAACAACAATAATGGAGTTCTACATTTGAAAGTGACTTGATGTCAGTAGCTTTAAGAACATAATAATTTAAAGATTCATCCATACCCAAATATGCAGTAGAACTTTATTTCTCTTTATAGCTGAATAATATTCTATTGTTTGTATATACCACATCTTGTTTCTCCATTTATCTGTTGAAGGACATTTTACACAAAGATTTTTAAAGGCATCTTTTGAACACCTTCCAATGATAAAAGTGAATCAAAGTAGTACATGTTTTTTCTATTCTTTTACTCAAACACACTCAAAACTAATCTGTGCTTTGCAGAAATGTAGAAATTGTGAAGAGAAGTTAAATGGATGTGTATATTGCCACACACACAAAGATTATTAAACTTGTAATTCTAATATCCTTATTCATGCTTTATTATTTAAAATATTTTAACTATTCTAATACCACAAGGAGCTCTGGTAGCGTAGTGCTTACGAATTGGGCTGCAAACCTTCAGGTCAGCAGTTCGAAACTACCAGCCACTCCGCGGGACAAAGATGAGGCTTTCTGCTCCCATAAAGATTTACAGTCTTGGAAACTCTGTACAGGGTCGCTATGGGTCGGAACCATCTCGACGGCACATAATAACAACAACGCTACCACGGAGTCCTGGTGTGGCACTGTAGGCTAAGCACTAGATTGAAAAGTCAGCTTGAACCATAAAGTTGGCAGTTCAAACCCACCCGCCACTCCTTGCAATGTGTCACGATGGACTCAATGTCACTTAACAAAAAATACTACCATGGAGTCAACTCCACGTATGGTAAAGAACGCATTCCATGGGATTTTAAATGGCTGATTTATTGGAAGTATATTTACTAGGCCTTTCTAGGATACCTCTGAGTGGATTTGAACCTCCAACCTTTTGGTTAGCAGCCATTAAAAATTGTAGTTTAGTGGTAAAATTCTCTACCTTCTGTGCCACAGACCCAGGTTCTATACTGTTGCTATGATGTTGAACAGAGTCAAACTAAGACAGACTAGGAAGAAAAGTCTGGCTATCAGCCAGCTTGCAAGAATAAGCTAGTTAAAACCCTATGAATCAGAGAATTTGAACCCCAGCCTATCATGGGGATGAGGCAGGGTCAGACAGCATTTTGTTCAATTGTGCAATGGGTTGCCACAAGTTAGGGGATGATAGCTAGCAACATTCTAATATTTTATGTGCTTCTAATTGGTGTGGCGCTGTGGGTTAATGTGCCAGACTACAAAGCCGTTTGAACTGCAAGGTCGGTGGTTCAAGCTCACCAGTTACTCCTTGGAAACCCTATACTGGGTCGCTATGGGTTGGAATCGACTTGACGGCACTTTAACAACAATTTATACACAAATTTCTAAATAAACAATGATAAAGAATAAAAATGGAAGGAAAAAAACAAATTTGCGCTACTAGAAATCATGGACGTGATTGGAAAGAAGCAGGGGAGATGGTCTTGATAGTGCTAGTAAAGTTTTGTTGCTTTTATCTGGGTGTTGGTCACTTTATGTATGTTGTTGTAAGAACCACTGATTCTGTTCTGCCTCATAGAGACCCTGTATAGGCTTTCCATGGCGTTCCGGTATGGTGCTGTGGGATAATGCACTGGACTGAAAGGTTGGTTTGAAGTGCAAGGTTGGCAGTTCAAACTCACCAGGTGCTACTTGGAAACCCTGCACAGGGTCACTAATGAGTCAGAATTGACTTGACAGCACTTAACAACAATAACCATAAGGAATGGTTGGTGACTCTGAATTGCTGATATTGTGGTTCAAACTGACATTGGGGTCCAGTGCTTTATCCCATAGCATCACACCAGGACTCCACTTTATGTATATTTCATATCAATATAAAAGGTTCTTGTTTTTAAAGATTTGACCTAAGTCCTCAACCAAGTTTGTGTATATTGTTGTTGTTGTTAAGTGCCATCAAATGGATTCAGACTCATAGCCACCCTACAAGTACAGGATTTTCAAGGAGTGGCTGGTAAGCTTGAACCGTCGACCTTGCAGTTCAAACCAACCTTGCCTTCCAACACATTAATTCACAAAGCCACACCAACACTTGTATATTAACCTTTCTGTTCTAAAACTGTAAAGGTGTTTTGTGTAGAATTTTATCAATTTTTCTTTTGTCCCCTATTTCTATGGAGTACTGGTATGGCACTACAGGATAAGCACAGGATGCTAACCACAAGAATGGTGACTCAAACTCACCAGCCACTCCTTGGAAACCCTATATAGGGTCACTATGACCCTGCTTCTAATCTAGATGCCTAGAGATCATTTACTTAAAAATCACAAAATTTTTACACGAGATCAGTTTTAAATTCCTTTAAAACCCAGCTCAAGACGCTTCCCTTCATACACTAACACCCTCAGAACTCCTACAGTATTTACTCTCTCCATCAAGCATTTAGGACTTCTGGTTTGCACTGGACTGCAAACCACAAGGTCAACAGTTCAAACCCACCAGCGGCTCCTTGGAAACCCTATACAAGACTGCTATAAGTCAGAACCAATAGTAGCATTTAACAGCAAGAACAGAAACCAAGCATTTAGCATACCTGAGCACTTTGTCACTTTTATTTATCTTTTGTCCTGCCTCTCCAACCAGATTAGTCTGTTGGGGCTACAGCTGATATCCTCATTAACTGCTGATAACAAGCTTACCAATAAACATGTGCATATTCTTTATAAGGCATTGGCATGCAGATGCATCCAAACCTATGCCAAATGGACAAAGATTAAGTCTTTCTAATAAGCAAAGCAAGGAGCTCTGGTAGCGTTACGAATCGGGCTGCGAACCTTAAGGTCAGCGGTTCGAAACTACCAGCCGCTCCGCGGGAGAAAGATGAGGCTTTCTACTCCCATAAGGATTTACACCCTTGGAAACCCTGTACAGGGTCGCTATGGGTCGGAACCGACTCGAAGGCACTTAACAACAACAATAAGCAAAGCAACACAAAAAATATACCTCAAATAGCAAACCAGTGCCCAGAATCCCATTAGGTAAGTTACAAACTATAACTTACATATCTGTTTAAAAAAAAATAAAAACATTTTTACTTTAAAGAAAATGTTTATACGCAGGTTACATTACCTCTGGCAGATAGTTTTATCTTTCTGTTTATAAAACAAAAAGGACAACTTTAAAAGAAAAAAAAATCATTAATTAAAAAGCAAAAACTTAAAATTTAAAAGACCAAGACGAAATAGTAAAAGGCAAATATATTTTTTGTCCACTTACTCTTTTTATAAATTACACTATACATTTCACAAACTTAATAGCCCTAAATGTTCTTCCAATGAATTTTAAGTGGTGCTCAAGTACTGGCAATGTCTAGAAACATTTTTGGTTGTCACACCAAGGGCGGGGATAGACCTGGTAAAGCTACTAGCATCTAGTGGGTAGAGGCCAAGGATGCTGCTTAAATATCCTACAATGCAAAAGAGAGCCACAAACAAAATGAACTATCTGCCCAAAATATCAATAGTTCTAAGGTTAAGAAACCTTGGTCTTTTGTCATTAAGTGCTACAATAGGTTCTGACTCATAGGGACCCCTGTATAGGGTTTCCAAGGAGCAGCTAGTGGGTCAGCAGTTTACTGCTTATCCGATAGCACCACAGGTGTCGCAGAAATCAAGAAATCTCCTAAAAAAAAGATTTACAAATAGTTCTATATGAAATAAACTAGATCAATATATTAAATTTGCAAAATTTTAAGTGATACATAAAATCATTTAACTGCTGGAGGCAAACCATATACAATAGCAATTTGTTTATGCAATAGATTAACTAGCACTCCCCCTGACAGTCCTTAAAGAAGCTCTGGTAGGGTAGTGGTTAGGAGTCAGGCTGCTAACCTCAAGGTCAGCAGTTTGAAACTACCAGCTGTTCAGCGGGAAAAAGATGAGGCTTCCTGCTCCAGTAAAGATTTACAGCCTTGGAAACCCTGTGTAGGGTCACTATGAGTTGGACCGACTCCCCAGCACACCACCAACATGAAAGTCCTTGAAAACTTTACCTGTGTACAGATACAATATATGAAAAATAAGGGTACCATATGTGGGCCAATGCATCAGACAGCAAAGTCGCTTGAACTGCAAGGTCAGTGGTTCAAGCTCACCAGCTGCTCCTTGGAAACCCCATACAGGGTCACTATGGGTCGGAATCGACTTGATGGCACTTAACAACAACACAGTATAACAACAAAGTGTAAGGACAACTTTTACTTCACTGCCTTCAAATTTTTCAAAGTTTTGCATAATGATATACAAATAAATCATATTAAGCTAACACAATAAGTAACATTATTTTATTATCAGGTTGTATTTACATCCTTCAACCAATAATATAAACCAGGTTCCAATTATTTTTAAATAATTAAAAGCATGCCTATCACTGGCAGGTCATGACAGTGTGGAAAGAGACCAGCACTCAAATCTCAATACTATTATGTTTGCAAACAAATAATTTAACTTAATTAACCTCTCTGAATCTTAGTTTTCTCATCTAAGAAATCTGTCGTTGTTAAGTGCCACTGAGTCTGTTCTGACTCACAGCAACCCTGTATAGGGTGTTTCTAAGGAATTGCTAGCAGGTTTGGGCTGACAACCTTGTGATTAGCAGTTCAGTGCTTGTACCACCACAATTCCATATCTAAGAAATATTGTTGTTATTATTAACTGACATTGAGTGGGTTTTGCCTCACAGCTACTCTGAATAGGGTTTTTGAGGAGTGGCTTTTGAGTTTGAACCACCGACCTTGCGGTTTAGTACTAATCCTAGAACGCCACACCAGGACTCCTACGTCATTAAGTGCCACTGTGTCGCTTCAGACTCAGAGCAACCCTGTACAGGGTTCCAAGGAACGGCTGGTGAGCTTGAACTGCCGACCGTGCAATTCAAACGACTTTGCAATCTGACGCATTTGCCCACAGTGCCACACCAGGACTCCT
>NW_006408748.1:2404864-2411605 GCF_000296735.1 Chrysochloris asiatica | reverse complement strand
AAAAAAAAAAAAAAAGACCAGCCTTTCTGGTCAAAAAGAGACTAGGGAAACCTGCCAACCTTCAGGTCTGGAAAGGAACTGACCCTCATGGTTCAACTTTTAGCCAAGAAGTAGATAGGTTTATAGAGGAGGGGTCAACAACACTAGTAAGGTATACTCATTATGAACAATATAACACTCAAACATTCAAAATCAAATGGGCAACATGTACCTAGGGACATGGAATGGAATGGGAAGGTGGGTGGAATGGACACAGGAGCCACAGGGAGGGAGCCGAATGATGGTTGTTCCATGGAGGGGATTTGACACAAATGATGACCTCATAATACTATTCTTTTTTTTTTTTTCATAATACTATTCTTCATCTTGCTTTTTATATTTATCTTGGAAGCTACATTTTAGTTAAAAATACCCTAAGAATGGCTGTTTATAACTCTTATGACCAGAATTCTATAAACATTAGTTATCTTTAACAGGCAACAAGGCCAATCACCAAAAAAACCAAAATTTAAACTAATCAATTTTCTTAAACATGAACATATGAAATAAACTTTGCTAACTGGAGATTTGCATAAAATGACATGATACTTAACATTACTCAAAATATTGCATTTACTCATTTAAAAGTAAGGAGTGGACTACATGGACTACACTTCAAGTCCTTAGATAAGTTGATAATAATCAACATAAAAATCCTGGTGAAAATTAAGCTATTTATTGATTATATTTCAAGGTTAAATTTATTTAACCCTTTCTTAAAATGTTCTCTGCAACCTACTTTCCTGGAACAAGCTTCTTTTCAGATTTATAAGGGTACAATTCTCAAAAAAAAAATAACTTGCTTGTAATTTCTGTTTTCTTTCTTTGAAACACTATGAGACTTACTTGAAGTTAAGTCTTCATCATCCTTTACGTATAAAAGCGAAGTATTATTTTAAAAGTAGGCATTACTAGAGCAATATAATGATTTCTGGCAAGCTAGTACTAAGAATACCACTTAAAGTCTAATTTTAAGGCTTGTACAACCTTACTTATAAAAAGGCATGTTTTAGGCTCGACAACAATATTAGCTGCAATTTTTCATTAGTATATGTCACCTATCCTGGAATACATTTATTAAATAAAAAGAATCATTGCTTCACTGCTTATCAATACAGACATTTATGACTATTTTCACACTGTACCAAAAAAATACAAAGTCATCCTTCCATTCAGTTTTGGCAGTGAGCAAATATCGAGTTCAGAGTTCATACACATGCTCTGTAAAACAGTTCATTACTTATATACTATCTACACTCAACAAATCTACTAGCATTTGTAACTGTTTAATAATTTTAAATCATTATTTCTCCCTGTCTATCTAAAAAGATATACCCTGAGTCCTGTAGATTAAGTGGTACAAAAAGCCCAGGTGCTATCAGACTCCCACACTTAGAATGTTGAATTTAAAAATCATTTTTGACATTATCAAACTACCAATTAAGGGGAAGAAACTAACAAACAATATACTCAACAATGGCATGTGGCATCTAGAAGAAGCAGTATTACTTTTCATTCTTCCTTTGTCAAATATGAGTGGGAAAAACCACCTGGTATTCTTGTTGATTTGGTTATGAAAACCTACTGATACTGGCATAGTTTGGGGTCAAGTGACCATAGCGTTTTCAATCTCTTACGTAAATAATTGTGAGAAGCAATAAAGTATCTTAAAAACACAAACAAAAAAAAACAAACCCCATATAATTCAATATTTTTTAATCATTTGAGAGCATTATCTGGAGAAACCTCCTCCTAGCCTTAATAAAGAGATACCAAGACATATTAATCTGGTGAAACCCCAAGGGTTTTCTTGTTTTGTTTCTGGTTTTTGAACTCTCAGGCTTTGAACAGGGCTGTTTTTCACAAGTAGGCTCCAGGTAACTACGAGGCACATCATAATGAAGTTTTATGGTCCCACACAGTCAACAGAGGCATTGTCTTAAAAGGAGGCTCTGTAACTCGGCAATAGTATTTTGAAATGTGCTGCTCAGACACCCTACGATTTGTTGCTGCCTAAAACTATGCAAAAGCCTTTAAGACACCAAACAACTTGCATTGACCTCATCCGACGCCTTGAGATGTCAACGGCCCAGAAACTGTGGGTACGTGGTAATGCGATCGTGGGCTAATTGGGAATTCATTTCCTAGGTCAGGGGGAAATTCCTTATCCTCCTCCCCCACCATCATGTCTCCCTCCTCTCCCAACACCCAAGTGAGAAGGAGAAATTCGCCATGTCTTCTTGCCCCCATCAGCACCTAGGCGCCCTCCCTGAGCGCCTCTTCCCCGCGGACAGGGCGGGGGAGGCCTGACAAGCGCTAAGCCCGAAGGCAGCCCGGGCAAGTGGGGGCCTTCGAGCAGCAGCACGGCTCGCGCCGGCTCCGGTTACCTCCTTCCCCCTTCCCCCATGCCACTTCCCGGGTTTTCTCCAGCTCGGCCTGCACCCTCTCCGGCCACAGCCACACTGCCAGCTGCAGCGACCGCCTCCGGGGGGTCTCGCTCGGGATCAGACCCCGCCAGGAAGCGTACCTTCTCTTCACCAAGCTGCTCCCCAAAACGTGCTCCTCCCTAGCCCTCCCGCCGGCAAGCCCGTCCATCCCAGGGCCCAGGGAGGGGAGAAACAGGCGGCGGGGGGGAGGAAGAGGAGGATACTGCTTCCCCCCAGGCAGGAGGGCGGCCGCGGGGCGGGCCACCCAGGGGTTACCGGGAACCTCGGGGTCGCCGCTGGAAGGGCCCTCCCACCCTAGGCTGTGGTGGGGGATGGCCGGGAGTTCATTTCTGACCTCCTCGCTCTTCAGCACTTCCTTGAACTCCCGCTTGATTCGCTGCACCGCGATGTTGGCCATGTCTCCGCCCGCAGCTGATTCGTACCCGCCTCCTCCGCCACCGCTACGACCAACGCCACCGCCGCCACCTCTTCCTCCACTGCCTCCTCCTTCGGCGATTCAGACCCGAGCACACGAATGCTGCCACTGCCACCTCGTCCGCCGCGCTCTCCTCAGTGTGGAATCACCTCCGCGCCCGGCCACCAAAATGGCGGCGGGTCCGCGCATGCGCACGATGTTGACCCGGCCGGGCGGCGCAGCCGCTCCCGTTGTAGCCCCCGATATGCCTCTGCCGTGATGCCGTGCCGCGCCGCGCCGCGCTGCGCCTCGCGTCTCTCCGCCGGAGCTGCGGCCGCGTGACTCCGCCCCGCCGGCGTCTGGGGCCGGGAGGGTGCGGTTTCCGCGCTGGGCAGACCATACCCGGCCTCTTGGGTCCTCTCCTGCGCTTCCGCCAAGCTTCGAACGAACATGTTGTCATGACTTGCAGTCCATGGCCTTTGGCCGAAGGCTCGAACCCAACCCAGATGGGCCCACAGGGCTCTGCTCAACCAGGACCCCCACCCTGACTCATCCTGCCCCAGACCGAAGCCCCTAGCCCACAACTCCAGGATAATATGAAAACACTATTCTAGAATTCAGTCCGGCTCAGGTTCAGTTGGTGGTGTTGGTTGTGGTTGAGTCGGTTCCGACTCATAGCTACACCTGTGAACAACAGAACGAAACATTGCCGGGTCCTGCGCCATCCTCACAATTGTTGCTACGTTCGAGCCCATTGTTGCTGCCATTGTGTCAATCCATCTTGTTGGGCCTCCCTCTTTTTCCGCTGACCCTCCACTTTTCCAGAGATTGGTTCCTCCTGATATGTCCAAAGTATGAGAGACAAATCTCTCCATCCTGGCTGTTATTTCTTGTGGGACAGATTTGTTTGTTCTTGTGGCAGTCCATTGAACTTTCAGTATTTTTTGCCAACACCATAATTCTTCTGCGGTCTTTCTTATTCGTTGTTCACATGCATATGAGGCGATTGAAAATACCATGGCTTGGGTTTGGCACACTTTTGTTCCCAGAAAATCCAGTGCAATCCGCTTTGTTCTAAAATCAGGGACTCCATAAAATGCCAGTGATACTGCGAGTTAATGCGCTGGAGAGCAAAATCGGTTTGACTGCAAATCGGCAGTTCAAGCTCACCAACCGCTCCTTGGAAACCGTATACAGGGTTGATTAGAGTCGGAACCGACTTGACTGCACTTAACGACAGTAAAGTGTCACCTGGTGTGGTGGTGTAGGTTAATGCGATGGACTGCAAACTCATTTAGAACAGCAAGATCGACATTCAAGCTCACCAGCGGTTCCTTGGAAACCGTATAGGGTGGCTAGGTGTCAGAATTCACTCGAAGTCACTTAACAACAAACAAAAAATCAGTACTAGAAGTCATTGTTTTAAGTTTGGTGCTTGTTGAGTCCCGTTTAAGTATATTGGAGGTGGATGCTCCATGCAGAGGCCTGAGGTGAGCTTGAAAGTCAGATGCTGATTTTTAATTTTTATTTTTGCTGTTGTTCTGAATATACACAGGAGAACACACACCAACAAATACTGATCTCTTAGATAATTAATATCGAACTATCTGTGGCTCTAAAAAGATGATTTTCAAACTTGAACGTGAATAAGAATTCCTTGGAGAGCTTGTTAAAACACAGATTGCTGGCCCCCATCCCTGGAGTATAGGGTGAGTCTAATAATTTACATTTCTAAAAAATTCCCAAATGATGCTGACTGAGGTTGCTGATTCAGGGACCAGGCTATGAAAACAACAGAAGTAAGGCATGTGAAAGTGGAAAGTGGAGAAATAGAACCTCTGTGATGGACTGAGAGAGGACTTTACTTCGTAAACCTGAGCTCTGCAACGGATCTGATGTAATTTGTTAAGTGCTGTGGAGTTAGTTCTAACTCATAGCGACCCTATATAGTGGAGTTAACCTCCGAGCTTGTGATTGGGCAATCCAGTCCTTAGCACTCAATAAATATTGAATGAGTGAATAAAGTTAACAGCAAAACGTTTTTAAGTGGGAAGGAAGTTTGAGTGGCAATTAAAAAGTGATTACTAGGACTTACTACTTGGAGCCCTGGTGTGGCACTGGAGGATAAAGCGCTGGATGGCAAGGTCTGTTTGCACCGCGTTAACCCATAGCTAGGCATTATGGAGTCCTGGTGTGGCCTGGGTTAATGTGCTAGACTGTAAAGTCAGTTTGAACCGCAAAGTCAGCGGTTCAAGTTCACCAGCTGCTCCTAGGAAACCCTCTACAGGGTGGCTCTGGGTCAGAACCAACTTGACGGCACTTAACAACAATAGACATTATTTAGAAGTTTATACTTCATGCATTTCCTTCATCTAATCAATTAGGAAAGTATCCTATTATCAAAATACCTCAAATATATGATCTTTGCAAAAGTTATTTAAAATATGGTAGCAGAACAGGAATTTGCTGCTAGGGTTAAATCATTTAGTTGAGGCAGACAGACGGGAATTCTTTGAACTCCTGACCCAGGAACCAAGAAGAAGCTGTTTGTTTGTTTTTTTTATCCCAACTCTCCTCATGTCCAGTTATAAAATTTTAGTTGACTTGGCTTTTTTCAAATTCAAAACAAGGAAGCTGAATTGAATTATCACTTTCAAGCTTTAAGAGTTCAGAACTTTAAAGTATCATCCCCAAACATCATTTTCCTAAATGAGCATATATAAATTATAAAAAAGCCTTCTAGCAGAGCCCCCTAGTGGGCCTAGGAAAAAACAAATATATGAGAATGTAGGTCACACAATACAATAATAATCTAAATCCTGCAACACTCTGTGTATTTGTGCCAGAACTAAAATAAAGCAAAACAAATAATATCTATTTGAAGTGTGCAAAAAATGTGAATATTTTACTTTTTTTTTTGTTTGTTTAAGTATACATACCTGCTTTTTAATCCTTTTAATCCTCATTCACTTGCCAGTCTTAGTTTTGGAATATCATAGAAACTTGCCATACTCAAATCACAGGGAAACCAGTTAGAAGGGTCTAGTAATTTCCTTGGGGAAAGGGCTTAGTAAATTTTAAATGTAATCATTGACTCTGTAGTGCCACTTCTAGGAATTCATTTTACAGTCATTCCAGAGTCAGCTGCATATTAACTAATACGAGACAATCTTCAAGATACATCATAAGTGATTAAAAAGAACCATGCCAAATGTAATGAGATATCTTGCATTGGAACCTAGAACAAAAATCTATTAATGGAAAAACTGGTGGAATCAGAACAAAATCTGTAATTTAGTAATAGTATTTATTGTTCCCATTCACCACATGTCTGTCAGTTTGTCATACTGTGGTGGTTTGTGAGTTGCTGTGATTCTGGAAGCTATGCTATCGGTATTTTAAATACCAGCAGGGTCACCCATGGTGGACAGGTTTCAGATGAGCTTTCAGATGAAGACAGACTAGGAAGAAGGACTAACTACTTCCAAATATTTAGTCACTGAAAACCTTATAAATAGCAGAGAAATACTGTCAGATATAGTGCCAGAAAACGAGCCCCTCAGGTTGGAAGGCACTCAAAATGCGACTGGGGAAGAGCTGCCTCCTCAAAGTAGAGTTGACTTTGATGACTGGAATGGAATAAAGCCCTTGGGACCTTCATTTGCTGATGGGGCACAACTCAAAATGAAGAGAAAGAGCTGTTGTTGTTGTTAAGTGCTATTGAGTCTATTAATAATTGAAACATGGAATGTACGAAGTATGAATCTGGGAAAATTGGAAATTGTCAAAAATGAAATGGAACACATAAACATCGATATCTTAGGCATTAGTGAGCTGAAATCAACTGGTATTGGCCATTTT
>NW_006408748.1:2402642-2403585 GCF_000296735.1 Chrysochloris asiatica | reverse complement strand
GAATGCAGAAATCATCGGACAATCTCTTTGATATCCCATGCGAGTAAAATTGTACTAAAAGTATAGTATTATTTATTTCTGAAGTCTTAGTGTTAATCTTCTGGCTTTCTTATTGCTGTTTTTGTAGGGTTCCCAATTATTTTGTCAATTTGTTTCTTCAGTTTTTCCATAGTTTTGGCTATGTTTCCCCTTGGTTTCATCTGTAGTTTTCTCAATCTTTCATAAAATCTATTAAAGTTGCCTAATTAGTATTCTTTAAAATTCCTTATCAGATAGTTCTGATATTATTTCTACTATTATATTTTCCAACCTTGTATTTTGGTCACTTGTTTGAGGGACTCTGTCTTATTTGTTTGTATAAGCTGAAATTGTCTGTTTTCTCTAAGACATTATGGTATCCTATGCTTAAAAAGTCCTGGTGTGGCACTGTGAGTTAATGCACTAGGCTGCAAAGTCAGTTTGAACTGCAAAGTTGGTGGTTCAAGTTTACTAGCTGCTCCTCGGAAACCCTATACAGGGTCACTATGGGGCGAAGCCAACTCAAAGGCACTTAACAACAACATTCATATTTAATTGATGAATGTATATTGATATACTTTCAGGCATTCACCACCATTTCCTGGTAGATATGATAGAGACCAGAGTGTGAACACAGTTAGTTCTCTGTTTACTGCTTGTGTAGCATAGTTCAGGCCAGGTCCATGCACCTCCAGAAGCAGGGGCACTATGCCAGACATCCAAGCCCAGGAAGAGCAGAGGCATTGCAGCATTGCAGGATGGGGTGTCATTGGCCACTAGGTTGGTGAGGGCAGAAACTTGCCAATCCTCCAGCTACGAGGAAGGCATGGAAACTAGGGAGAACGGCACCCCGTTGCAGCCAACCTGCAGCCACATCCTGTGTTTGAAGGCCTTTGCATCACTTGTTGTTGTGTTAATGTGCCAT
>NW_006408748.1:2389879-2401467 GCF_000296735.1 Chrysochloris asiatica | reverse complement strand
AATACATAGAGTCACTGTGCCAAAAAGAAATGGTCAATGTTCAACCATTTCAAGATGATCTTTATTCATTCCATTTAGTTTTAATGACTTTCAATTTTCCTAGATTCATACTTCATACATTTCATGCTCTGCTTATTAATGGATGTTTGTAGCAGTTTCTTCTCATTTTGAGTTGTGCCCCATCAGCAAATGAAGGTCCTGAAATCTTTGCTCCATTCCTGTTATTGAGGTCAAGTGCCTTCCAACCTGCAGGACTGATCTGGCACTATATCTGATCATGTTCTGCTGTTATTCATGAGAATTGCAGTGAATAAACCTTCAGAAGCTATCCATGTCTTCTTCTACCTAGTCTATCTTAGTCTGGAGCCTCCACCATGGGTGCCCCTGTTGGTATTTAAAATAGTTTTGGGGTAGCTTCCAGTATGACAGCAACACACAAGCCACCAGAGTATGACACACTGACAGATGATTGGAAGAGTCCATCTCTTAGAAAGGGCAAAATGATTATGCAGGCTACAGAAAAGATTTATTAATAATAAAAATTTTGTTTAGATCATCTTCCTCTTCAAAGTTTTCTGTTCTTGCCTTTTTTGACAGATAAACTAGGCTTGCATATTAATACTGGCTTTGGATTTCTGTATACAATTTTTATTTAATAAATATATTGCCAGACTACCAGGGCAAGATGACAATAGTCATCTGCTAGAGGAACAATTTTAAAAAGGAACAAAAAAAACTAAACAAAGTCTAAGACTTATATGTAACATTAGCAATGGCAATAACTTATGAGTGATTGGAATTCCAGATTAGGAAGAGACAAAAAAAAAAAAAAACCAACAAAACAAGCACACACACACAGAATATTGTTCAAGCATTATTTGAAGAAAACTTTTTTAAAACTATGAAACATAGCCATTCAAAAAGTTGAATGAGCTCCAAACAGCGTAGACACGGAAGAAAAACACCAAGACATAATCAAAAATTTCAAAACCAAAGACAAGGAAAGACTCCTCAGAGCAGCTCAGAAGACATGAAAAGTTAACTACAAAGGAGAACTAATAAGACTAAACTCTGATTTGTCAGCAGAAATCATGCAGGCAAGAAGACAATGGCAGGACATATATAAAACTCCGAAAGAAAAAAATTGCCAACCAAGAATCATATACCCAGCAAAAAATTTCCATCAAATATGGTGGAAAAGTTAGGTCTTTTTCCAGTAAACAGAAATTAAAATAATTTGTAGAAACCAGACCAGCTTTTACAAAAAGCACTAAAGTGAGTTCTTTGGACAGAGGACAAACAACAGCAGACAACAATCTGAGACTAACATACATGAAAACATCACCTAGAACTCAACCCAGATATAGGTGTATTCAAAGTAAGACAGACCTGTTGCTGTTGAGCAAACGACCCAAGAAGCTGGATTATATGAAAAACATGGCATCAGGATAGGAGGAAGACTATTAACAACCTGCGATATGATCTAGCTAGCTGAAAGTGAAGAGGACTTGAAATACTTACTGATGAAGATCAAAGACCACAGCCTTTGGTATGCATTGCACCTCAGTCCAAAGAAAACAAAAATCCTCAACACTGGACCAATACATCTGTATAAATGGACAAAAGATTGAAGTTGTCAAAGACAATTTTGCTAGGATCAACCATCAACACTCATGGAAGCAGCACTCAAGAAATGAAATGATGTATTGCATTAGGCAAATCTGCTGCACAAGACCTTTTTTAAAGTGTTGAAGAGCAAAGATGTCTGTTTGAAGACTAAGGTGCGCTTGACACCTTAATAAACTTTAATAAACTCATATGCATGTGAAAGTTGGACAGTGAATAAGGAAGATCATAGAAGTATTGATGCATTTGAGCTATGGTGTTGGAAGAAGTACATTCAGAGTGCTCCCTGGAAGCCAGGATGGCCAAACTTCATCTCTCATACTTTGAACATATTGTCAGGAGGGACCAGTCCCTGGAGAAGGATATCATGTTCAGTAAAATGGAGTGTTGGAGAAAAAAAGACGATGATCCCCAACAAGGTGGACTGGCACAATGGCAGCAGTGATTGACTCAAATGTAGATAGGACTGTGAGATTGGTGCAGGGCTGGGCAGTGTTTTGTTCTGTTGTGCACAGGGTCACTATGAGTCAGTACTGACTCAATGGCACCTAACAACAACAACAACATATAAATGGAGAAAAGATTGAAGTTGTCAATGACTTCATTTTGCTCTGATCAATCATCAACACTCATGGAAGCAGCAGTCAAGAAATCAAATGACATATTGCATTAGGCAAATCTGTTGCACAACACCTCTTTAAAATGTTCAAAAATAAAGATGTCAGTTTGAGGACTAAGGTGTGTCTGACCCAAGCCATGGTATTTTAGATAGCCTCATATACATATGAAAGTTGGACAGTGAATAAGAATGACTGTAGAAGAATTGATGCATTTGAATTATGGTGTTGGAGGAGAATATTAAAAGTACCGTGGATGTCCTAAAGAACAAACCAATCTGTTTTGGACGAAGCACAGCCAGAATGCTCCTTTGAAGCCAGGATGACCAGACTTTGTTTTTCATATTTTGGACATGTGACCAGGATGGACAAGTCCCTAGAGAAGAATATCATGTTTGGTAAACTGGAGGGTTAGAGAAAACAAGATGGATTGATACAGTGGTAGCAGCAATGGGCTCAAATGGAGCAACGATTGTGAAGTTGACGCAGGACCAGCTAGTGTTTCATTCTGTTATGTGTATGGTCACTATGAGTCATTATTGACTTGATGGCACCTAACAACAACAACTACTCAGCAGGAGAAAGATGTTTCAGCTTTTGTAAAGATTTACAGTCATGTTGTTGTTGTTAACTGTCACTGAGTCACTTCTGATTCAGCAACCCTGGATAGGACGGATCTACTCTATGCCATATGGTTGTTGTGGGTTGGAATCAACTCAATGGCAATGGTTGGGATGCAATCACATTAACAAAACTTTGTGATAGTTTGGATGTGGGAAAGGAGGATAGTAAGACAACTCCTAGATGTTTGGTATGCAGTTTGGTTAGCTGTTTGAGACTTTCTTCTACTCTTTTCCACTCCACTGCCTCACATTAGAAGCCAGTGTGATATTTTGCCTCGTGACTTTCTATTTTGAAAAATTTCAAAGGAAAGAATAGTATAATGAACACCCACAAAAACTTCATCTGGATCTACCAACTGTTAGCATTTTACCATATTTTCACTCCTCTCTTCCCTTCTCCCATCGCTCTCTGTCTCTCTGCAGTGGATTTGTATTGTGTTACTTTAGTTAAACTGGAACTATATTTACCAGAAGGAATTTGGTAGTATAGTATTTACAAGTCGGGCTGCTAACCTCAGTGTTAACAGTTTGAAACTACCAGCAGTTCTGCAGGAGAAAGATGAGGCTTTCTGCTCCCGTAAAGGTTTCTGCTCCTCGGAAACCCTATACAGGGCTGCTGTAAGTCGGAACGGACTCCATGGTATATAACCACCACCACCACATTTACCAGAATTCACTTCCCTGCATAGTGTCAAGAATTGTAGAGGCTCTGAGATTCTACCTTACTTGAAAGTCTGCCACAGTTTCATGGATGGCTAGCAGAAAGGCATGAGATTTCTGGTTTAGAGAGAGTGTCTCCTCTAAGTTGCTTACTATGCTATTCATTGACTTAAAGGAGACTTTACGAAACCAGTTTCTTCAAGGATCAAGTTTCAAATGGATACCTAAAGGCAAATGGCTGTATAGATCATCCCAACTTCATGGACCCAGAAAACTGCATTCCAGGAAAATTAAAACAGTTTCTTATCAGTAAACAGCTTGGCCTTTGGTTATGGTTAGTGAGAGTCAGACCACACCTGAGGCCAATGAGTGATAGCCAACTGGGTGCCCAATGCTGACTAAGCCATAAGAGGCATGTGATAATCTGTCATAGCCATGTGGTGGGGCCAGTAAAAGACCTTGGAAGACAGAGGCTCACTGGAACTTCCAGACTGAATAAAGCAAACATTCTGCTCTCAGCAGGGTATGCATGTCCCCTGCTGTTGTTAAGTACCATTGAGTTGGTTCTGACTCATAGTGACCCTGTACAAGGTATCCGAGAGTGGCTGGTGAGTTTGAACTGCTGACCCTGTGATTAGCGCAGTTAGTAGTCCAGTGTTTTTCCTATGGCACCACACCAAGGCTCACGGAAACTGTGCCCAAACTCCTGTGTTTCTATATCCTTATTTCAATTAGATTAAAAGTAGCCCTTTTATTGCAGTCTGTGAGTCATTTCAATTGAGTTTGGGACCTAAGAATCAGAAGAGAGTTATGCCTACTGATCTGGCCATGAATGGGGATGAGAGAGCAGGGGCTGGAGTTGGTTGAACGAACCCTAGGTGAATAGAGAAAAAAGAAAAATAACTGCATTGGCAGCTGAGGTCCGAACTGACCAGAAGAATCAAAGATGTGAATTCCCTGATAATTACACATGTTACTGCTGTTGTTGTTAGATTGTGTTACAGAGCATAAAATCTGGAGGTTTTTTACCTGCAAATGACGTTAGCCAGGCAAAGCTTAATTACCTCTTGCACCTACGTTTACGTGTTCAGATGCCAATTTTTCATCAATATCTCAGACACTTTTGGTAGCTGAATGGCCAGAGTTAGAAGCAGAGCATATTTTAAAGTGGGGTTTGGGTCACTTTCCAGCAAGCCCTCAAAGGAACATTCCTGGACACACTCTTTAATGATCGACTGGTTGTGATGTCATACCCTGAGAGCTTCAGAGACTGTAAGATTTCCTACCTGCAACAGTACCCTCACTGCTTTCTATAGGTCTGACATGAATATTTAATGCAAGGCTGCTGCCATCGGTAGTGATTGTAGGAGGAGATTCCTTTGTTCTCTGTGCCCTATGAGCAGTCATCATGTGGTGAAAGAACTTTGGAAACTCATCATGGTGTCTTTGATGAATTATCTGGGTGATGTGTTTGTCTTTGCCTTGCCTTTACGCTTCTTTAAGGCTTACTAGTCTCAATAATATATACATATATTTGAAGATGGGGTCACTTTTCTCCAGTATAACAGTGTTCCAGAGTTGGTTGAAACTCATAGCGAATCTAAATACAACATAATCAAACACTGTCCAGTCCTGCGTCATCTTCATGACTGTTGCTATGTTTGAGCCCTTTGTTGCAACCACTGTGGCAATCTATCTTGTTGAGGGTCTTCCTCTTTTTCCCTTACTCACTACTTTACCAAGCATGATGTCCTCACCAGGACTCCTTATTGGGTTGTTGTTGTTGTTAAATGCCTTGGTTCCAACTCATAGTGACTCTGGATATGGTTTCCAAGGAATGGGTTTGAACTTTCATCCTTGTGGTTAGCAGTCAGTGCTTATCCCACAACACCACACTAGGACTCCCCTTATTGGATAGACAATTTTAATCTCTGCCACTAACCCTAACAAATGATCCTATAAAATCATCTAGCTCATTGCCATTTTGCAAATAAGAAAACTGAGGCCTATAGAAGGTCTGTAATTAGCCTCGACTTGCTAATGATAACAAATTGGGCTAGAATGGGCTTTTAAGTCAGACATCTATATTGATGTTGTTATGTGCTGTTAAGTCGGTTCTGACTCATAGCAACCCTGTATAGATAGGGTTTCCAAGGAGCAGCTGGTGGGTTTGATCCTACAGTGCCACACCAGGAGCCCATCTATGGAATGTTATTTATCCTGGCTTCATTGCTGCTGCTTTTTTTTTTTTTTCCCAAAAATGAGAGACAATTTATTAACCCGGCATCATTTGTTCTAATGTTTTTCCTTGGCAGCTGCCACCTGCCGGGCTATTCTGTCCAGACATTTCAGTAGCTGAGGTGTCGGTTTGCAGCCGCCATCTTGGTCCTTCTCTACCATTTTTAACCTTTAGGCATGGAAGGTCCTGGCGCTGGACTGCAAAGTCGGCTTGAACTGAAAGGCCGGCGGTTCAAGCTCACCAGCTGCTCCTAAGAAACCCTGTACAGGGTCACTATGAGTTGGATGCCAACTGGACGCACTTAGTAGTGGTAAGGCTTGGAGGACCCGGCGGTCTGAAGTGGCTGGGCATGGCAGCAGAGCCCCGCTAGGTGTTGGTCATGGAGCCGACCCCAGCACCTCCCCGAAAGCACAGGTGCCGTGCTGTGGAGGTAGCTGTTGTGTAGAACCAGTTCTCATCGTAGGGAGCAAGCTCTTTATGCTTGGCCAGCTTGACATTGTCTACTCATTGAGGGATTTTTCGCTTCCCAGACTTTTTGAGAAAGGCTGCAGGGCTCTGCTGGTTCACGTTGTTAACAATAACTCCAGGCATGGTAGTGGAAAGCCTGGCTTCATCACTTCTTAACTGTGCGATTTGGGGACAAGTTTTTAATTTCTCTGATCTCCATTTTTTCATTTCTAAAATATCAGTAATCTTACCTAGTTCATTTGCTTGTTGAGGAAATTGTATGCATAAACTGCTAATTCCTTATTTGATAGTTGTTACACAATTAATATTATATCTATGTCCTTTTCAGTTATTTCCCAAGCAAATGCATTGTCACAGTAATTAATTTAGAAATCACACAGCATACAGTTTCTTGCTTTGAAGAAAGAAATTCACATGACTCAAATAACAGAAACTAAAATTATACCCTCATTACAGAACAATAGTTTTTAATTTTTTTTGAAGTATGCAGAACAAAGGAATGAACCATTTTATTTGTATTGCTAATGCGATACCTATTTCTCACATTTTCCTGAAAGTCAACAAATAAAAATTCATTTTAGAGAATTCTTACCTAAACCCAAAGGAACTTGGTAAATACTGAGCAAAACTTAAGTTCTCACATCTGGTATAAATCTCCAAGAATATATCTGTCTCTCTGCGAACACTGCCACGCACATGCTTAACAAATATGGTAGAAAGGCTACAAAAAGCACAAAATAGGTTGCTAATTGTAAAATGTTTATCAATGTACTTTTCAGATGAATAAAAATGGGGCAAATATAAGTGTTTGTAAACACTAGAAGGCACTATTTCTCTACTGAGACAGGATATGAATAAAACACAAGTTGTTTGGATTTTAAACTTCTCTTCCCAATTTCCTATTCAAGATACAAAGCAGAAAATGTAGTATGTCAAATTTTAAGCAGTACATTTCTACAAGGTACTTTGTTGTTGTTGTTAAGTGCTGTCAAGTTGTTTCCGACTCATAATGACCCTGTACAGAGTTTCCAAGGAGCGGCTGGTGAGTTTGAACCACTGACCTTACAGTTCAAACTGACCTTGAGATCCAGTGAATTAACCCACAGCGCTACACCAGGACTCCTCAAGTTACTAATCAATGTAAAAAAAGAAAAGGAAAGGATGACTATTGAGATAAAGATATTGAAAAAACGTAAATCTAATGAAAAGATAGAAAGAAAAACTGAAAAAAATAATGAATAATGAGAATAAAATAAGATCAAAGTAAGTGTCTTTCTAAAGTAGTGATATGGGAATCTTTCCCATGTCATAGTCCAACCTGGGGTTGGGGATGGGGTTGGGAGTGGGGGCAGGCGTTAAAAAGTTACTGGAAAATTCCATGATCTTTTCATTCCATTTTCCAGGAATTAATTTTTTTCTCAACTTTTTATTATGAATTGAGTGAAGGTTTACAAGTAGATCATCAGTTTTATATTCAACAAATCATATACTTTGCTTCATTACAATGACTGCAATCCCCTTTCTTCACTATTGCTTTCCTCCCTGTGTCTCCTGCTACCTTCATCTTTCCTCTGCTAACCTCCCTCTTGTGTATTCCCTGCCCTGTCACCTATGTTAACATGAATGATTTTCCCTCCCCTCCTCCCCTCTGTAACCAAAATAGATTGTTTCTCTTATCAAGAAAAGCTTTTTTAAAAAACTTTTTAAAACATTGATCTCATACAGTACCTGTCCTATTGTGATTGACTAATTTCACTCAGCATAGTATCCTCCAGTTTCAACCATGTTGAGTTTCACAGATTCATCCACAACATTTTGTAGTATTCCAGTGTATATATGTTCCAAAGTTTGTTTTTACCATTCTTCTGTTAATGAGCATTTAGGCCGTCTCCATCTTTTTGATGTGTGTCTTATAGACAGCATATTGAAAGATCTTGTTTTCTTATCGATTCTGCTCTCTGGGTCTCTTGACTGATACACTTAGTCCATTTATTCAGTGCAATTTTAATAGGCATAACAATTTTACTGTTTTTTTTTGTGGTAGTGAGTCTTTGTTACACATAATTTTCTATGCTGAGTTCATTTGTTTGTGGGTTTTCTTATCATTTTAACTTCTGTTGTATTAATGTTTACTAAATCTCTCTGATTTTCATTATTTTTAAATTTTGATGTGAAGGTATATTATTTTTATTTGAGGTTACCCTGTAATTTATTAAATTTTTCTCTGTTGAAAACAGTCTGTTTTCTCTTGAAATCTACTTAACTTCCTTGACATTTGGAAGTTCTGTATCTACACTATTCCCTCTTTTTGCTTTGTAGTTGACTTAATTATACATTGATATCTTTGGTTTGCTATTTTCTTTCTTGTGTGTTTGTTTTACTTTAAATATGTTTATATCTAGATTGAGTTTTGGGTGGTGTTGTCATGTATGTTAATCACAGGTTGTTGTCTGCTGTTGGTTCTCAGTCCGAAGAACACCCTTTAGCAGTTTTTGTAAAGTTGGTCTAGTCATTACAAATACCTTTAATTTTTGTTTATCAGGAGATGTCCTAATTTTAAGGTTGCATTTGAGGGACAACTTTGATGGGTATATGATTCTTGGTTGGCTTTTTTTTTTTTTTTTTTCAGAATTTTACATATGTCATCCCATTCACTGCCTTCTTGCCTGCATGGTTTCTGCTAAGAAATCAGAACTTAGTCTTATTGATTCTCCTTTGTAGGTAATTTGTCTTTTTTCTTAAGCAGCTCTCCAGATTCTTTGATTTTGGAAAGTTTATCATCGAATTTTGTGATTTTCTTTTGGGATCTATCTTCTTTGGGGTTCATTCAGCTTCTTGTATGCTTAGCTTCTCGTATTTCATGATGTTAGTCAAGTTTTCTTCCAACATCTCTTCAACATTTTCTCTATGCTTTTTATTGTCTCTTCCTGTTCTGGAATTCCAATTACCCGTAAGTTGTTCTCTTCATGGTGTCCCATATAACTCTTAGGTTTCTTCAGATTTTTTTCATTTCCTCAGAAATGTTTTCTGTCTCTGCATCTTGGTAACTTGTTTAAGCTGTTCTGTCTTATTTCTTCATGTGAGCTAACATTGTTGTTTTCAGGGCATTGTGGGGCTGTCATATGTGTAAAAGCAAAGAGTGCAGTGCTTTGACCTGAAGGGGAGAAACATGTGGGGGAGCTCCTGCAATTCAAGTTGCTGATGAGGTAGTTGTTGGAGAGAATACAATAGCAGTGTTCCTGGCCCTAAGTAGAGTTTTTATTGGCTTCAGTGTTATCTGTGTTCAGGGCTCTCAATTTGGAAGTAGTTCGTGAGGGCCCTTGATGGAGCTGGTTTCAGTGTCTGTTAGGACCACAGAGAAGCTGAGTGCAGGGTGACTGGTTAAATGCTAGTCTGGTGGCTCTGTGGGTTTTGTAAGTCTGGAGCTGAGTCTGCCTGAATTCAGGCACCAAAGCAACACACCAAAGTGATGTAGCTGGCACCCAACTCTCATTGGTGTGACTCCCAATCATGTGGCTCTGAATTCCTGAAGAGCAGGGTCTGCATTGGAGGTGGATGAAGGTGGAAGCTGGCCCCACTTCTGGTCACCAGGGGCAAACAGAGGAAAAGAAGAAATTGCACCTTTCCCATCACCAGCTTCGTGAAGCTCCTCTGCTGGCCTCTCTCTGCTGCCAAAGCAGCTCACTAGATGGGGAGCCATGTCATCAATCTCCCTCTCTTTGCTGTCTCTGTTCAACCTCTCCTCCCAACAAGCACTCCATCCATCTCTCTAACCTTTCTTCTAGAGTCCAGGGTGCCAGAATTTTTATCTGTGTCTATTTTATTTGGTCTTTTGCCCTGGAATGGTGCTGTAGGATAAGCACTGGACTGCAAGGTCAATTTGGATCACAAGGTCGATGGTTCAAACTCACTAGCAGTTCCTCAGAAATCCTACACAAGGTTACTATAAGTTGAAACCGACTTGGACAGTACTTAACAACAATGACATCTTTAATGTAGAGGGTCCATTCCATGTAGTGCATCTGCCTAGTCTGCCATCTTGCCAGAAGTCTCCATGAACTTTTTGAAACAATTGTATTTTAAAGTACTAATCTACAATTTGGGCCCTGGTGGCACAATAGATTAAGCATTGAGATGGTAACTGCAAGGTAAGCAGTTCAAACTCACAAGCCGCCCCATTTGAGGCTCAAAAAGATTTACCATCTTGGAAACCCTATGGACCAGCTCTACTTTGGGTGGCCAGAATCTGTGTTGGAAGAAGTACAGTCAGAATACTTCTTAGAAGCCAGAATGGCCAGACTTAGTCTCTCATACTTTAGACATATTATGAGGAGGAACCAGTCCCTGGAGAAGGACATCATGCTTGGTAAAGTAGAGGGTCAGTGAAAAAGAGGACAACCCCCAATGAGATGGATTAGAATGGTAACAGCAGTGATGGTTTCAAGCATATCAACAATTGTGAGGTTTGCGCATAACCCGGTAGTGTTTTGTTCTGTTGTGCATCAGGTCGCTGTGAGTCAATACCAACTTGATGACATCTAACAACAGCATGGATAACATTTTGAAGAATGGGCATTCCAGAGCACCTAAATGTGCTTGTGAGGAAAAGTGTACATAGATCAGAAGGCAGTCATTGGAATAAAACAAGGTGATACTGAATGGTTATAAAATCAGGAAAGGTATGTGCCTGGTTTGTATCCTTTCACCATGTTTCTTCAATCGGTATGTTTAGCAAATAATCCAAGAAGCAGGATTGTATGAAGGAGAACATTGCAAAAGTAATGAAGGAAGACTCATTAATAACCTGTGATATCCAGATGACACAACCTTGCTTGCTGGAGGTGACAAGAACTTGAAATACTTCATGATGAAGATCAAAGAATACAGCCTTCTGTATGGATAGCTTTCAATGTAAATAAAACAAAAATCCTCACAATTAGATTCATAAATAACATCATGAGAAATAGAGAAAAGATTGAAATGGTCAAAACCTTCATTTTGCTTCAATCTACAGTTAATGCTCATGGAAGTAACAGTCAAGCAGTCAAGAAATCAAACATACTTCATTGGGCAAATATGTTGCAAAAGAACTCTTTAAAGTGTTCAAGAGCAAAGTTGTTACTTTGAGGACCAAAGCCTGACCAAAGCCTGACCAAAGCCATAATATTTTCAATTGTCTCACATGTATGTTATAGTTGGACAATGAATAGGGATAATGGTACAAGAATTGATGCATTGGAATTATGATGTTGGCAAAGAATATTGAAAGCACTGCAGACTTCCAGAAGAGCAAACAAATCTGTTTGGAAGAAGTACAATCAGAATGCTCCTTCAAAGTGAGGATGGCACGACTTC
>NW_006408748.1:2386933-2389055 GCF_000296735.1 Chrysochloris asiatica | reverse complement strand
TCATAGTAGACTTCATCATGGGGGTGATTACATTATGTCAGACCTCATCATGGGGGTGACTACATCACAACTACCAAACCACTGAGAAATATGGACCAGCCAAATTGACACACATTAACAATGATACACACAATCCAGCAATCATACTCCCAGTAGTTACCCAAATGAGTTGAAAATTTTTGTTCACACAAAATCTTAATATAAAAAAACCTAACCTATACATGAATATTTATAGTAGACTTATTCATAAATGCAAAAATTTGGAAGCAACCAAGATGCCCTTCAATAGGTGAATGGATACATAATCTGAGATGTATCTGTACAATAGAATATTATTCAACAATAAAAATAAATGAAATATCAAGCCACAAAAAGACATGGAAGAATCTTAAATGCATATTGTTATCTGAAAGAAGTCGGTTTGAAAAAGCTGCATACTGTGTAAATCCAACTACAGGACATTCTGGAACAACAAAAAGAAGGACAGTATAAAGAGGGGACTGGAATGGGAAGAAGGAGCCCTGGTGGCATAGAGGGTTAAGCATTGGGCTGATAAATGCAAGGTCAGCAGTTCAAGTCTACCAGCCATTCCTTAGGAGAAAGATGAGGCTGTCTGTTTCTGTAAAGATGTAAAGCTTCAAAAACCTAAGGAGTTGTACTCAGTCCTTTTGAGCTGCTATAACTTGGGATCAACTTGATGGCAGTGAGTTTGTTTGTTTATTTGTTTGTTTGTTTTAGGGGGAGTGGGGAAAGGAATGAATAGAGTGTAGGGCATTGTTAAGGCAGTGTGGTACCATGAACTTATTTAATATATCTATTCTAGCCACAATCTTTGTAACTCCCAACAAATGATTGGGTGGGACCATGTAAATAGTATGTATGGGTCTCTAATGTAGGGATTGGTTAGTTTTACCAGTCTGTTATGTTGAAAAGGAGCCATCTCAGAAGTAGGAACAGATGATCCATGGGCCATTAAGAAAGAGCCAGTAGAGAATTGGTTAGTTTGCCCATCTCACCAGGTTTAAAAGGAGCCACCTCATAAGTGGAGTCCTGGTATGGCACTGTGGGTTAATGTGCTGGACTGCAAAGTCAGTTTGAACCACAAGGTTGGAGGTTCAGGCTCACTAGGTGCTCCTTAGAAACCATACACAGGGTCTCTATGGGTCGAAACCAACTTGATGGCATTTTACAACAACAACAACATCTCAGAGGTAGGAACAGAGGATCCCTGGAACATTAAGAAATAGCCAGTGGAGGATCACGAGATCCCTATGTGGAAAAGTGGTGGTGGCAGAGGCCACTGGACAAAGAGGCCGAGCAGACAGAGTGAGGCTGAGTGCCTTCAGGCAGGCAGATGGCTTGTAGAGTGAGGCTGAGTGCCTTCAGGCAGGCAGATGGCTTTGGGCATTTATCCACAGGGCAAAAGAGTTTGTAACACCTGAGCAGGGCAGAGGCCACAAGACTGCAAGACTGCAAGGAGGCTGAGAATGAGAGAGAGATGCCTGTGGCTTACTGAACCCAGCAAAGAAGTGGAGCACTGTGGGCGGGATGACTGGTGTCAGAATAGGGTAAAGAAGGCTGAAGGGTGGAGGCATGTCTGACCCTCATCTCATAGGAAAAAACCTTGGGCTGATGATGGTTATTCTCCTTCTCCTCCCTTAAGAAAATGAAGGAGGTCAGACGTGGCCACCATTCCATTTTTGCAGGCAGTGAGACTGTTCTGTACGATACTGGGAGATATATGAATATATGCATTTGTCAGAACTTAAAGGGATTGCATAATATAAAGAATGAACACTAATACAAACTATATTATTGTCATTAAATGCCATCAAGTTTGTTCAGACGCACAGCAATCCTGTATAGGCTTTCTGAGGAGCAGTTGGTGAGTTTGAACCACCAACCTTGTTGTGGTGGTTGTTGTTGCTAGGTGCCATCAATGACTTCATAGCGAGCCTATGCACAACAGAATAAAATACTTCCCGGTCCTACGCCAATCTCACAATCGTTACTACACTTGAACGCATTGCTGTTGTCACTATGCCAATCCATCTAGTTGGGGATCTTCCTCTTTTAATCCAAACCTTCATTTTACCAAACATGATATCCTTCTCCAGGGACT
>NW_006408748.1:2384803-2386153 GCF_000296735.1 Chrysochloris asiatica | reverse complement strand
TTTTTTAACAACTGTCTCTTGGTCTATGTACAGGTTCCTCATGAGCTCAATTAAGTGTTCTGGAATAGTCATTCTCAGCAATGTCTGTCCATAGCTTGTCATGATCCATACAATTGAAAAGCTTTGTGTAGTCAATAAAGCACAGGTAAACATCTTTCTGATATTCTCTGCTTTCTACCAAGATCCATCTGACATCAGCACTGATATCCCTCATTCCACATCCTCTTCTGAATCCGGTTTGAACCCCAGGCAGTTCTCTGTCAATGTACATTTGCAGTCATTTTTGTATTATCTTTAGCAAAATTTTACTTTCATATGATATTAATGATATTGTCCAATGATGTCTGCATTCCGTTGAGTCACCTCTCTTTGAAATGAGCACAAATATAGTTCTCTTCTAGTCAGTTTGTCAGGTAGTTTTCTTTCAAATTTCTTATTATAAATAAGTGAGTGCCTGCAGTGCCACATCACTTTGTTGAAAGATTTCAATTTGTATTCCATTGACTCCTGGTGTCTTGTTCTTTGCCAATGCCTTCAATGCAACTTGAAATTCTTCCTTCAATATCATTGGCTCTTGATCATATACCAGCTTTTGAAATGATTGAACATTGACTTTTCCTTTTTGGTATAGTGACTCTTTGGTTGGTAGACTTTAATTAAGGATAATAATGTATCAATATTAGTTTATCATTTGTAATAAACATATCACATGAATTCAAGTCGTTAATAATAGAAGAAACATTGTGCCGGCCAGAAGGTTTATGTGGGAATTCTTTGTTGTTTCTGCACAATTTTTTCTGTAAGCCTAAAACTCCTCTAAGGATCTCTGGTAGCATAGTGGTTATGAATCAGGCTGAGAACCTCAAGGTCAGCAGTTCGAAACTACCAGCTGCTCCACAGAAGAAAGACGAGGCTTTCTGCTCCCATAAACATTTACAGCCTTGGAAACCCTGTTCAGGGTCACTATGGATCGGAACCAACTCTATGGCATTTAACAACAACAACAAAACTGCTCTTTAAAAAAACCTACTGAAAAATAGAGATTTATTTATCTCTCCTTGTGGCTCACTCTTTTTTCTTACTTGTTAAGATTCGTTGCCTGACACTAAACTGTTGCAGACCGTGTAAGCTTGGGCAGAGGTTCGAGGCCCTATAGGCCCGAGTGTAACAAATGAGGCCACTGGCAGTCAATAGCAAATTGTTTTTCATCTTAATATTCAGTTACATGTATTAATTTAATACATGGAGCCCTTGATAATCCACAGATAAATGTGATATTTTCCTAAAAGCCCAGACTGTAAAAATTGCAAGGTCAAGCCTTTCTCCAAAGGATTAACTAAAAACATCTTC
>NW_006408748.1:2383163-2384085 GCF_000296735.1 Chrysochloris asiatica | reverse complement strand
CTGGATCTCCCCTCCTTGTGAACCAAACACTCGTGAACAACACAACTATGTCGAGGCAAGTCCCCAGCACTAAACCAATCTTTGAAGCCAGAAATGCTTTTCAGTCATTTAAGCCAATTATCAGCAAGAGGGGTAGGAGTCTTTTACAGACAAAAGAAGATGTCATATACAGAGGAATTAATCAAAAAGTCCACTAGAAGGAGTCAACAGACAATTGGAAATGTGATTAGAAAGCGCAAAGAGATGCAAACTGAGGCATCATTTGCATTGAAGTTAATTTTAAGACTTGGGAGTTTCTGAGCTCATTTAGAGTGACAAAGTATTGTGAGACGAACAAGAGAGCATTGTGGAGCAGTTATATTAAAGGTAACATGGGTATGACTGAAGGGTGACCAGAGAGACAGGCAGTAGGGGAACAAGAGATATAGCTTCTCTAAAGCCATGGGATGAGTATTTGAAAAGGATCAGCTTTTTCATTTACTCTTGCCTCCCAAACTCAGTCTGGTTCTTCCTAGACAACTATCCTGTCTTTTATTACTTTCTCCTCTCTTACAACGTCCATCAAATTTTCTTATATATGGCAAATGTTCAGCAATTATCTGTCGGTTGATTTTCTGATTACAGTGGAAATTTTGGCTAAGAAAGTACATTGTATAAACACAAATATTTAAAAATATAACCAGCATTCACTGTGTCCCAAAGATTTTGATATGTTGTGCTTTCATTCTCATTTGTTTCCAGAAACTTTGTGAATTCACGTTTAATTTCTTTTTTTACCCAGTCGCTTTTCAGCAGGGTGTTGTTCAGTTTCCATGTGTTCCATTTTGTTGATTTGGCCTTCTTATTGTTGATTTCTAGTTTTATGGCATTGTAGTCTGAGAAGATGCTCTGTAGAATTTTGATGGTTGTGAATTTATGGAGG
>NW_006408748.1:2381400-2383063 GCF_000296735.1 Chrysochloris asiatica | reverse complement strand
TTTTGGTGGGGGAATCTACACAAAAGCACTCAGGAATATATAATAATTTGTGTAAGCCAAGGAAACATTCTGTAAGTCTGTTTCCTGGCCTCAAGCACACAGCCTTCCTCTTTCCATAATTCTGGAGTCTTCAGCTGCTCCGTCTACATGTCATCATCTCTTCCTCCATCTCTGGTGTCGCTGCTTCTCTGGATCGGATCCCACATTCTGCTTGTGCTCTTCTCCCCTGATGGTCCTAGGGTCCTCTGTTCCTGGACTGTAAGATTAACCACCCCGCCCTTTTTGTTACAAAACTTCTACCTTTACTGTTGTGACAATCGCAACTTGTCATGATAACAATTACTACTGAATCATAAGAATCTTATGCCCTTATTTTTTATATAATGAAGATAAAGGCAAAGAAGCACTTCTTTATTAGACAGTTTGCATTGCATTGTTTTGCTTTTTAATACTTTAATTGATTTCTTGGAAATGTTGGTTGAATTTGAATCTTTTAAAAATTTTCTCCCCACTCTCTCCCTACCTACCTCCTCCCTCCTTTCCTTCCTTCCATCCTTTTTTTTAAGTGTTTATTGTGAACTGCATGATAGTTTATATGGGAGAAAATAGGCTTTGCACCATCATTTCATTGTAATGATTACAATCTCTTCCATGTATCACCATCCAACAGTATTTGCTTCCATTCCCTCTGGTTTTGTTTTTTTTGGGGTGGGGATGGGTGGGTGGGATATACAGAGGAACAAATAATAATTTAAGCAACCAAAGGGCACATTCTACAAGCCTGCCTCTGGCCGCCAGCACCTAATCCTTCTCCTTCCATGAGGCCAGAGTCCTCAGCTGCTCCCTCTCTCCATTTTCTCATCTTTGCCTCTATCTCTGGTGTCGTTGTGCATTACTTTTGTTTAATAGCGTCATGCAACATCTTCTCAAAACTTGAGCAGGCAGGAATTTTTTTAAATCTCCAGTATACTAGGAAGCATATGGTAAAGACTTCTGGATTGGTTGATTCTGAGGATTCTAGCCTCAAATGTACTTCTATGCACAGTTCAAAATTAATATCTGATTAGACCGAATCTAAACTATCCCTTGAAGTCAACTTAAAATCAAGTTACAGTTTAACTCAAAAAGTAAACATTGTGATCCTGAGACCAGAACTAGATGATGCTTGGTTATCATTACCAACTGCTCTGACAGGGATCACGTTAGAAGGTTCTGGACAGAGTAGGAGAAAATTAAAGAACAAAACTCAAAATTATATATGTAAAAAAGGCCAGACTTACTGGAGTCCTCTGTGGTGCTGTAGAATAAGACTGCTAACTACAAGGTTGATGGTTCAAATCTACCTGTTGTTCCTCAGAAACCCTGTGCAGGGTTTCTATGAGTTGGAATCGACTCGACGGCACTTAATAACAACAACAAGAGATTGGCAAAATCCCCAGGCCTGGAAATGAACTCACGCAATGGCTCAATTTTCAGCAAAGCAATAGACAGGTTTATCACAAGAAAAATAGCACTAAGGAGGTACACCTGCCTTAGAATAATCAACCATTTGAGATGAAAAAGGCAGCATTTGTCCAAGAAAAAAGTTCAGAAGAGTTAGGAAAACAGGAGGCATGGAATCAAGAAACATAGGGAGGAAATGGGATATATGATATTACATTGT
>NW_006408748.1:2378885-2380710 GCF_000296735.1 Chrysochloris asiatica | reverse complement strand
TGCATAGGATTTCTGAGGCTGTAAATCTTTACATGAGCAGAAAGCCTCATCTTTCTCCCATGGAATGGCTGGTAGTTTCAAACTGCTAACCTTGAGGTTAGCAGCCCAACTTGTAACCACTATGCTACTAGAGCTCCTTTTTATTCACAATAGAAGTTAAAAATAAAGTGAAAACATGCAAAAAGTTAAATAAAGATTATGCTCTTTTAAAAATTATCTACTTAAGACCACATGAACAACAGCTAGTCTAAAGCACAGATGAGAAAGTTGGGAGGCAAGGAGTTGAGTCAATGGGTGTGAAACAACTAGAATAGAAATAGCAAGATTGTTGACACATATGAAGAATATAACCAATGCCACTGATCATATGTAGAAACTGTTGAATGGGAACAGATTTTGTTGGGTATATTTTCACCAAAGATAAAATAAAATATTATTTTTTAAAAACTAACACTTGATGAAGCAGAAAATATAGAAATGCCAATTTCATATATAGCGTGCATAACATAGGAGAAAAGCATATAATATGGAATCAGATCTATAAGTTCGTTATATGAAATTATACGTAGTGAATATTTCAGTTCGAGTTATCACTTTTGGTGATTAAAACCTCATGAGCTGCTTTTCTGCTTTCAGAAATTCTTTCTCATTGCCTTCACTAGCCACCCTGCACAGATCATTTAACAATGGCCTACAGAGACTAGTCTACCAATGTCTGTTTGTTGTATTGTGGTGACTTACATGTTGCTGTGATTCTGGAAACTATGCCCCAGTTATTTTAAATACCAGCAGAGTCACCCATGGTGAACAGGTTTCAGATGAACTCACAGACAAAGACAGACTAGGAAGAAGGAGAGATAGACTACCTTGAATCACTGAAAACTTATGAATAGCAGTGGAACACTGATAGCACCAAATATTGAATATTGAAACATGGTGAAAAGTACCAGAATATTGTCAGATATGATGCCAGAAGATGAACCCCACAGGTTGGAAGGCACTCAAAATATGACTGGGGAAGAATTGCCTCCTTCCTTAAAATGGAGTTGACAGTGTTAATGTACACGAACAGAGTAAAGCCCTTGGGGCTTTCATTTGCTGATGGGGCACAACTGAAAATGAAGAGAAACAGCTGTAAACATTCATTAATAATCAGAACATGGAATGTACACAGTATGAATCTAGGAAAATTGGAAATTGTAAAAAATGAAATGCATAAACATCAATATACTAGGCATTAGTGAGCTGAAATGGACTGATGTTGACCATTTTGAATCTGACAATCACATGTTTTACTATGCCGGGAATGACAAATTGAGGAATGGCATCACATTCATATCAAAAAGAACATACCAAGATCTGTCCTGAAATGCAATGCTGTGTGTGATAGGACAATATCCATTTTCCTACAAGGAACATCAGTTAATACTATTATTATTCACATTTACACACCAACCACCAAAGTTAGTGATGATGAAATTGATGAATTCTGTCAACTTCTTCATTCTGATATTGATCAAGCATGCAATGAAGTTGTATTGATAAATACTGGTAATTGGAATGCAAAGGTTGGAAACAAAGAGCAAGGATCAGTAGTTAGAATGCATGGCCTTTGTGACAGAAATGATGCTGGAGATCGCACAATAAAACTTTTTTTTTCCCCAAAGATTTTGTTATGTTGTGTTTTCATTCTCATTTGTTTCTTTTTTTTTTTTCAATGGTTTATTGTGAATTATGTGATAGTTTACATGGAAGAACATTAATTTTACATTCATCCTATCATATCATTTCATTGCCATGGTTACAATCCCCTCCATGCATCATC
>NW_006408748.1:2373132-2374564 GCF_000296735.1 Chrysochloris asiatica | reverse complement strand
CTCAAGATGTCGGCTCTGGGTCCTCTGAGCCCGGCAGACTCAAAAGAATGTGATTTCTTACTTCAGCTTCAAGTTCCACTAGCTATAAGCCTTCAACATTTAACAATATTCCTTGCTATGTGGTTCCGAGTTTTGGAGCTCTGCCCTGGACCTGCTTTGCCTGGTATTCTGTGGTATTGCTCACAGTGAACTTCACTGCACCTCCACCCTAGCTGCCATCAAGCCCCACCTCTACCGCACAATAGCATTTTACAAGACCAATAACTTTCTCATTGCAAATATTATTTTAAAACAACATAAAAGATGACTATATGCATGGACCTTGCCTGATGAAATACACAGAAATCAAATTGACTACATTTGTGGAAAGAGACAGTAAGAAGCTCCACAAACAAGGCCAGGGGCAGTCTGTGGAACAGACCATGAATTGCTCATATGCAAGGCTGAAGCTGAAAAAATTTAAAATAAGTCTCCAAGAGACAAAATACGACCTTGAACATATCCCACCTGAATTTAGAGATCACCTAAAGAACAGATTTGATGCATTAGACACTAAATACCAAAGACCAGAAGAGTTACAGTATGACACCAAGAACATAACATTGCAAGAAAGCAAAAGTTTATTAAGAAGACAAGAAAGAAGGAAAAGACCAAAATGGATGTCAGAGGAAATTCTGAAACTTGCTCTCCAGTGTAGAGATGCTAAAGCAAATGGGAGAAATGAGGAGGCAAAAGAACTCAACAGAAATTTTCAAAAGGCAGATCAAGAAGACAAAGTCAAATAGTATAACAAACTGTGCAAAGATCTGGAGTTAGAAAACTAAAAGGGAAGAACACACTCAGCATTTTTCAAGCTGAGGAAACTGAAGAAAAAATTCAAGTCACAACTTAGAGGATTCTATAGGCAAAATACTGAATGATGCAGAAAGCATCAAAAGAAGATGGAAGGATAAGACCATAGGTAGAATCCTGAACACCATCCAGAATCTTCTGAGGTGGGAAATTTCCACTTGAAAGGACACGCAGACCAGCCTAGAGTGGCTAGAAGAAGAGAAGATACTTTTTGAAAGAAAGACCAAAAAGAAAAAAAACACAACAAAAAATCGATAATGGCAGTCCAACTGACTACTATAAGAATAAGCAAGTTGCTCACTCAGGAGACGTCAAGGCAAGTGGCCAGGTCCCTTCAGGGCAAACCCCCTTCCAAGACTAAGATTAAAGGGGAATACATGAGCAGGCATGTGGTCTGACTGTTGACCCATTGGCCACCGATAAGGGGAAGTGAGGGAAAACCAGCAATGAAGCTGTGAGCTAAGTCCAACCACATTCAATACACTCCTGTAAACCCAGTGGAGACCTGGTTGGCCAGCAGTATGGCCACACCTGGGAACTCCTGGGCCCAGAGTCAGTAACATAGCCACAAAGGACTAGA
>NW_006408748.1:2371727-2372732 GCF_000296735.1 Chrysochloris asiatica | reverse complement strand
AGGATCAGTCCCACCCCCTGGGCACACAGGGTAGACAGGGATGGACATCTTGGACATTGGCTACCCAAAATGGGGGTGCTACAAAGGCAAGAAGTGACTGGCTTACAAGCTTTCAAGAGGGAGCCTAGATCCAGAGGGTGCAGAGGAATCTCCACTGAGTAGTATCCAATCAGTCTGGGCAGGGCTGATGAAAGGAGATGGGGAAAGCATTTCTTTGGTACAATAGTGAATAACTGCTATCAGGACTGTCTGTGAGGGTTGGAAATGTAACGGTAGATGTTTTGTAGCAAAAGGAGGAGGGTAGTTGACTTTGCAGTCCAGGAGCGGAGGTCCTGGGAACCATCAAGGGAGAAAAGTGGAGTACAAGACCCTACCCAGAGAAACAGCAATGCCAGAGATGGAGTCAGAGATGATGACATGGAGAGATGGAGTGGCTGGGAACTCTAGACCCAGAGAGGGAGAGGGGCTGACGACTGAGGGGCAGGCTTGCGGGGTATACCCTTTGGTTAGTTGATGATGCATGGCAGGGATTGTAACCATGGCAACGAAACAATATACGATAGGATGAATGTAAAGCTAATGTTCTCCCATGTAAACTATCACGTAGTTCACAATAAAACATTAAAGGAAAAGAAGATGGAAGGAATATACAGTTATTGTACCAAAGAGAAATGGTCGATGTTCAAACATTTCAAAAGGTAGCATGTGTGATAAAGAGTCAAGGATCCTGAAGGAAGAAGTCCAAGGTGCATTGAAGGCATTGGCAAAGAACAAGGCTCCAGGAATTGATGGACTACAAATTAAAATCTTTCAACAAACTGATGAAGCACTGGAGGGACTCACTCATCTATGCCAAGAAATTTGGAAAACTGCCTCGTCAACTGACTGGAAAAGATCCATATTTGTTTCCATTTTAAAGAGAGGTGAGCTAATGGAATTTGGAAATCATCGGACAATATCATTAACATTTTTTTTTTTTTCTTTTTAAGGTTTTTATTGTGGATT
>NW_006408748.1:2368136-2369686 GCF_000296735.1 Chrysochloris asiatica | reverse complement strand
GTTATGGTGTTGGAGGAGAATATTGAAAGTGCCATGGGCTGCCAAAAGAACCAATAGATCCGTTTGGAAGAAGCGCAGCCAGCGTGCTCCTTGGAGGCCAAGATGGCCAAACTTCATCTCTCATACTTCGGACATATTGTCAGGAGGGAGCATTCGTTGGAGAAGGATATCATGTTTGGTTAGGTGGAGGGTCAGAGAAAAAGAGGAAGACCCCCAACGAGATGGATTGGCCAGGTGGCAGCATCGATGGACTCAAGTAGTGAGGTTGGCAGAGGATCGGGCAGTGTTTCGTTCTGTTGTGCATAAGGTCGCTGTAGGTTGGTACCGACTCGATGGCACCTAACAACAACAAGACATCATTGTGAGAATTACATACTATACCTAATACAGTACAAGGCCTGGCACACTTATAAACATTCAACTGAAGCTCACTAATGACGATCAGTTTTCACTTTAGTTTGCTCCCAGCCATCTATTTACTTCTGCAAGTAATTGGTGGACAGTCATTCACAATTTAATGACAGTTGCTTATGTGATTTCCAGTATTTGGGTGGAGAATTGTTTATCAAAGCCAAGGACTTTGTGTTCTGTTTCTGTATCATCTTTATTCAATGATTAAATGACCACAGTGTCTGTCTTTGGCCTTATATTACTCAGTAGTTCTATGATTTAACTGTTGAAAAGGATATCTAGTTCTAAATTATGTTTGTAAGTAGGGTCAGACAGCTAGTAGGAAAAACAGGTGTTCACCTATATGGATCATTCTGTCCAGAAATAGTAATCCTAGATTTTAACCCCAATTTAATTATAGGTATCTTGATTTCTACAATTTTAGGGTATTTAGGATAATACTTTTTTTTTGCTTTCAAACTATTGGCTAAATAGCTTTTTTTTTTTTTTCACTCTTAACTTTTTCAGCCAATCGATCCTATGCTTTCTCAAAACATTTGCCCTGACCCTAATAATTCATACTCTAGAACTGAAAATTCCCCATAGGAGATTTCTGTTTCCATCTTCTTCCCATTTCGATTTATTTTGGATGCTACAAAGTATTTTACAAGACACGCCAGTCTGTCTACAAAGATTTCTCCACAGTTTCATTTTATGAACCGTAGTGCCTTTAGCAGGGGGTTAAGGGAGATGCTAGGATTCTATGTTTAATTCTATGTTTAACTATCATACAGTTTGTTGAACTATGACCATACTCATGGCTAATCACACCCTGGAATCATAACATTGGAAAGTTAAGCCAAGAATGTAAATTTCAAATGAACTGCTATGTGTTGAAGATCGTTCTAAATGAAATTGGAATAGCCAGTTTTGACTCCTTTTTTAAGCCAGTTTCAGAGTGAAAATGTTGTTTATTATGTTTTCTCCATTATCTTTAATTTCCTTTCTTTATCTTTTAAACAGAGGTTGATGATAATGTGTTCTTATTATCTTAGCATATTTTTAGTTAATGTTCAATATTAACTAAACAGCATTCAGTTGTTAAAGATGACTCATGGGATTTTAAAAAATGACAATGCTTACAATTCTACAATTATAAC
>NW_006408748.1:2333455-2354228 GCF_000296735.1 Chrysochloris asiatica | reverse complement strand
GGAGGGTCAGAGAAGAAGAGGAAGACCCCCAACGAGATGGATCAGCCAGGTGGCATCATTGATGGACTCGGGTGTGGCGGCGGGAGTGAGGTTGGCCCAGGATCGAACATTGTTTCATTCTGCTGTGCATGGGGTTGCTATGAGTCGGTTCCGACTCGATGGCACCTGACAACAACAACAACAAATGCTACCAAAATTCGATTAGAGGAAGATAAACAAAAACACACAACAACTTTTGATAAAGGAAATGAGGTTAAGTTACTATAATTTGATGAACTTGACCTATACTTATGGAGGTAGTAGCTCAAAACACCATCAGAGAGAGAAGTAGTCTTCACAGCAAGTATCAATGCTATCCCCTCTGTACACATGGTTGGTAGGGACGGGCAACTTAGACATTGGCTATCTAAAATGAGGGGACGATAAGGCACACAGTGACTGGCTTACAAGGTTTTAATAGGGAGTTTAGTTTGAGTGTGTGTGTGTGGGGAAGATAGAGTCCCCACTGAATAGTTTTCATCTTGTTTAGATGGGTCTGGTAAAAAGAGATGGGGATAAGATTCTTATGATTCAATAATGAGTAATTGTTATCATGACTAATTGCAACTGTCACAATTGTAAAGGTAGAAGTTTTGTAACAAAAATGAGGGAGTAGTTAATCTTACATTCCAAAAACAGAGGACCCTAGGACCATCAAGGATGAAGAGCACAAGCGGAATGTGAGACCTTATCCAGAGAACCAGTGATACCAGAGATGGCAGCAGAGATGAGGACATGGAGAAAGGGAGCAGCTGAGGACTCTAGATTCATGGAAAGAGAAGGACTAAGAGCTGGTGGACAGGAAGCAGAATTGCAGAATGTGCCCTTTGGTGGTGTAAATTATTATATACGCCTGAGTGTTAAAAAAAAAAAAAAAAAGAGCTAAAAGGAATAGAGAGAAATACTGTTAACGGATGGTACATGGGGAAGATTATAATCCTTGCAATGAAACAAGGTGTATGATTTGTTGAATGCCAAACTGATGATCTGCCCTGTAAACTTTCATTCAATTCACAATAAAAACTTAAAAATAACAACAACAAAAAAACCTGAATAGAGGTAAATGATGTTAACTGTTGGTGCATGGAGGAGATTGCAACCATATAATGAAGCAAAGTATACAATTTGTTGAAAGTGAAAAACTGATGATCTGCTTTGTAAACCTTCACTCAATTCACAATAAAAAGCTTTAAGAAAAAAGAGAGAGAGAGAGAGAGAAGCAATATGGTATTAGCCAGTAGATAGGTTTATAGTGGGGGATAGCAATACTAGCAAAGTATATTCACAATGGAATGATCAATCATGTAAAATCAAAAGGGCAACATTTTCCTAGGGACAACATTGTGAAGGGATGGGAAGGTCAGTGGAATGCAAATAGAAATCACAGGGAGGAAGCGGGATACCTGTTGCTGCATGAAGTGGATTATAAATATGGAGATAAAACTAAGTGTATAATTTGTTGGATGTAAACTGATAATCTTGTCTGAAAACCTTCACTCAGTTCACAATAAAAATTTAATAAATAAATATAGTTATCATAAAAATAAGGAAAATAACTATAAAACTCTTAGTAGAAAATATGACAGTAAATTTTAGACTCAGATTAGGCACTAGTTTCTCAGATATGACACCAAAACCACAAGTGAGAAAGGAAAAAGAAAGATAAGCTGGATTTCATCAAAATTAAAAACTTTTATAATTCAAAAAGAACCATCAAGAAATTGAGATGACTGAGAGAACAAACAAGGTGGTGGAGACGGTAGAAGTGCAGTGAGGAGTTCCATCAGCAACAATACAGAATACCAGACCAAGCAGGCTCAGGGGATGGTCCCAGAACTCTGAACCACATATAGAGGAATATTTAGAAGGTTGGAAGGCTTACAGCTAGGGGAATTTGTAGCAGAAGCAAGAAAGCTATTGTTTTTTAATTCAAGATGCTTAGCTGCTCCCGGAGACGCCATCTTGGGTGAGACTGAGCCGGGGAAGGATCAGAGCAGCAACGGACACCTGACAGAAACATGGAAACAAATGTGTGGATATTCTTTTTTTTTTTTTTTTTTTTGGTATCTGTTCATTTGTTTCTCGCTGTCTGTGCACCTCCATTCTGGTGACTAGAGGAGGGCTTGAGTGAGTGGACACCCCACCACTAACCCTGGAGGGTTCTACTATGCATGCGCACAGATCTCCTTGATATTTAAAGTGACAATTTCAACTTAAACCCAAATGGCAGTACAAAATGGTCACAGCTGGCCCTGAACTGTTTATCACTAGGAAAAACGCCTGAACGGAGATTGTGCAGCGAGGCAGGCAGACTAAAAAGGAAACAGACCAAAAATTAAATCCTGAGTTATGTCACAATGACCAATAGTGGCATCTTGAAATTTCTCAGAAATAAAAGTGAAAAGGGAAGTCCATCTCCTGATCACATCTACCTGGAGGCAATCAGAAGCAGATGACCATATCAGTACATGTCCAGAAATGACATAAAGTGACTGAGGCAAATAGCTGGAAGTAGACCAACATTCCATACTGGAAGATGGGCAGGCTTTGGAAATACCTGAGAAGGAATTCAGAAAAATTATTATAAAATGTATCAAAACACCATACGATGGAGTTGAGAAAAATAAGGAAGAAGTCAGGAAAGCACCACAGGAACAATCAAATAAAATAGATACAGCTTTGGAAACTATTCAAAGCCTATAGAAAGAGGTCCAAACAATTAATAATAGAATATCAGGAATGGCGAATAGGTCAAAGGAGTAGAATTGAAGAGATAGAAGCTGGAACTATGAGCTAGAGGATTAATCTCTCAACACTTCTAAGATATAAGAGCAAACAAAAAAAAGGATAAAAGAATCTGAATAAGGCCTAAGATTCATGTTGGAAAACATGAAGAGGATTAATTTAAGAATTATCGGCATTCCAGAACAGGTAGAATCACACAAGTCCACAGAGGAGATAGTTGAAGACCTTCTGGAAGAAAATTTTCCTAGCATCCTGAAAAGCAAAAAGATAAGCATTCAAGAAGCTCAACGAAACCCAAGAAGGATAGACCCTAAATGACAATCACCAACACATATAATAAGCTCTCCAAAATCAAAGATAAGGACAGAATCCTGAAAGCAGCTAGGGAAAACAGAAGTGTAACATACAAAGGTAAGCAAATCAAATAAGCTTGGATCTCTCATCAGAAACCATACAGGCAAGAAGGTAATGGGGAAATATATATAAAACCCTGAACGAAAAAAACTGCCACCCCAATAATCCTCTACCCAGCAAAGCTGTCAACCAAATACTATGGTGCAATCAAAACATTCCAGGATAAACAGAAGCTAAGGGATTTTGCCAAAAGCAACCCAGCTATGAAAAACATCCTAAAGGGAGTTTTGTGGACTGAGAACCAACAAGAACAGACAACAACTAGCGAATGACGTATGTGGCAATATGACCCTGAACTTAATCGACAAGTGGAAGAGTCAAGAACAGAAAAAATGATAAGAACAGAGGATCTGGGCGGTCAGTCTATGATCAAATCAATTATAATGTGAAAAAAGGTAAACACAGAAGAACAGAGATCCAGGTGGTGGGAAGGACAGATAGATTACAGGATAAAATAGACTGTCTTAAATGGAGGGAAGAATTAATGGAATATAAGGTAACCACAACATTGGGGTTGGGGTGGGGGGTTTAGTTTGGGTGTTGGGGAGGGCAATACAAGAAAGGGGAGGAGATGAAAGAACAAGATAGATAAGGGAACACTGAGACAGATTTGCATGTCCTAAGTGGGACAGAGGTAAATAGTGATGCATGCTCAAACTTGGAACAACAGAGCTCTGTGATACAGGGATCCAGGTATAGCTTGAAGAGGGGAAATAAGACTAAAACACTTGACTGTCTTATGAATATCGAATTCCCTTGCCTACTGTTGTAAAATAGACACTTGAGTGGGATAGAAAGGAATGTTGGGCAACATGATTAGAGAAAACTTATAAGCCCATCTTCAGCCTGTAACTGATTGGAATACCTAAAAGACGTTCGACAACTTGCCCAGTGAAATAGGCCTCTTGCAAAGACTTTTCAGAGTATAGAATCTTAGGTGGAATCCTGAGTCCCATCCAGAACCTTATGAGGTGGGACATTGCCACTAGCAAGGACAAGCAGACCAGCCTGGAACAGCTAGAGCAACAGGGGTTACATCTTCAAAGAAAGATCATCAGGAAAAACCCAAAACAAAAATGTCAGCATGACTGGCTACTACAAGAATAAGCAAGCTGTTCGCCAGGAAGTCATCAAGGCAAGCAATCAAGTTCCTTCAGGACAAACTCCCATCTAAGACTGAAAGGCAAAGGGAACACATGAGCAGGCATTTAAGCTTGCTGGCAACCACATTTGTATACTGGTGAGTGGAAGAGGGGGAAAGGCAGCAATGAAGAAATGGACTGAGTTCAACCACAGTCCATTGACTCCTGTTGACCTGGAGATGAGAGAGAGAAGAGGAAGGGCTGGTTGTTCCAAAGTGTGGTAGACCTGGGGACACTTGAGCCCATGGACAAGGACATAGCCACAGAAGGCTAGAGCTGAGAGTGAAGCATCCAGTTGATATGAAGTCAGGGGAGAGGCACAAGAACACCCAAACTTGCAGACAGTTCCCATGTGACCTGGCCTCGATGGTTTGATAATCAGAACTTGACGAAAGAAAGATTACCAAAAAAAAAAAAATTTTTTTTTTCTTTTGATAAAGGAAACAAGGGTAAATTGCTACAATTTTATGAACCTGACTTATACTCATGCAGACAATAACTCTAAATACCAACAGAGAGGGAAGGAGTCTTCACATCAAGTATCAATGCTATCCCCTCTGTACACAGGGTAGATAGGGATGGGCAACTTAGATATTGGCTACCTAAAATGAATGGGCGATAAAGGCATGAAGTGACTGGCTTATCAAGTTTCAAGAGGCAGTTTAGTTTAAGTGTGTGTGGGGGAAGATAAAGTCCCCACTGAATAGTTTTCATCTTGTCTAGATGGGTGTGGTACAAAAAGATAGGGAAAAGATTTGTATGAGTCAATAGTGAATAATTGTTACCATGACTAATTTCGACCGTCACAATTTTAAAGGTAGAAGTTTTGTAACAAAAACAGGGGAGTAGTTAATCTTGCAGTCCAGAAACAAAGAACCCTAGGACCATCAAGGGAGAAGAGCACAAACAGAATGTTGGACCTTATCCAGAGAATCAGTGACGCCAGAGATGGAGGCAGAGATGAGGACATGGAGAGAAGGAGCAGTTGAGGACTCTAGATTCATGGGAAGGGAGGGACTAAGAGCTGGTGGCCAGGAGGCAGACTTCCAGAATGTGCCCTTTAGAGGTGTAAATTATTATATATGCCTGAGTTGTTGTTTTTTTTTTTGTTTTTTTTTTTAAAGCTAAAGTGAATAGAGAGAAGTACTGTTAACTGATGGTACATAGACCATGAAACAAGGTGTATGATTTGTTGAATGTACAGCTGTTGATCTGTCCTGTAAACTTGCACTCAATCCACAATAAAAACCTTAAAAAAGACCAAATAAACAAAAGGACAAATATTGTATGAGACCAAAAGAACAAATATTGTATGAAACCAATATTGTAAAAAGAAAAGATTTTCTTGATAAAAGAAACAATCTATGATGATTATGAGAGGGAGAGGAAATTATTCATGGGCTAGAGAGTAGATACATGTTAACATGAGTGACAGAGAAGGCAGCAGATAACAAGAAGGAGGTTAGCAGAAGAAAGATGAAGATAGCTGAAGACATACGAAGGAGGGCAAGAGTTAAAATGAATAGAGGGCAAATACTGTTAACTGTTGGTACACAGAGGGAATTGCAATCATTGTAATGAAGTATAAAGTATATGATTTGTTGAATGTAAAACTAAGGATCTTCTCTGTAACCATTCACTCAATTTATAATAAAAAGTTTTAAAAAATGAAAAAAAAAATAAATTGAGAAGACTATCCATTAAATAAGGAGCTCTGGTAGCGCAGGGGTTACGAATCGGGCTGCTAACCTTAAGGTCAGCAGTTCAAAACTACCAGCCGCTCCACAGGAGAAAGATGAGGCTTTCTTCTCCCATAAAGATTTACAGCCTCAGAAACCCTGTACAGGGTCGCTATGGGTCAGAACTGAGTCAACGGCACTTAACAATAACAACAAAATCCATTAAATGGGAAAAATATCTGCAAATTGTATCTCTGATAAGAGATTTATATCCAGAGTGTATGAATAACTCTTACAGTTCAACAACAAACAAACAAATTACCCATTTTTTAAAAGGGAACAAAATTTGAGTAGATATTTCTACAAAGGAGATATACAAATGGTCCATAAATATATAAACTGATGCTCAACATCAGTAGTCATTATTGTTAAGTGCCATCAAGCCAGTTCCAACTCATAGCAACCCTGTATCGGGTTTCCAAGGAGCGGCTGGTAAGTTTGAACTGCTGACCTTGTGGTTCAAACTGACCTTGCAGTCCAGAGCTTTATCCCACAGCGTTATCCCAGGACTCCTCAGTAGTCAATAGGGAAATGCAAATCAAAACCACATTAAGAATGTTACTGATTGCACATGTGAAAAATGAATTAGCAAATATTTTCTTATATATATTTTTACCACAATTAAAACAACAAAAACTGCACTGAGAAATCATTTCATAATTACTAAAATGGCTAATAAAACAAAAACCAGACAAATAACAATTATTGATAATAATGTAGGAAAATTGAAATCCTCATACATTGCTATTGGAATTGTAATATGGAACAGGTACTTTGCAAACCAATTTAGCAATTACTCAAAAATTAGAATTATCATTGTTGTAGTTAAATGCCATTGAGTCAGTTCCAACTCATAGCAACCCTGTATAGGGTTTCCAAGGAGCAGCTGGTAAGTTTGAACCATGAAATTTGTGGTTCAAACCGGCCAACAGCACCACATGTGACCCAGAAATTTTGCTCCTTGTGGTGCTGCAGGATAATGCCCTGGATCGCAAAGCTCGTTTGAACTGCAAGGAAAGTAGTTCAAATTCACCAGCCGCTCTTTGGAAACCTTATACAGGGTCGTTATGGGTTGGAGCCAACTCGACGGCACTTCACAACAACAACAATGACATTTACACAAAGAATATTATTTGAAAATGAAAGAGAATGAAATACTGATTCATGCTACAACATTGATGAACCCTGAAAATACAAAAGCACCCAATCTTGCAGATAGCACCCATTTGACCTAATCTCAATGACTGGAAGATCAGAACTTGACCAGAGAAGATTAAAAAGTTTTGATAAAGGAAATAAGTGTAAATTGCTATAGTTTGATGAACTTGACTTATGCTTATGGATGTAGTAGCTTAAAATATCAACTGAGAGGGAAGGAATTGTCACATCAAGAATCATTTCCATTCCCTCTGTACACAAGGTTGATAGGGGTGGGCAACTTAGACATTGGCTACCTAAAGTGAGGGGTACAAAAGCACGAAGTGACTGGTTTATAAGCTTCAAGAGGGGGATTAGTTTCAGAGTGTGCAGGAGAAGGTATAATCCCCACTGAATAGTTTTCACCTTGTCTAGACGGGTCTGGTCAAAGGAGATGGGGATAAGATTCTTATGATTCAATAATGAGTAATTGTTATAACTAATTGTGATTGTCATAACTGTAAAGGTAGAAGTTTTGTAACAAAAAGGGAGTAGTAGTTAATCTTACAGTCCAGAAACAGAAGACCCTAGGACCATCAAGGGAGAAGAGCAGGAGCAGACTGTTAGACCCTATCCATAGAAACAGCAACACTAGAGATGAAGGCAGAGATGATGCCATGGAGCGATAGAGCAGCTGAGGACTCTAGTCTCATAGAAAGAGAAAGGCTGTGTGCTAGCAGCCAGAAGGCAGGTTTGTAGAATGTGCCCTTTGGTTGTTTAGGTAATTATATATTCCTGAGTGTTTTTGTGTACATCCAAAAAAAACCCCAAAAAACCCGAGGGAATAGAAGCAAATACTGTTGAATGATGATGATGCATGGAGGGTATTATAATCATTACAATGAAATGAAATACAATAGGATGACTGTAAAACCTATGTTCTCCATGTAAAGTATCACTCAATTCACAATAAAAACTTAAAAACCACTATGCTAAAAGAAAGAAGATAGTTGGAAAAGGTCGCATACCAGGAGTTTCCAAAGTTTGTGAAAAAATAAAATAAAAAATAATGGAATTTTCCCAGAAAATCTTTGAAGTCCCTGATGCTGCTTGATTGCATTTACATGAAATGTTAAGAATAGGTATGTCTGCAGAAACAGAAACTATATTAGTAGTTTCCGGGGTTTGAGGGAAAAGGGGAAATTAGAGTGACTCATAATGTTTATGGGGTTTCTTTCTGTGGTGATGAAAATACTCTGAAAGCAGATAGTGGTAACAGCTGTACAAATCTGTGAATATTCTAAAAACCACTGTAGTTTAAAATACATGCATTATATATCAATAAAGCTGCTAGTTAGTGCAAGAGTAAGATGAGACTTTCTGCTCCTGTAAAGATTTACAGCCTTGAAAACCCTATAGGGAGTAACTATGAGTCAGAATTTACTCCACGGCAATTAACTACAACAAAGCTGCTACTATATCAGAAAGGCAAATCCAAGAAAAATAGCATCGAATTAATAGTAAAAAAGAGCATTTCAAGATCTATCTTGAAGTACAATGCTATCTGTGATAGGATAATATCCCTATGTCTACAAGGAAGACTAATTAATACCACTATTATTCAAATTTCGGCTCCAACCACTAAAGCCTGTGACAATGAAATTGAAGAATTCTACCAATTTCTTCAGTCTGAAATTGATCAAACATGTAATCAACATGTATTGTTAGGTACTGGTGAATGGAATGAGAAAGTTGGAAACAAAGAGGAAGGATCAGTAGTTCAAAAATATGGCCTTGATGACAGAAATAATACTGGAGATTCGCATGTTAGAATTTTGTGAAACCAATGACTTATTCATTGCAAAACCTTTCTTAAGCAGCATACACATGGACCTCACCAGATGGAATACACAAAGACAACTATCAATTTTCAAGTTATTGGGGGAAGTAATGGTTCAGAGGGCTCAAGCATCTGTAATTTGAGTGAGTCCCTTGCTTGAGAAAGGGGAAACAAAGTAAGGAGAGATAATCAGTCTTCTGGAACATTGCATTCTCCCCAAAAAGGTGACTTTCTCTTGTTCCTGTCTGCCCCCTTATGTGGGGGAGGGAATGATGGTGATGGTGTGTAGAACACTAGGTTCAGTGGGAAAGGGACAGGACTGGGGAGACCTTAGAACCTTGCAGTCTTAGTTTAAATGTTTTGTTATTGTTAAGTGCCATCGAGTCAGATCTAACTCATAGCGAGGGTTTCCCAAGACCTGCTGGTAGGTTTAAACTGCCGACCTTGTGGTTCACAGTCCAGTGCTGATCCACAGCGCCACCGCGAACGCTTAAATATAGGATCCTAGTTTACTTGGTGGTGGTGATGATGTGCCGTGGAGTTGGTTCCAACTCATTGCGACCCTGTACAGGGTTTCCGAGGCTGTAAATCTTTATGGGAGCAGAAAGCCTCATCTTTCTCCCGCAGAAAGAAAATTACAGTTGGTAGTTTCGAACTGCTGACTTTGTGGTTTGCAGCCTGATTCAAAACCACTACACTATCAGATTTTACTTACAGTGAACAATTCCTGATGGAGGTAATGATAACAGCTAGACTCCACCAAACCATGTTTTATACAATTAGAAACATGAGGGCATTACCTGAGGCAGACAGTTGCAAATCTATCTATAAGGCATGTTTAAAAAGGTTCATTACTATATAGACAGCATTTTCATATATATTGTACCATTTAATTTAATGCCTGGTCTGTTGCTGACTCTGGATCCAATCCAGAGCATTCCTGACATTCTAGTTTACTTTTCAATGAACTTTCCTGCCCAAAGTGCATATCCTCTTTTAAATGTTGTCGTCCTTAAGTGCCATCGAGTTGGTTCCGACCCTTAGAGACCCTGTATAGGGTTTCCAAGGAGTGGCTGGTGAACTTGAACCACCAACCTTGCAGTTCAAACTTTGCAGTCTGGCGCATTAACCCACAGTGCCACACCAGGATACTTTTAAATAAGAGTGTCTAATAAGGAGCTCTGGTAGAGTAGTGGTTACTAGTGGGGCTGCCAACCTCAAGGTCAGCAGCTCAAAACTACCAGTGGTTCCGTGGGAAAAAAGCTGAGGCGTCCTTCTCCCGTAAAGATTTAGTCTTGGAAATCCTGTGCAGGGTCACTATGAGTCAGAACTGACTCCACGGTACTAACCACCACCACCACCAACAATATTGGTGGTGTGGTGCTGTAGGATAAGTACTAGACTGGACTGGTAACCAAAAGATCAGCAGTTCAAATCTACCACCTATACAGGGTCGTTCTGAGTTGGAACTGAGTTGATGGTATTTAACAACAATGTTGGTACTGTTAATACTGCAGATGGAAATGCAAATAGTTTAGAAAGTAATAAAATTAAGTTAAAAATTGTTGTTGTTATGTGCCGTGGAGTCAGTTCTGACTCATAGCGACCCTGTACAGGGTTTCCGAGGCTCTAAATCTTTACAGGAGCAGAAAGCCTCATCTTTCTCCTGCAGGACAGCTGATAGTTTCGAACTACTGACCTTGCGGTTCATAGGCCGATTTGTAACCACTACGCTACCAGCGCTCCTTCAGTTAAAAATAGATAATTAAAAATTTTTTCTGTAATCAAAATTAAAGAAGAAGAGACTGTGAGGGGAGACAGAGAAAACCTCAGATGTTTGATGGGAAGAATTTAGGGGGAAAAAGACATTTAGGATTAAGTAAAAAAATAAAAGTCACCTATTTCTGTTCTGGCCTTGGAATTATGTTTAATAACTATGGGTGGAGAAGCAGACATGATAATCTTCAGTGTGGTGGCAATCTGCCCTTCAGGGTTTCTTCCTTTTAGAAAAATATATCATATGTTTATCGGTTCTACTGTCTGTCTCTGGCCTTGTTTTGGCCAGAATCAACAAAGAAAGAAAGGCTTCTTCCAAAACTAGCACCCTGAATTCAGACTTGTACCCTCCTCAACTTTGAAAGAATAAATGTGTTTGTTAAAGCCATTGTTAGGTCAGAAGGTGGCACTAGCCAGGGAGTGGCTATAGCCTATCAGGGACCCTCTCCTTTTAGTTGGGGACAACTGGGTGGTTCCAACAAAACCATGGAATGCTAAGTCATTGCTATGCACACTGCCATATTAGAATGATATTACAGTGTTATATAACCTTTGAGTATTTTGACAAAATGACTTCTTTATTCTGTAGAAGTACTTAAGGACCTCCCCAAAGTGAGGGGTAGGGAGAATGGAGCAAACAGAGGGAGAAGAAAGAAAAAGATGAAGGGAAGAAAGCCTGCGAGAGCTCTGAGAGCTAGAGAGGGTGGAAGGGCAAGAGACTACCTGAGAGATCTCTTCCCTGTGCTGACTGATGTTTTGCTAAACAAAGGAATGAGCCATCTTTCCACCACACCTCGAGTGTTCTTTTGACTGCCTGGACTAGTGAACCTGTTGAGATGCTGAGACCACTTCCCACTCTCCAATATAGTCATCCACTTGTGATGTTTCTGCTATAGCAGCACTAGAAGCTAAGACACCATACTCTATCTATGGTCTATTTATCTACTGGAGACAAGACTCAGGCATATGTAATAATTTACACCACCAAAGGGTACATTCTGCAAGCCTGCCTCCTGACCACCAGCTCTCAGTCCCTCTCTTTCTATGTATCTAAAGTCTTCAGCAGCTCCATCTCTTCATGTCCCCATCTCTGTCTCCATCTCTGGTGTTGCTGCTTCTCTGGATAAGGTCCCACATTCCGCTTGTGCTCTTCTCCCTTAATGATCCTAGGGTCCTCTGTTTCTGAACTGCAAGATTAATTGCTCCCCTGTTTTTATTGCAAAATTTCTACCATTACTATTGTGACAGTCACAATTAGTCATGATAACTATTACTATTGAGTCCTAAGAATAATATCCCCATCTCTTTTCAACAGACCCATCTAGATAAGATGAAAACTATTCAGTGGGGACTCTATCTTCCCCCACACACTCTTAAACTAAACTCCCTCTTGAAACCTTGTAAGCCAGTCACTTCGTGCCTTTATTGGCCCCTCATTTTAGGTAGCCAATGTCTAAGTTGCCCATCCCTATCTACCTTGTGTACAGAGGGAATAGTATTGATACTTGATGTGAAGAAGACTCCTTCCCTCTCTGTTGACATTTTGTGCTACCTCCATGAGTATAGGTCAAGTTCATAAAATTGTAGCAATTTATCCTCATTTCCTTTATAAAAAATTGTTTGTCTCGACACCAATAAGGGGAAGTGAGGGAAAAACAGCAATGAAGCGGTGAGCTAAGCCCTATAACGTTCAATAGACTTCTGTGAAAGAAGACCTGGTTGGCCATCAGTGTGGCAAGACCTGGCGACGCTTGGGCCCAGAGTCAGTGACATAGCCACAGAGGACTAGAGTGGAGAGTGAAGCATCCAGCTGATAAGAAGAGAGGGCATATGCATAAGAACACTCACATTTGCAGATAATACCCACTTATCCTGGCGTCAGTGACTGGATGATCAGAGCTCAACCAGAAGTAAAAAGAAGAGGAAAAAAAAAAAAAAAAGAAAGTATTCTAATACAATTTGATGAACTTGACCTATACCTATGGAAGCAGTAGCTCAAAGGAGGGAACAAGTCTTTACAGCGAGAATCATTTCCATCCCCTCCACACACAGAGTAGACAGAGATGGGCAACTTGGACATTGGCTACCCAAAATGGGGGGCGGGGGACTACAAAGGCAAGAAGTGACTGGCTTACAAGCTTTCAAGAGGGAACCTAGACCCAGAGGACCTGGAGGAAGGTAGAATCTCCAGTGAGTCGTATTCAATCTGACTAGGTGGGGCTGATGCAATGAAATGCAGACGGGTCTCTTGTGATACAATAGTGAATAATTGTTATCAGGACTGATTGTGAGGGTCGGAAATGTAAAGGTAGACGTTTTATAGCAAGGAGGGGAGTGATTAACTTTTCAGTCTAGTAGCAGAGGTCCCTGGGACCATCAAGGGAGAAGAGCAGAGAGCGGGACCCTACCCAGAGAAGCAGTGATGCCTGAAATGGAGCCAGAGATGATGACATGGAGTGATGGAGCAGCTGGAGACTTTAGATCCAGAGAGGGAGAGCGACTGTGTGCTGAAGACTTGGGGGGTACGAGGGAAGGATTGCATGGAGGGGATTGTAACCATGGCAATGAGAATGAATGTAAAACTAATGTTCTCCCATGTAAACTATCACATAATTCACAATAAAACATTTAAGAAAAAAAAAATTGTTTGCTTGTTTTTTATCTTCCTCTAATTGAGTTTTGATTATCAAGCCATCAAGGCTAGGTCAAATGGTACTATCTGCAAGTTTGGGTGTTCTTGTGCATCTCCCCTCACTTCGTATTAGCTGGATGCTTCACTCTTAGCTCTAGCCCTCTGTAGCTATGTCCTTGTCCATGGGCTCAGGTGTCCCCAGGTCTCATCACACTTTGCAACAACCAGCCCTTCCTCTTCTGTCTCTCATCTCCGGGTCAACGAGAGTCTATAGACTGTGGTTGAACGCAGCCAATTTCTTCATTGCTGCCTTTCCCACTCTTCCACTCATCAGTAGACCAATGGGGTCACCAGCAACCTTGCATGTCTGCTCATGTGTTCCCTTTGAGTTTCAGTCTTAGAAGGGGGTTTGCCCTGAGGAACTTAATTGCCTGCCTTGATGGCTTCCCAGCAAACAACTTGCTTATTTGTATAGTAGCCAGTTATACTGTCATCTTTGTTTTGGGTTTTCCCAATGATCTTTCTTTGAAAATGTATATTCTGTTGTTCTAGCTGTTCCAGGCTGGTCTGCTTGTCCTTTCTAGTGGAAATGTCTTACCTCATAAGGTTCTGGATGGGACATAGGATTCCACCGAAGGTCCTATACACTGCAAAGGCTCTGCGCCAAGAGGCCTATTTCACTGGGCAAGTTCTAGAACCCCTTTTAGGTATTCCAATCAGTTATAGGCTGAAGACGGGCTTACAAACTTTCTGTAATCCTGTTTCCCGACATTCCTTTCTATCCCACTCAAGTGTCTATTTTACAGTAGTAGGCAAGGGAAACCAATATTCATAAGACAGTCAAGCCCCATAGTATTATTTCCCCTCTTCAGACTATACCTTGATCCCTATATCACAGAGCCCTGTTGTTCCAAGGTTGAACATGCATCACTATTTACCTCTGTCCCATTTAGCCCATGCAAGCTGGAGACTGTACATCTTTACAGGAGCAGATAGCCTCTTCTCTCTCCCATGGAGCAGTTGGTGGGTTTGAACTACCAATCTTACTATGTCACCAGGACTCTTTGTTTATAAAGCAAGCACTGGAAATTGTATGCAACAATACATACAATTCTAGTTTTGTATCAGATGGTTCTTTTAACAGTAGCTGTGCTCTCAAATTTTTTGTCAAATTGATTCTGACTCATAGCGACCCTGGATAGGGTTTCTAAGGAATGACTCGTGGCTTTGAACGACCGACCTTGAGGTCTGTAATGCAGTGCTTATTCTACAGTGCCATGCCAGGATTTCTAGAGCCATTGTTATACATGAGTGCACCTGAGCATCCAGGAGTTTCTTTCTAGAGTTCTACAAATTACAGTCCTTTTTTTTTTTTTTTTAAACTGATGCCATGCTATCTTTGTTTTCCTTAACAAAATATATCCAAGAGAACAACATTCACTTCTATATCATCATTATTTTACAAATATAAATAATGCTCAGAATTCAACTACAGTCAAAGAGATTTGTTAAAATATAAACATATGCTAATTATATACATCATGTGCCTTTGGCCTGGAAAAAATAAGTAACATCAAAAAACAAACACTGTACTTTACTGACTGCTCAGTTACATCCTTATGGAAAATTCTTACCAATGTAGTTACAGTTACCCTTTTTTGTACTATTTAATGTAAATGTACAAGTAAATACATTTTCCCTTCTGGCAAATAACTCAAGTTAAAACTCTATACATTTTTTAAGGAGGAAGTGTATAAAATCTTAATTTAGTTTCATTCCTTAAATCAAACACTATTAGATAATTTATTCCTACCCAAAGTTCTTTCTGTGTCAAAATGGATATAATTTACTGGCCATATAGAGTGCAGGGATGCCCTCATGTTTGTTTACTTTTAGGATGGATAAAAGATATCTAAAAGTTGTCTACAATAGGGGTTACCTTGATGATATCACTTGCTTTAAAAATTTTTAATTACAGACCTTCTGCTAGACGTTCATTGACCAAAAGTTTCATTAAGGCACTAGATTCCACCACCAACTTTTTAAATTTGAGAAAGTAGAGTTTAAGATTGCAGATTAAAGGACAGGAAACTTGACTTCTTTCTACCTATTTGTAGTATCTGTTAATTAACTAGGTAACACTTCAGGTTCTACCAGAGACCTTTAATTTTCTGGAAAGCTTTACCTGTATTCAATATCACGTTAATTAAAAGCTCTTGCAGATTATACTGATTTGCTAAAGGTGACTCAGCTTGCTGAGGGGTGATTAACCAAATAGCTGAGGACAGCCGGGGTTGATGAAAAGGTCATCAAGTCGGTATTAAGGAAGACAATTTCTTACAGCTCACTTTCACCTCTCCTGCAGAATAGGCAAGGAGTCATTTTTGTGAAACCTGATTGGGGATTCCAGTTTAATTAGTTTGTCAAAGTAAACAACAGTTAGTATACACTTGTTCTTTGCCAGATTGGGACATTTTCCTGGGCCCCAAAAGTTTAGCATGGAGACTGCTGGTGATGGTGATGTGCTGTGGAGTTGGTTCCTACTCATAGCGACCCTGCATAAGATTTCCAAGGCTGTAAATTTTTACGGGAGCATCGTTCTCTTGAAGGACCACTGGTAGTTTCGAACTGCTGACCTCAGAGGTTAGCAGCCCGACTGGTGACCACGACGCTACCAGAGATCCTAGCATGGAGCCTAGGAGGAAGAAATGTGGAAGTAGAAAGCACCAACTTAATCAAATATAAGTAAGGTTCTTATCCCACAAATGGAGTTCTTATTCCATCCCCTAACATCAGAGTCCTGTTCTGGCGCTGTGGGTTAATGCGCTGGACTGCAAAGTCATTTGAATCGCAAGGTTGGTGGTTCAAGCTTCCCAATCACTGCTCGGAAACCCTATATAGGGTCGCTATGGATCAGAACTGATTCGATGGCACTTAACATGGTCAAAGTAAAGGAAACACTGAACTGCTAACCACAAGGTCGACAGTTCGAAAGTATCAGGCCCCCTGCGGGAAACTTGCTATGAGTTGGATCCCCCTCACGGGTGATATTTAAAGACCAAAGTAACAAAGGTTTATGATGGATGTTCTGAACAGTTATCTACTCAGCTTGTCATCTCTGGTGATATCATCCCTCTTAATTCTCGTCTTGAGCTTAGTTTTAACCATCTTCCAGATGCAAACATCTTAATGAAGGTTAAGAAGAGAATGGGGATGGCCAATAAATGCCGCATCTGATCCTCTTTCCGGCGTGAGACTAAATCCCGTACAGAATTTTCACCTGGGCCTCAGTGATTAAAAACACCTCTACAGGGAGTACTGAGTTTCAGAACATCAATTTGTGTCCACCTCAAGCTCAGTATTTTATAGATTCCGTGGAGGAAAGCCATCAGCTTAGGCAAAGCAAGGAGATTAGAGGACTTTGTTGTCATTTAAGACGAAACAGAGGCTTCACCAGCCAGTTCAACAACGCAGCAGCTCGTCCTTTTCTGCTCACAGCCCTCCGCCCCACCCACCCCAGCCGGAACTACAATTTCCGCGTTACGCGCTCCCACTCACAACCCCGAAACAGTTTCCGCTGGCTCCACCTTCCCGGATGCAGTGGGCAGGCGCGGCGCGCGCGCATGCTCAGAAAAAGGACGGCTGGGGTCTCGAGCCGCTACAATCTGTTGCGCCGCCGCCCGCGGTATCCGGCAGATCCGGGTCTCGTGGCAAAGAGTGACGTGGTCAATCGAATCAAAACAGAGGTGGGGGAGGACGTCGGCGCCGGCTGGCAGCAGCATCAGCGTTGGCGGCAGAGGCGTCCGGAGTGGTTGCGGCTTTCCCGAGACTCCAGTCGGTGTTTTTGCTGATCCTTGGTCACGGACCCCATCCTCCCCGCCCCGTCGGTTGTTGTCTGGGCGGGTGAGTGTCTTCCCTCTCTCGCCGCCGTTCGCCGGCCCACCATTCCCCCATCCCGACTTTTCTTTGGGGTTCCGCAGGCTGCGACAGAACGGGGCTGCTTCTCGGGCTAAGAATCACTGGTGGGCGATTCTGCACCCGGAGAAACCCGTTGCTGTTGCTGGGCTGGCCCTAGCCAGCATTCGCCGGCGAAGAGAGACCCTGCAAGAAGAGGTCCCTGCAAGGGAGCCTGCAAGAAGCCAGAATCGGGGCTTGGCAGGAAAGTCGACGGTAGCCGCGATAGTTTTTATTTTGGGGGCAAGACAGTCAACTCCGGGGAGGCGTAGGATGGGGTAAAAGAAGAGGGAAAGCTGTAGCTGCGGGGGGGGGAAAATCCATGAACCGTGAAATCCACACTTAACATTTGCCTCCAGTTCTCCAGCCTTTCTGAATATGCTGAAGGCAGTAGAATGCGTTCTTTTTTGTGATTGATGTGAAGGAAAAGCTGGTATCCTGAAAGAGGGAGCTTTTTAGCTCCTATTGTGTTGCGAATGGAAAGGATTCCCATTTTTTCTGTTTGTTAATTACGTGGCACCAGGGCTGACAGTAAAAAGGTGGCAGCACCCTTTCATACTAGGATAGGTATGTGCGAGAAAACCTGGCAGTACCTGAAGTCCTGTATTGCTGTTTAAAGCTAAAGTTTTCCAAAGTGACTGCTTATATGTAAATTAGCATTAGAGCTTAGATGATGCTTACTAGTTGTAGGGAACCGGTAGGATCTGTTTAGTTGCCTTAGTTTGCCAAATCGAGAATTTCTTGGTTTTGCATCCAGAAGATCAGGTGAGCTTCACGCACGTCATACGTTCGTTAGTAGAAGAGCTCTTCCAGCTTTTGCGTTTCACTGTCAGAAACCGTTGGCAGCTCTCAAAATAATAATTTGTTAAGCGTAAGGCCTTCCAGGTGTTCTAACATTGAGACCCGTATAGGAGCCATTCTCGTTACCTAGCGGTGTGGAGTCACTTCAGGTGACTGGCCACGTAGATTTCCATAGCCTGCCCTGAATCCTACCACCGCCTTCGCCCCTGGTAGCACTAAGCAGACCAGAGACCAAATCTCCCATTTGACCTAAAGTGGTATGGGGGAAAAGAAAAAAAAAAGAACATTCCTTTCCCTCCCCCTCTAGAGAAATTCGTTAATTTTCTTTTCTGTAGTAAACAGATCCATTGATTTGTTGTTAAGTATGGTGGAGCCGGTTCCAACTCATAGTGACCCTGTACAGGGTTTCCGAGGCTGTAAATCTTTATGGGAGCAGAAAGCCTCATCTTTCGCCCGCGGAACAACTGGTAGTTTCGAACTGCTGGACCTTGAGGTTAACAGCCCGATTCGTAACCACTACGTTACCAGAGTTCCATGTATCCATTGATTGCCCCTCATCATATCCAGGAGTTGCTAGGAATTTAGACTATTCCCTTGAAGGCTTCTCCATATCATATAACGTGGACCTTGTCTTATACCTCCTCTGCAAGTTTGAACAAAGGGAATTATTTTTTTCAGATGTGTCCTTTTAGACTTTTGCTTTTATGCTAACTTTCAGCTTTAAATGGAATCTTGGTATGGTAATATAGATTAAGCAATGGACTAGGTTGGCAGTTCAGATCCACTAGCTGCTCCTCGGAAAACCTGTACAGGGTTCATATGAGTCAGAATCAACTGGATAGCACTTCACAACAACAATTTTAAATATCTTTGCTTCTGTGAAATGATTTGGGAAAATTGATTATAAAGCTTATCAACAAAACAGAAAATAAACCAGTCAATAATCCTACCCAGGGAGTATCAGTATGCTAGCAGAGGTTTATATCCTTCTAGACATTAAAAAATATTTTTTTGCATTATAATATATTTTATTTAAAAATACCATATACTACATATGTTTTCATGTAACCTGAATAACAATATTAAACTTTTTACAGGTATGGACGTTTTGACCCTAATTTTAGGAAATACTCGCTGTATGATTTGTTGTTAAAGTGCCCTTGAGTTGGTTCCGACCCATAGCGACCCTGTATAGGGTTTGATTAGCAAGTCATAATTATTAAAGTTGTGGTTTCAAAGATTTCATCCCAAATCTCTGTTACTGTAAGATATAAGAAATTAGTATGCATTCTGTGGCAAAGTGAAGCTTTGCTTGTTTAATTTTTGGAGAACAGGCACAGGATAACCTGAGTTGTCAATATGGAAATTTAAAAAGTTTTTTCTAATAAAGTGGCTTGGTTAGGTATGGTGGTGGTGGTGTGCCATGGAGTTGGTTCTGACTCATCGCGAACCTACATAGGATAGGGTTTCCATGGCTGTAAATCTTTACAGGGGCAGAAAGCCTCATCTTTCTCCCGTGGAATGACTGAACTGCTGACCTTGAGATTAGCAACCTGACACATAAGCACAATGCTAGTTATTTTAATTCTATTCTATAGCTAGGAGCCCTGGTGCACAGTATTTGGCTGCTAACTAGAAGGTAGAGGGTTCAAACCTACTGAAGAAAAAAGATTAGGTAGTCTACTTCTGTAAAGATTTGTTGTTAAATGCTGTCAATTCTGTTTCAAATCACAGTGACCCTGTATAGGGTTTCCAAGGAGCGGCTGGTGAGTTTGAACTGCCAACCTGTGGTTCACAGTCCAGTGCTGATCCTACAGTGCCACACCAGGAGTCTATACCAGGACCCTCTAGGACAAGAGTAAAACTACCCAAAGGATTTCCAAGGCTATAAAGAAACCCAATGGCACTTTTACTCTGCCCTAGAGGGTCCTGGAGTCCTGGTGTGGCGCTGTGGGTTAATGTGCCAGACTGCAAAGCTGGTTGAACTGCAGGGTTGGTGCAAACCCTCTACAGGGTCGCTATGGGTTGGAATCGACTCGACGGCACTACAGCTGCAGTAGTGGCAGAGGGTCCTGGTGTAGACAGCTAACTGCAAGGTTGGCAGTTTAACCCCACCATCGGCACCTCAAAAACCCTATTCAGGGTTGCTGTGAGTCAGAAGTGACTCCACAGCACTTATCAACAATGGAGAGTTACTATGAGTTGAAATCCACTAGACCACAGTGGGTGTACCAATTACACTACGGTCTGAATGCTAACCAACTTCCCAGGTTCTAGCAATAAGAAGGTCCTGGTTTTACTTTACAAAAACATAATATACTTTATTAACATTGGTTCATGATTGTGTGCACAGTTTTTAATCCAGTGCTATGAAAAGCAATTCCCTCTTTCACTTCAACTTCAAAAGATAGATACTTAACATGAAGCTTCCTAAGTTGTATATTAACCCACCTTGAGTCCGCCTGAAACCTTTTTTTTTTTTTTTTTTTAATGTTTTATTGTGAATTATGTGATAGTTTACATGGGAGAACATTAGCTTTACATTCATCCTATC